>NC_138655.1:159942212-160332669 GCF_964273445.1 Streptopelia decaocto
AATGTGCTCTAAACTGAACTGGTAGTAGTGACATCATCTGAAGCTGACTTTAGCCTTCAACCAAGAGCTAGTCTCTAAAAAGGTATAAACTCCCCCAAAACCAGCAAAATGAACCAGCCCCTTTTATAATCAAATGAGCAAAGAGAAAACAAATACCCACTCCTCCAAGTGCTTTCCTCTCCCCGCTGTGCTATGTTTGTTCAGTACCCTTTTTGCTATGTGCCATCTTCATTTAATTGGAATTCAGGCTCTTCTTACCAATACCATGACCTCAGACAACATTAAGATGAGATTCATGGCTGGCAGCTCTATATTTTCATACCTGGCTTTACAAAATTTTCTATATGATCCCATAGCTTATTCTTTATCGTCTGTATCAATAGCCTGTTGTCTTTAGTGACCCAAAAGCAACTATACAAAGCAGGTGAAGCACAGTGTGACTTACACATTTCTCCACCTGTTTTGAGTTTTCGCTTCTTAGTTTCCTGTGAGCCGATTTGGAAGAGCTCCTACACAGTATTTTGCAATCAGCTAAAAGAAGGAACCACTGTTCTTAATGTCAGTGATGTCAAAATGTTTATGAAATAGATTCTTCCTGCTTGTTGCAACTTGGCCTTACTACAATACCATTGAATCAACAGGAGATGACCCCCATTTCTTAATATGTCTCTCAGCAAATATCCTACCAATGTTCTTTGAATTCTTTTAAAACAAATCATTTAAATGAATCCATCTATATAGTGAAACTAATTCGTTCATTTGGTGATTTCTTCAACATGTTGCCCAAATAGCCATGAAGCTCCATTGCAAAAGCACAACACTCTGCACATGAGACATCTGGAGACCTTACAGTTGAAATAGATTTCTATAATATATCTATATCTGAGACACATCTAAGAAGCTTAAGAAGATAGGGGTCAATACAGTTTTGTTTTTTTTTCCTGAAGCAGTAATTTAAAATAAATGAGGTGACTTGTTCCCCAAAACATCCTTTTCCCCCCAGCTGTCCATTAAGGGAGTCTGGGATGACTTGGTTGTCTATAAACATCCACAAAATGTATGTCTCAAGTTGCTGGTTGGAAATCCACTTTGATTTGCATAAAGATATGTATAAAATTTGAAGAAAAGCTAACAGTTGAGTACAGTTTCTCTGACGTTTCATATACTGTTGCTATCAAAACACTCTTTTAACTCCTGTCATGAATTTAGAAAACAAAGGCCTTCCATGTCAAGGATGGGATACTAGGGTTAATAGATTTAAAGTAAAAAAAATCAAAACATTTCCTTCATAGATACAGACTTTCGCAGTGAATACTTACTCCTCTTCTCCCAAAGGATTTCTTGAAAGCATCACTGTCATCCCAAATTGGTAGTTAATAAGGAGTGATCTGTAGAAAACTCACAACCTCAGAGTTCTTAGGTACTCAGAGAAGCATCAAACATTTATCAATTGCTTAGGTTTTGCTATGTGGCTTCTTATTTTTCTGATAAGTAATGACAGAAATTTCTGTTGTCTTTTCAAGATAAAATAAATCTTCCTTGATATGCAAGAAACTGCTTTCAGTAAGATCTGTTGAACAAGGGTACATTTGCTTGACTCAGCACTGGCATGAATATCAATTAGACTGGAAATGGTGAAGAAAACAGATAATCGTTTACACTGCTGTAATGGGAGAAAAACAGGAAGAATCTGTAGAAACCTAGGATAATCTGATTTCCAAATAAGTTGCTCTCTATGCAACATTTAATAAGTAAGATATTTAACAAAGTAAGGTCTACACCACAATTACAGAAAATGCTCAAGGAAAATCAAGGCTTAGAGACACTTCTTATATTTTGATTTGTGGTGAAGCAGTTTATCAGAGTAGGTAAAAGTGATGACATATTACTTGACCTCAAGGCAAAGGAAGGGTCCAAAACCGGATGTATTTAGCAATGTGGTTGTAACATTAAAGTCCATTTCTTTTCCTTCCTCTGCTGTTAAACCATCATTGGTGGTTATTGGCTACTCAGTTTACTTCCTTATTCTCCTCCTTATTCGCGAACAAGTAGTTGACGAAACACTTCTGATACAAAGGTGCATGATGAATTTGACATAAAATCAAAGACTCCTGGCTGGCTGGACAAATAGATTTTTACCTTGGTAGAGGATTGCTCAGTGGTTATTGAATTGTTGCCATTGACAGATGGATTCACTGTGGTCCAGCTGTTGACTTGGACAGAACAGATTTGCTTTTAGACCTTTCAAAGACTTTTGGTCTAGAGGCCACACAAAGGATAGTTGCAGAGAGCCAGATTATGCTTTTAAACAAAGGAGAAGGGAAATAGATGACTAGACACTACAAGGAGCTGGGGACACACCAGAGGTAAACTTGTCTACAGGGTGATGTTCTGGTTCTTGGAGAAACGTAACAGTACACAAGCCCTCCTGACACTGCCAAGGCACCTTAGGAAGTGGGATCTGACATGGACACTTGTCACAGTTAATAAGAAATTATTTTCAAATCTTAAATGCCCTGAAATGATTTTATACTTGTGAAGTCTTTCCACATATTCTATTCGTCCCATTGTCTTTGTGTCCTGGCTGAGTCTCCAGTGATTAAAACAAATAATTCTGTTCACTATTTGCCACCAGTTTTAAGCTATGTCTCTTTTCAATTAATTTAGGTACTATTTGCTTCTTAGTCTTCAGCAGAACTGGTGACAGGGGATATCTGCATGTGTGCTCTTTCTTGAATGTATTTTAACAGAATACATTGTTTATCAGGTTCTTTGGGGCATAAGGGACTCTGTGAGTGTGGAATACATTAGTCGTGCCAATGCTGAGAAATTAAAGACCAGAGAACATCCTGGACCTCTGGAATTTGGTTACTAAGCTGTTATTAAACAATTATTAAGTTAATATTATATTATTTGTGTGTCATGGTCCTTTGGTTTGCAGACAGCTCAACCAACATTCATATTTACAATGCCTGAGCACAGTTCAGGGATTATCAAAGGTTATACATCATTCCCAGTAGGCCGTTTGAGTCTATACTTTGATATCTCATGTTGTGGCAAGCATGGACTATGGCTTTTCTGGAGCATCTGAGTTCAATCTCCACGTGAAGGACCCAGCTGAGGTAGAGCAGGAGAGATCTCCCTTGGTGGGCAGACCTGGTTCTGGAGAGACTTGAGAAGTGTCTTGGAAGAGAGAGTTGGCTGCACATCAAAGAGCCTGTATACTCAATTTGCAGATTCCTGGGAAGTCGTTTCCTTAGTGACAACAACAACAAGGACAATTTTAGAGTATTTTCTTTATGTCTGTTTTTTAGTGTTTTCGATGTGTTCCGAAGTCAAAGAGTACAACTGGTGCTTCCCTGCAGAAAGGGATTTTTTTTTTTTACTTTTGTTTTCTTTTCTCTTTTGTAGCTCACACTGGCACATACAAAGTCTTGTTTATAATAAGGATCCGACAGTCTTAATACTGTTGACATTTTTAAACCCACAGACACAGTGGGGGCTGAAAGAACAGATCGTGCAGATTCTTAAGGTGTCTTGTAAATGGTAGCGTGTTGGGAGGTTATCTGTGGGCCATGTAGGGAAGATACACATCACACTCAACTCCAGTGAGATGATACTCACCAGCTCTGAAAACCAGGCTTGGAACTGGAAAGAAGAGTAGGAGAGTAAAATAGAAAAAAAATGCAGGAAACTGTTTAAGAAAAAAATCTTGACAGAAGCCAGCAACCTCCAGAATTATCACTATACACATCAGATATTGATAACAAATTTTGGAACCTGATTCAAGGAAAAAAAAATGAGCTACAAAATGGGACTGCTACATAAGATTAATTTAGCTCTGAGTACCAGCTGTATCTCCTTTGATCACCAAAACGGGGAATGTGCTACAGAATGGGACTGCTCTACCAATTATACTAATTTTTTGTTTTAGTGTTTGCTGAAGAAACCCTGTAGGATGAACACCCACTCTGCCTCCTGACAATTAAAGACTCTGAGTACAATCAGAGGAATTTAAATTTAACAAGACTGATGGAAATCAGCACAAAAATGTGCAGTTAGGAAGCTGAGAGAACTTTTAGAGGTCACAAGGTGCTAGTGAAACAGAGGAACAACAAGGAAAATGTGAAAGGACTTAAGATCTACGACAGGAGGAATTCCTAAGAAATAAAACCCTAAAGATGGTAATAAAGAGCAACCTCTATTGTTGCTGAATTGGGAGTGTAATCAGCATAGGCTTCATCTTTAACGAAAGAAGAGAGCTAGGCATCTGCAAAAAGTGACCAAAGTAAAAAAGTGATTCATGTTATGGAGGTATCAGACTCTTTATTATCAGGAGAAAGATTTAAAAATATCTCTGTTTATAATTCAAACGCTAGTAATTAACTGGGGATATTTCAAGCCCTGGTGACCAGGAGCGATATAGTCAGTTCACTAACACAACATGATACTCTGTTCAGAACATCATGTAATTATAAATCAAATTCAATATCATGAGGAACTTTATTTTTCTTTCTGCAGTCAGGGCAGTGGGGTTTAGAACACTGGGTATGTTTGCATTTCCAAATGTCTTTATATCACACAGTATCACGGTATGTTTGGGATTGGAAGGGACCTCAGAAGATCATCCAGTCCAATCCCCCTGCCGAAGCAGGAACACCCAGATGAGGTCACACAGGAACATGTCCAGGTGGGTTTTGAATGTCTCCAGGGAAGGAGACTCCACAGCCTCCCTGGGCAGCCTGTTCCAGTGCTCCATCACCCTCACTGAGAAGTTTTTTCTCAAATTTAAGTGGAACCTCTTGTGTTCCAGCTTGATCCCATTACCCTTTGTCCTATCATTGTTTGCCACCGAGAAGAGCCTGGCTCCATCCCCATGGCACTCGCCTTTTATATATTTATAGACATTAATATGGTCCCCCCTTAGCCTCCTCTTCTCCAAACTGAAGAGACACAGCTCCCTCAGCCTTTTCTCACATGGGAAATGATCCACTCCCTTAATCATCTTTGTTGCCCTACGCTGGACCCTCTCCAGCAGTTCCCTGTCCTTCTTGAACTGAGGGGCCCAGAACTGGACACAATACTCCAGATGGGGTCTCACCAGGGCAGAGTAGAGGGGAAGGAGGACCTCTCTCGATCTACTAACCACCCCCCTTCTAATACACCCCAGGATGCCATTGGCCTTCCTGGCCACAAGGGCACAGTGCTGGCTCATGGTCATCCTGCTGTCCACCAGGACCCCCAGGTCCCTTTCCCCTACACTGCTCTCTAATAGGTCATTCCCCAGCCTATACTGGAACCTGGGGTTGTTCCTGCCCAGATGCAGGACTCTACACTTTCCCTTGTTAAATTTCATTAGGTTATTCCCCACCCAACTCTCCAGCCTGTCCAGGTCCCGCTGGATGGCAGCACAGCCCTCCGGCGTGTCAGCCACTCCTCCCAGCTTAGTGTCATCAGCAAACTTGCTGATAGTACACTCAATTCCCTCGTCTAAATCGTTAATGAATATATTGAATAATATTGGCCCCAGCACTGACCCCTGAGGCACTCCACTAGATACTGGCCTCCAACTAAACTCCGCACCATTGACTACCACTCTCTGGCTTCTCTCCTTAAGCCAGTTTGCAACCCACCTCACTACTCGTCCAGACCACACCTCCTCAATTTAGCAACTAGGATGCTATAGGAGACTGTGTCAAATGCTTTGCCGTTTTCTGTTCAGCTACTTTCTGTTCACTTCTGAAACAATACATCATGATTATATTATGAATTGTTATAAAGTAAATCAAAATGCATCATATAGCAGGGTCTAATATATCAAAATACATTTAATATAGTAATTAAAATATGCACTTAAAGTCTTTCCTAAATACCTTCTCCAGTTGTCAAAATGATTTTCAAACTGTGTCCCCCCAATCAGTTATCACCAACCTTTCTTTGGGGAAAAAAAGCTAAAAAGTGTAAATGACAAATGGAAGCAGTGCTTATGATTAAAATATACCTTGCCTGTTTGCTGTTTTAACACTTTTATTTGAACCATTAATTTTAATGGAAATCCCTGATAACGAAACAGCAAGGTTAATTAAACTCAAAGTCCTGCTTTGGGCTACTTGTGATTATATCTACATTTCTCACCAGTGGTTTAGAACCAAATTTCAGTCCCTCTAGTGAACTATTCCTTACTGTTATGCAACTGTTTTTTTAGTTACTCACCACTGTTAAGAGCTTCCAGCCTAGACCTGAATCTTTATCCTTTCATCAAAATGCTGATGAGGACTGACTCAGCTCTGAAACACATGGATGATAAAATCTGAGATCACAAACTGTGCACTGCATGTGTATTTTACATTAAACCACTCAGTAGTATCCAAGAAAATTGAAGTGATTTTTCTTAGCTTCAACCTTCCAGGCTCTTTCGTGGGTGAATATATTGGAGCAGAATACCAAATTAGGAATTAAAAGATTTACTAGGTTAAATCAGAGAAATCCCACATGGGATGCAAAATGATATGTTGGTTATGTATTGGGGAAGCGGGAAGTAAGTGAAATAAAAAAAAAAGAACCACAGTAAGAGTTTTATAAATTAAACTGACAACGCACCATTTAATGTGCATGAGAAGAATACATCAATTAGATGGCAAATGTGAGATAGTAGGAGAATTTGCTGCATATTTTTTCACTGAAAAATATTTATCCTCACCAAATTAGAATATATGCATTACTAAGACCCATTTACACCTGCTCTGTCAAGAGTGGTGGGATTAATCTACCAGTTGATTATGAGCATCGAGTGAGGAATATCACGCACAAGAAAGGGAAAAAAAAAATCAGCTGTATCATTGGGAGACCTTGGATTATGAATTCTGTAGTCTGAAGTCTATGCGATTGCCTTGAAGTCCAGCAGATGTCTGAAGACATCACCACCTCCAGCCAAATCCACCATCTTGTCACCACCTCTTGGATCTGCCAGTGGAGCTGCTTCTGAGAGCTCTCCCTAAACCTGATTCTATCCCATTGACCTGCATTAGCAAAGCCTTATTATTCAAGCTAACCCAATTTATTTGGAGTAAATTGGGTTAGGCCAATGCTCATATGCTCAGCTCAGCAGATTGGAGGCAGTGCAGCACAGTTTAGTGTCTCTAAACTGTCTGGGAATAATGTTATTTTCAGTATGGCTATGGCTGTAGAGAGAGATATCCACAGCCTAATGCAAATGTCAGGAGCTGACAGTTATTTCATAGAATCATAGAATATCCCAATGGAAGGACCCACAAGGATCATCGAGCCCAACTCCTGTCCCTGCACAGGACAACCCCACAGTTCACACCGTGTGTCTGAGCGTGTTGTCCAATCTCTTCTTGAATCACTCCTGCAGGATTTAGACACCATGGTGAGCATCTTATTTCTACAGAGGGTTAGTAGAAGGAAAGAATTGACATATTTTCATGAAGAAATCTCAACCACCTTTCAGCTAAGGGAAACAACATCTATTAAGGTGCTAGAAAATATTTAAAAAGGGAAACATTGTGAAAGAATAATAAAGAGAATTTTGTGTTATTCCCCGTGTTGGTGATCAGAGGAGATACAGCTGGTACTCAGACCTAAATTATTCCTGTGTGTATCTGTAATACTGAAGCTATCTAGACATGGAGTACTGAATGCCCTCATTTCTCTAGCAAGTCACTGGGACTGAAGTTGCTACTTTAGTCTTCAGAGACGTAGGCCTTTCATTTGCTTTATGGCTTCATTGATATGCAAAATAGGAGTGGTAGTATAAGATAAGAGAAATATGAGAATATCTTCAAAAACTATGTCTAATTCTTTGTAGGTAAAATAATCCTGGAAGACTAAGGCTGCCTCCAGGGTGTATTAACATGTGTAAGCAAACTGGGATGTTTGTTTTGCTTTGCAAAACAGATTAAAAAGGCAAAGGAAAAAAAAACCCAACAAACTCAAAACCCAACAACTTTAATTTCCATTATAGAGACATGCTGATCTATTTTAGAAGACAAGGAAGGTGCTGGCCTTTTGGATTGGAGCTGGATGACTGACACTGAATAAAGTATTACAATACTTGGGTTTATTCACCCATGTATTTATGACCTGTAAGTCCTAATGTCCTGGGTTTTTTTGGTGTGGTTTTTTGCTTGCTTGGTTGGTTTGTTGGTTTGTTTTGTTGTTGTTGTCATTGTTGTTTTAGTAGACTTGTTTTAGTGTAATTCTGTATTTTTTTAATTATTATTATTTTCATTGCTGGCTTAAACATAATAAAGAATATGACCATTCCTTTGCAGAAGATAAGCCAGAATGTTTTATGTAAACCCTGTGATTATTCCCCATCAAGGAAGATTTTGTGATCAGTTAGAGCCCAGTAATGCTGGATGAAATTAAGCAATCCAAAAGATAGCTAAATCCATGCCACAAAAACTTGGTTTAATCCAAGTGTGTGAGATGCACACACCCAAAATGTGCAAAATATTATCGGGAAAAACGTTCTCTGCCTCACACAGTGTTTTCATTTCATGGCTGTTTCTGAATAAGGCAGGAAGTCCTCAATAAAATATCCAGTTCTTTGTGTCTAATAGCAGCCAAGCTGTGCCCTGGAGAGTCCTCTAGCTCATTGATCAGTGACTGTGTACCATCCTACCCAGAGTGCATCACAAAATTTAGCTGCTTGTCCAAAACAGCCTCACACTGCGCTGAATTCAGGTTTATAGCATTTTATTTGCTGAGAAGGGATCATTCTCTTCCTTTCCTGTATGTGTCCCTTCCCTGGTCTCCCCAGTGAGTTACACATTTCAGAACAACACACAAACTCATCCCATGCTTCATTTACTCCAGCTGGCAACAAACTCTTAGGGACAGAAGTGAACTCTGGGACATGGTGAAAGAAATAGCATAAAATGAGAACTCACCTTTCCTACTGTGTGTGGAGGATTGGGTTTTGTTTTTGGTTTTTAATGTTGTTCTTCTGCCTGGTGCCTCACATGAAATTTGCTGCAGAATATGCTCCCAGGGGTCAACAACAAAAGACCTCAAACTGCCAGATCACCACACTGGGCTGAGCCAGAAAATAAATGTAAAGGTAATTCAGACTTTCTCTGTGCTACCACTACCTAGTTCCTGAGATTGCTTTAATATTTTAAAACAGAAATATCTCAGAAGTTACCAGGCTATAAGTCAATGCACAGATGAACCGTTAAACTTTGGCCTATGTTTTACTAGCTGGATTTCCTATACCACTGGTGGTCTCTCCTTTGTTTGTCCTGATTCACCTTTTATTCTCTACTTCACTGTGATGAGAAAACCCAAGAAGTCTACTTGCACGTAGCTCCCTGCCATCTGCAGGCATAAAAGTCATTAATAATGCAGCCCGGAGAAACAAGGGCTTTGGGACATCTTTATTTCTTCTCTTAATAAATTGCATCCTTTGGAGGCTGCTGGAGCAGGTCTCCCAGTGCTGGAGATCAATAAAGCTTTCTCTTTCTTAGGCTGATTTCCTTTTTAAAATGTTTTTGTCAAATGCTGAGTAGGATGGGCAGGCTCTGTGTTTCTGTCAGAAACCAACTTGTGAAGCTGTGCCTGCCTACAGCAATGCTATTATAATTATTTTAAGAGCTTGGAAGAAATCCTCTCACAGAGCATACAAGAAAATAGAGGAATAGGAAAATAATAGGAAAATGCTGTATTATACGTTACACTGAAACTGTGGAGTCTTTGGCCAAAATCCTTTGGCCTAATGGGTTTCCAAAAGGTCAAAGTTTCATCTTCAAAGTGCTTAGAAGGCACACCATAATGATTGTCATAATAGAATGATACCATTATACCTTAAGGCCACCACTTTTAGTTTGTTGTTTGTTTTGTTTTTGTTTTTTTCAACAATTAACCCCCAAAATCTTTGCCTTGCATGATTGCTCCACCTGCTTCTCATGCTGCCATTTCTTCACTGTCATTTCTGATGAGTTTAAATTACATATTGAACTCAAGGTGAGTACAAAGACATGAAGAGAATTTAGACTTGATCCAGTGTGAGGAAAATAAAGGGAGGAGTTGGAGCAACAAGAAAAAACTTTATTACTGAACATTTTGTGTTATTTGACCTTAATTTTCTTCCCAATATAAGATGCTACTAGCCAGCTAAGTGTAGCTTTGGCAAACTTTCACTGTTTGGAATGAAATTTTTTATGCTGTGTGTCTGTCTCAAATCTTTCTCTTCCTTTCTGTCCCTCCCTCCCTCTCCCTTTCCTAATAGAAAATATAGCAAAATCTGGCACACTTCATCTCATGCTTTGAAATACATTATATAGATGATCTAACTTGTGCTCTGAACTCTACTGGCTGTGCTGGGTATGTCTTAGTGACTATACAAATAATCTGTGGAAATTACCTCAGTTTTAGAAGTATACATTTTAATGAAATGACTCTCACCCAAGGCGCTAAAAGACGACCCATGGTGAGGAGACAAGGGGGGTTTCAGCCTGATTGAATTTACACCATTATATCCTAGATTTTACTGGTATGCATGACTATAAAATGTCAAAGCTATTCGACGGAAAGGAATAACATTTCAGTTGTCTTCTGTATGACATGAAATATTCCATTTCCAGATAATTTCTAAAAGAAAATGTGAATCGTACCAAGTTCAGTTCCATCTGATCTCATTATCATCTTGCCAACTTATAAACTTCATCATCACACATATTAACATCCATAGTCAGGGTGTTTGGCTTTCACCTCAACAGACACATTCAATATAGCACGTTAATCCAGTTTTTTATAGATCCCATTGGCATCAAACAGCTTCTGTATAATAGAAGAATTCTGATATAGTAAATTGTAGTTCCACACAAATAAAACCAATGCTACAGGGTGTTTCAAAAAGATGGACCCAATTTGAAACCTGTACTACTTTGAAGTTGTGCTCATCTTTTTGAAACACCCTTTATAATGGATACAACCGGTCTCTTCTAGTTGTGTTTTGGTGGTGTTCTTTTTTTTTTTTTGACAACTCTTCAACTGATTAAAGAGGACAATATATCATATTTCATCCAAAAAATTTTACATGTATGTTTATGTTTATGTGTGTATGTATGTTTATATTAAACTGGTTTGATCCTGCATTGTTGAAACCCTCCCCAAGTATTCAATTAGAGCTATATTCCACCACCTTATAGTGTCACTATAGAGCCACCTTTTCTTCTAGAATTGTCACATGGAAATCCATGAGCAGATCATGAAGATGAATATAGAAATCATCGGTTTTAATCACAGGCTGAGAAGGTGATTACATGGGAGTGAATCATTTCCATTCATTTATATTTATTTGTTTTCTGGAAGGGCAGTGGTAGTGCTGGTTTATTCAGAAAAACAGTGAAGCAGCAGTGTGTGAATCAGCCTGAATATTTACATTATCTAGATTTTAGTTTTCAAAAAGCAGTGCCCATAGGAAGTTTCAGTGCTGTAAGCCATAGGTATTCATACTTTTCAAGGCACTTGGCACTCTGAAATGTGTCCTCAACTATGACATTAAAAGTGCTCTGAACCATGGCTGGCAATATCAGTTTCATAGCATGGAATAATTTTGCAATGCTACCTAAGATATTAGGACTTCCAGATTTTTCAAAAGGCAAGTTATCTGGAGACAAGCTAAAGCAAAGGGCTTAAAAGGTTGGGATTACCAGCAACGTCCTCATCATTGTGTCATCTGCTGTGTCCTTGCTTTGTGAGACAGTGCAAAGGCCCCTTTGTAACCTGCCAAAATAAGGAAAAGAAAAAAAAAAGAGGAATCCCACAACATTTTCTCTAGGCTCAGTTTCATTTCAGATTGAAGGAAAAAGACTTGGACTGGTTTTTGTGTGAAGAGAAGCCTCCTCTCTGTCCCTGTGTCTAAACTACAATCATCCTCATCTCATCACCCACTACCAGAAGAAGCTCAGCAACCTTCACTGGCTCTAGATTAGTGGGAGCAGGAAAGGCCAAGAGCACGCTGCACTTTTCTCATTACAGTTTTCTCTGAGACACGAGTTCACTCCGTGCTTTAGAGTTGGCTGGATGGGAGTCAGCTCAGAGTCGGAGGCTGTGTGATTGGGAACCCATGTCTGGTAGCACTGCAATAATCCACTTGTCAGAGAAAGCGGTTTACAGAATATTCACATTATCTGAAGACCTTTGAAAACGATAACCTTTTTTTTACTATCACCTTATTTCTGGAAGGCGCTTCCAGGGCCTCTCTCTGCTGATGGCCCAAAGCATTCTTTTAAATCCCAGCTTAAGGTCTTCTTGTCTCAACACTGACTTTAATTTCAAATGCTTTTCTTCCTCCTTTGTTTATCCTTCTACTATGCTTAGGGGTGCATCTACTCAACACAGGTTCTTCTGTGCTAATCACACTGGTTTTCTGCTTTTTTAGCTCTCTGTTTACCAAGATGAGTAGCATGTTGTCCCAGAGCAAGGCAAACTCATGTGCTGCTGAGGTGAATTGCTCATCTTTTGTTCACTATAGCGGGAGCTGAGGGAAACTAACTTGGATATAGATGTTTCACTTTTAGACAGCTAAATTTATGTAACTTGAATTCCATCCCTGGCGTTGCAAGAACATGTGCTGTGGAAAGTCCTAATACTGTTTAAATGTAATGAGTTCATTATCCACAAGATGGGATACAGCTGGGAGAATGTAGGCTGTTCAAGGTGCAATACAAAAGGAGGACAATAGGAAATGTGGGTGGAAAAAAAAAGGAATTATGCAACTTGCTAGTGCTTATGCAGTGACTTAACCTTATCTTTCAGTGTAGGAATGAAACTGTTAAAAAAAAAAAGCTTTTTCTTTTCCCTGACAGAAGAGATGGGATTATAGTCCCAAGCCTGTTCTTAGATACTTTTGTCTGATAACTGAACAATATGCACTTGAGGAATCACGAAAGTAAGGGAATCATTTTCCTACCCAGCAAGGAATCAGGAAATGTTCTTTTTTCATCAAGATGGGCTGAACTTTGGCCCATGGAAGCTTTCTATGTAGTTGTTTAGAAGTGTGGAGTAGGTCAATGGATATTCATCTGGGACATCGCCATAGATTGCAAAGTCAAAGTGCTCAATGAAGTACAAGCTGGTTCTGCCATTTGCATTGTACATGTAAGGCAAAGAAAGATCATTTGGTCATCCTCTATAAACACCTTGGCAATTTTTCCACACTTCCAAGCATCCTTCTGTCAATTCCAAGTTTATACCGGACTGTTTTCTGCACACCAACATCAAATATTTATTCATCTGGCATCAGGCAATTGCTCATTGTATTTACCACTTTCCAAAGCAACAGGATAGCTCCCTTTTATTGCTTATTTTATTACTTTGGTTCTGCTTTCAGATGGTGTTAGGCTTGTTTCCCAGAGACAATATGAGGTTGGTGCATTGTTCCTGGAGCTCAAGAGACTGTGTTTTGCTCATGGGTCCATCATCAGCTGCAGGGCTACAGTTTTAGCCTGTACTAAATAATGGAATGCCTTGTTATGGATACCCCTGGTGTTTCCTCACAGCTGAGAGAATGCAGCACCTTGCACAGAGAGTAGCTTGGGTCTGGGGAGCAACAATAGCTTAATAATGACAGCTTTATCTCAAGATAATCAGTTTAGCACATCAGCAGAGCTAATTAAAGGTGTTAAGAGTGGCATCAGACTCAAGTAAATATATTATTTCAAGTTAAGCAGTTGGTTGGAAGATACTGGACAAGTACTTGGGATAATCTTCAAACACAGTGGGAATGATGGGCTCTGGTCCAGAGCTTCATTTTTCTGCTCTAGCACTTTCCTCTGGCTGTGATAGATGTCTGCTCAACAGTAATGCTGACATCTGGCTGGATAGATGGGTTCAGAGACCGACAGCAATGTTAACAGATAGGTAACAGAGTTCTTACAAGCTCCTACATAATACTGAAAAACAATATTTACAACTATTGCCAGGGCAGGAAATGGAGACCACCAGTCAAGGAAAGCAAATTGATCAAGTAGCTCTTGCAAAACATTGATATGCCAGATAGAGAACACATTTTACTGGTTGTGGAGTAACGATTTTGAAGGACCTTGCTGGAATGGAGCAACACGTAATTACCTTTATGGTGCCATGTTAGTTGCATATTAGCTATGAAGTGCTACATACATCACAGATGCTTCAAAGTGGTAATTGACCTATCTGTGAAGATGAAAATTTCTCATATCATTTTTACTTTCCCTACTAATGCTTCTTAAGTGCACAGTAGTTTATAAATATTTCCCTGCAACTGAGCATCCATGGTCTTTAGTTAAAGAAGTCATACCATTTCAGCCAGTGTCTAGGGAATTCAACAATGGAAGGGCATAATAAATCTGAAAGATAATACAGCAGGGAAAATAACGCCAAACAAGGCAAGAATTGCTGGATGAATTTTATGGGTGACGTTATATGGGAAATCTGCCAAGAATAGCAATCTTGTCCACAGGTAGTTATGAATTGTATTGCATAGTCTCTGAGTTCATAAGTCTATAGCTATTGTACTTGCAAAGATAAGAGAGAAAATCTTGACCTGTATATGAATGATCCACTTATTTCCATCAGAATTTTCAGAGAGTCTGAAGAAACTGTTCCAACAGACTGACTTCCAAAGTCATTATAATGTCAAAATACTCAGATAACCAGAATATCCTTTAGATATCAATAACCTTCAATGTTTTATCATACCTGTATGGGTGAGGAAGTGTAATACAAAGGAGAAGAACGGTCATGTCATGAAGATTTTTATTACTTATAAAAATGTGACATTTTAACTGGAGTTAGTTTAAAAAAATCAAGTGTTGGTTAGTTTTATACACTGTGTTCCAGAAGGGCATAAACTTTCAAAACTCAAGAAAGACTGAGGTTTATCATCACACATATTAATGGCTGGGATACAGTGGATAAGGATTTTCAATAAGTTTTTGATGGTGTTCTTACTGAAGAAAGATTCTAACTAGAAGGAAAACAGACACCAGCTGAGATCAGAATGTGCTGGCATGTGGTAACTTCTTGTGTGTGCTCCCTAACTATGGTGAATACAGCACAATGAAACTTAGTTTACTGACAAAACTAAACCAAAACTAGATTATTCTGCCTTGAATTTCATGTGAGCCAAGAGGTGCATATATACTTACTGCATATCAGCTGAGACATAACAACTTTGGAAGCTTTACAAATTTTAATGTGTCTGAGCCCTAAACAAAGAGAAAACAAAGCTGCAAGAGTGTATGATTCTTTTGGAAAATTAGTAGTAAGTGCCACAAGGAGCTATGCTAGCCCAATCTGATGTAAGTGAATCTGAATCTGAAAGTGAACAAGATGTTACCAAAATGTGCCGATGATCAAGAAAGGAACCAGATATTCAGAAAGTATAAATAAGGATATCTTCATTGAATTGGCTAGCCAACACATTTTAAAATTTGTTCTAGAAGATTTTTGAGAGGTATTTTTGGAATGTTAGGAAAATTTTCTGAAGCTAGAGGAATAAGAAATACAAGAGCTGTCAGGTTATACAGAAATGATAAGGAGCGTACTTTGTAAGGACAAATTATAATACTCTTAAATCATCAGGGAATTTCAATTTAATTGAAAGCACTCAAAGGAAAAGAGAAAAACACTCCACCAAAATTGGGGACAGCTGAAGTAAAACATGCATGGAAGTTATTAGGCTGTGTTAATAAAAATAATATAGTACTGAAAGTAAGAAAAGGCCATGACATAGAGAGAAGTCAGCACTCTCTTTTGCTTACCATTGGCGCTTTGGTGTCTTTAACTTTGGAGATGGAATTTTCTTTATTCACCCTCCTCAGACAAATTATGCAGAGGGAAAAAAAAAAATGGACTTTTTCAAAGCAGTAGCTCATTTTGTCCAAAATTAGGCATCTATCCTTAGGGTATAGAAATTGCTCCCTGAGGGCACTTGCCTCTTCTTCACTGTCTGTAACGAGAGCCCGGGTAGACTGGGCTGAACTATAAAGGTCCAAAATCTGGATGTGATCGATATTGTTTAATGTTTTCCTTAATGACCAGAATGATGGGGAAGAGTGGACCTTCAGAAAGTTTGGAGATTCTAAACATTTGGGAGAAGTGGTGGGGAGACCAAGTGGTTGGTTGTGCTGGTGTTCAGAGGGAACTGGTCAGGCTGGAGAAATGGGCAGAGAGGAACATCAACTTCAAGAAAGAGAAATGCAAAGTCCTGGACCTGGACAGGAATAACTCTGTGCACCAGGACAGGCTGGGGATCAGCTGTCTGGAAAGGAGTTTTGCAGAGAAGGATCTAAGGCTCCTGGTGAAGACGAAGTTGATCCTGAGCCAGCAATTGGCACTTGTGGCAAAGAAGGCCAAAAAGCATCATCAGATGTACAAGGAAAAGTGTTGGCAGCATGTCAAGAGAAGGTGACAATTGCTCTCTCTCTGCCCCGGTGTGTCGCATCTGGTGTGCTGGGTCCAGTGCTAAGTACAAGAGAGACATGAACACACTAAAGTGAGTCCTGTGGAAAGCCATAAGGATTGAGGAATTATAAGAAGAAACTGAGAGAGCTGGAGCTGTTTAACCTCCGGAGAAAATAAGATGGGGGGTCTTATCAATGTGTAGAAGTATCTGATGGGACAATGTAAAGGAGAGGGAGCCAGGCTCTTCTCAGTAGTGACCACCAACAGGACAAGAGACAACAAATACAGATGAAAATATAGGAAATTCAACTTAAAGGTAACACTTTTTTTTATTGTTAGAACAGTGTAGTACTGGAACAGGTCGCCCATGGAACTTGTGGAGTCTCAATGCTTGGAGGTATTAAAAAACTGATTGGAAATCAGTTTGAGCAGGGTAGTTGGACTGGACAGTCTCCAGAGGTCCCTGATCACCCCCAGTTCTGTGGATCACCCTGATCAGTTATTCTTTCTTCTTGCAAAACCACATTGACTTGATTTCTTTCCTATCCAAGTCCTTGTGGAAGACGATGAAATTGATAATCCTAATTCATGTAGAAACATTTGAACACCTGGACACTCATTTGCATATGGAAGTCACAGCATCTGCAATTTACTATTCCCTATTTTTGTAATCATGCCTTTATGTTCGTTTTTAGAAGGGGAGTTTTAATAAAATTCACAGATATTTTCTGCATGTTATGCAAGGAAAAAAACAAAAGCAAAACCAAACCAACCCAACCAACCAAACAAAAAAACACGAAAAACCAACCAACCAAAAAAAATAAAAACAAAACCAAAAAAGATTCCTCCAGATAGAAAGAAGACTATTACTGAGTATTGCTGACAGGCTTGGTTATTCTTTAACACTGAAATGCTTAAGCCAGGCAGTAAGTTGAATACATTTCTTTCAACCATTTCCATGCAAAATTACTGCTAACATTGTGTCAGCTCTTTTTAAAAATTTTGTTTCCTGAAGTCAAAAGCAACAATTTTCCTTAACAGTGAAAACATTGGATATTAGAAATGACATCTGTTATTAATGGACATTTTGCAGCACATGAACCTTACATCAGTCCACATGTTAGAAAGATGTCTGGGTGGCCTGCAGGCTGCATCCTTCCTTGTGGATAATTTTGTGATGAAATCCAGGTGGCTGGTTGGCAGCTCTTTCAGGCAAAGGTGTGGCATTTCTACCTGAGGGCCTCAAGACATTCACGTATAGCTGAAAAGGTCTGACTTGTCCCTTGTAGCGGTAAATCCTTTTTGAAAATCCACCCCCTAGACATCCTGATGTAATTACCCTTCAAATCCTGTTTTGTCATTGACAACAGGTGTGCTGAGTGGGAACAAGGACTCTAGGAACATTTCCAGTTGGGCACACAAGGGGAGAAAAATGAATAGATGCCTTATTGTTTTTTAAAGGAAAGAAAAAGCCAGATTCTCAGCTTCTGTGATCCATGCAGATACTTTACTATCAATGAATTTATGAAGATTAATGAAATAAAAGAAAACAACCCACAATATTTAAACTCTGAGAAATAATAAGTGGTATGCTAAAGATAGTAGAAAGGCCATGATGTTGTTCTTTTTGCCTTAGTAGGGTTGCTCTTTAAAGACTACTTGCTGTGGAATTGTTTAGAGCTCTTGCTGTCTGGTATTCAGTTCTAGTTTCTTTTAGTTTTTCTGTTGCCTTAAATATTTTGGTATCAACTTACTGACACCCTAAACAATCCAATTCCTTCTCAAGTCTTTGCAGTAGGTCAAACTTTACTATTTTGGGTTTCATATTGTTGATCTATATACTTCAGAAGAGACTGGGGGTGGGATTATTCTGTCCAAAATTAGGTACTCACAATGTAGATGTCAACAAACTAGCTAGTTGTTAAGAATTCCTTTACATTAATGGGAGAGAAATAGAAAGTTTTAAGTAGACAGTTAAAATAGGTCACACAAAGTGCTTTCTTCGTATGTCTGCCTCTCCCCACTGACTGTATAAAAAGAGACTTGAGAATGAGCTCATCTGTGAGTATGTGTCTTCTAGGTGACATGTCCTAGGTCACTGAAGGGTGCTTTCCTAAGTTCTGCTTATTCCTAGCAAGAGAGCCTCAGTTGACATGAGGAAAGTTCACCCTGCCTTTAATATAAATTATGAAGCTGGTGGACTATGCTTGGGAAGTTTTAACAGAGAAATAAGAAAATTTCACACCTTGTGTTGAGAGCCTAAATAAGAGAGATCGAGCATCAATTACATAATGACCTGTTCTTACATAAGCAAAATATATCCACCTAGCAGATTTGTGCCATAAACAGCTGTGAAATTCCCTTTCCTGGGGAAAACTTGGAAATGCAGAGAGAGTGCTCTGTGAGCTAGACTAAGTGGTCAGGGCTGGAGTACTTTTCTCAATGTCTTTTTTTCTTTTGCACCCTGTCATTCTCCTTCCATTATGTTTATTACTCATAGGGGAATATTCTTGACATCACTGGAAAGTGATAGGATAACTCTGCATGGAGTGGGTGACTTTGCTGCAATGCATTCAGTCTGCAAAAGCTCAATCGATCCTACTTGTTTTCAGAAGCTTTCAGATTTTTACACTTGTGTGGTATCTCGGTCATGGTGCAGGAGAAGGATGTGGTGGGCAGCCCTGACTAGACACTGAATTACGATTAATTAAGTGCTCACATTTGATCACCACTGGTCTAAGCCATTTAGGGTCAGCTTTGAAATTTATTGCTTTCCCTTCAAACCACTGGCATGCGTCCCAGAGGACCATAGCAAGGAGCCCAGCAGAGCAGGTTGTTTCTTTCTTTTGGGTGAGATCTCAATAACAGCTCATAACTGCCTTGTCAAGTCACTAAAAAATCTCTTTCATTTATCTTACATGGGTACACTCCGACATGCTAGATAACAATTCCACCCATTACTTGAGAAGATGAGGTTTGATCTTTTAAGCAGTGATTCTTTTACGCCTTGCTGGGTGTAGGCACCTCCTACTTGGAAAGGGCTGAGTATCTGTTTCTGTTGGTTGCTGACATTGTGTTGTGCACTTGGCACTTAAAATCTTCTTATGGTGTGATTCTCCTCACCATGTTTTAGGCCTCCATAACATCATCTACATATGAGCTAAGCTTTTAGATAAGGGAAAGAAATGGACATTTGTAGCAGAACATGTTTTGCTGGAGCTTTTCCAACCTGCCCTTGAAGTACTTATGATTCTCCACTAAGTTACGCAAAGTATCTACTGAAAGTTATCAAATAAATCCAACTTCAGAGATGATGAATTGCTGTCTTAAGTCATTAGCTGACCAAAACGTGGGGTTTTTGTCATGTGTTGAAACAGAAGCCCTTCTAGGATCTCTCATTCCATTTTAGTAACAATCAACTGATTTTCAGATTCTCAGACACTTCAGTATCTCTTCTGTTTCACCAAAGATGTTTAAAGATTTTGTTATTCTGGAGAACAGTATTTTTTTCTTTTAAGGGTGCAGCCCCCATACTGTTGGCTATTCTGACTTCATTAATTTTAACTACAGTAGCAAAGGCAGATAAAACAACAATGTGAAGCACCAGCATCTCTAATTTACTAATGGAATTACAGGATTTGGCTATCAGTGACATCAAAAGACTATGATAATTCAAACTTCCTTTCAAATCCTATATTTATTCTTTTTTTTCCCCAGTATGAATGGAAATAGAAATGCTTTATAGTCATTGCCCCTATTTTCAAAATGTTCATTTCTATAGTAAAACATAGCTGGTAGTACCTGTTTATGAGATGACTAGCCTTTTATTGGTAATAGGTGGACTCTGCACCTATGTATATCATACATGCTAGGAGCTCCTAAACCATATATACAGATTCTTCTGCAAGTCCAGGGCATAAGTTCACAGAACTGTTAGTTCTTATTACCTAATAAATATTTGGGTCTCTGTGGACAATATGAAAGCCTCAGTCCAGTTTTTGATGCAGGTTTCCATGACGACCTTAAAGGCAAAAATGAAGTAGATTTTCTTACTTTCTCTGCAAAATGTGAAAGAAAGGCAAGGAAATTATTTGCAGATGTTCTTGTCGCCTCTTCAGAAGTTCCTTTGAAACTTAGATAAAACAGAAAACATCCTCTCTCCAGTCCTCAAACCTAGTGAATGCCAGATTAAAATAAAACCGAGTCTTCAAATATTAGAAAGAGTGTATTCTAAAGGTTACCACTTCACCACAGGGTATCTGTCTACCTGCGTAATCAGCCATCTTCCGCTCTTCAGTTGTATTTAAATCGTATTTCTGATGCATTACAGTGGCAGAATCCAAGGACAGAATTCAATCTGCATAACAGTCTCGGGCCTTTCTGGACAGGCCTGCACACAGGAGTGCAAATTATCAAGAAATAATTTAAAATCCAATGTCTGCTAATGCATCCGTCTGGTTTTCGGTTGCTTCTGTTAATGGAGTGACTTTCTTTTTCCAACTCCTCAGTTCTGAATGTCACCATGGATGTTTGCTGTCCTGCTCAGCTGAGATCTTATCAGTCCCTCATTATTTGATAAACCAACAGAAATACAGTTAAGTAATTAAATTCAGTACCAGAGCAGAGCAAGAGTGACTGATCGAATGAGGATGGAAGAAAGCAGATCAGTTTAGAGGGAATTTTATGAATCATTGTTCTCCATTTAGTCAAGATCTGGACAAAGAAGACAAAGATTTAGGAAGAGCTTAATTCTCCTTTTTAGCTTTTTTTAATTGAAAGACTCTTTTTCTAGATGCTTATGTCTTTGACAGTATGTTGCAGTCAGTATAAAAATTGAGTTTCCCCTGGTTGAAAAAGTCATTTTACATTTGCCTTTGTCATTCTTTTATTTGCTTTCTGTCTCCGGTCTGTTGTATTTTCAGTCTTTTCTTCTTTGTTACATTTCCTCACATTCTCTCTGATAATTTAAATGATTTTCCAATATACCCTTGCTTTATTCTTTCTCTAATTGTTTGTGTGTCCTGTATCCTTGATTTGTTATTAACTATGATTCCTTTCTTTATAATTTTTTTCTTTCTCTTCTTTCAAACATTTACTTACCTGTTTTATTATGACACTTCTCTAGTTGTGAAGATGTGTCAGATGTGTTTATGCCCACGGAGGTGGTAGGTGGTGATGTGTAGGAAACCTAGATCAGACAAGAAGATTTTAAAAGGGGTCTCAGCATGCAAAGACTTAATTTACATTTGGAAATAAATCAGATGAGAGATGATTCTCTGTCTTTGAAATAAACTGGTGTGGCAGAGATCATTCCTATGGGGCTAAACTCTCATGCCTTCCTAAGCAGAGAGGTTGCACCTAAACTGCTATGGTTGTTATCAGAGGACCTCTGGCTGAGCTTATCTTTGGAAGAACCAGGTCTATAGGGTAGAGATAAGCTGAAGGGGGTCTGTCTCAAGTGATGGACAACTGGGGAAAGAAAATGAAAGTATATCTCCATGCTAAAAACCTGCTTGTACCTAGGGCATGAAACAAGACCTCTGTGTCACCAAGTTATCAATATCTGAAGCAGGATTGTGTTTTCAAAGGTAATGAGGATTGGATCCAGCCAAAGATTGAGACAGAGAGGTTCTCTTGAGTGAAAAACTGTCTGAGGCGTGATCATGGTTTGGACTGAATGGGAATTTTTGAACACTGGGTCATGGCAGGAGGTGCTAGGACAGAGCTAGTGTCACATAAGAAATTCTGTTGACGTCCTGACCACCTGTCTAGCTCCTTGGCAGAGACCAAGCAATGGAAGTCACAGATATGCATGATGCTTTCATCCATATAACTCAATCCCATCTGATGTCATGGATGAACAGTACAATTCATTGCTTTGTACCCCTATTGCTGAGTTCTCAAAAAGCCATTGGTTATTAACAACTCTGGTCATGGATTTTGCTACCTGGACAAGTGATCTCTGGAAGTAAACCATGATGTCATGTAGTCTCCAAAAAAACCCCAGACAGTTGTGCTTTTGAGAGACTAGTGAAAATCATGATTTCAGAAATGAAACAGACAGGTCCTTTTTCTCATTCAAAATAACCATCCTGTCTTTTCCTTTGGCTACAATTTAAGTCTTTGTAGCTATATAACCTGTTTCAGTAGTTCCCATGATACATGTCTTTCAGACATGTTCTTTGGCTTTATATTAAGTGTTCAAGACCATCTATAATAGCTGCAATCAAGGCAAATATAGTTGATCTCTGTTATGTGCAACCCAGAGTTAAATCTTGGTCTCTCTCTTTTCTGTCCATTTACGTTCTGTTTATGTTTGCAATATTTAAAATAATTTTCCTTTTTTTTTTCACTGCAGAGATCTGAGCCCTGATTTGAAGACCTCAACAAAAAGATCTGCAGACAGTGTGTGCTTCAGCCTTAATACTAGTGTTAAAAAGCAAAATTTGACTGAAGTTCAAAATTAAGAGAGAACATGGACATCATTTGGAAGATCTGCTTCTTCACCTGTGTATTGCTTCCCATGGTAAGGAGAGATATTTTTATTTGCATTGTACCAATTTAAATACATGTTCTCAAGGCCAGCACTTGCTAAGAGTGAAGGATCTGTTGTTGACACATATTCTGGCTTTTTCTGTGTGGCCTCATAAGTTATATTGAGACTTTTACAACCTCCTTCATGGGTGCAATAGAACTATGATGACTGCTTGTCCTGTAGAAGGGCAAGTCAATTCCTTGAGCAGATTCGTTCACTGTTTGTATCCAATATTTTTAAAATTATTATTATTATTAATAATAATAATAATAATGATGATGATGAGTCTTCTGTTTCAAATCCAATGGCTTAAGATTATTTTTTCCAGGCAGAGGGGATAAAATTATAGATTCCCATTAGACCTGTAAAACCTAAGCCTTGAGATATTTCAGCCAGTGCTTTTGAATGCCAACAATTTCAGATGGCGAATTTCAAGACACCATACGAGTGAACCTCTAAAGATACAGGCACTCAAACTCTATCACCACTTTTCTGGAGATCTTGGACTCCTTATGAAGATTACAGGGGTTTATGTTCACCATAGATCTTTATTTACTAAGTAACATGCCATCCCATGAATCACTCAGTCTTAACACGTCTGGGGATTGTAACTCTATTCCTACCCATTGTCCCCCTACTCATTGTGGCTGTATCTGGTTGCACATAAATGCTATAAGACCACTGAATAAAGTGCGTTTTATTCACTTTGTAACTGTGGGGATTGGTATACAATCCCTATACTAAACCTATCTTTCATTTCAGCTCAGTTTTTTGCTAGACTGTTGATCATAACTTTGTTTTTCATTACTTTTTGAGAAACATTGCACAGAGGGATACTGTGACAAACAGCAACAGTATTTAAATCCTCTGTCTTGTTCTTATTAATAGCCTTCTATAACTTCCATGCAAATGCTTTACAATTGCTTAATATATAGCTATTCTCACATTACTGCACTTTAATAGCCAGGTATTTAAAGGCATTCTTGACATATATTTTGGTTTTATTTTTAAATAAGAACTCTTTAATACGATACCAATGTGACCAGAGCACCTTTTAACAGTTTTCACTGAGTTTCTCGCTCATGTGTGTTGACTGTGTGACTTTAACAATACATTGTGATCAGCATGCAGGGCTTGTCTTTATTTTGGCACACAAAAATACACATTCTTTAATCTTCGGTCTTATTTAGAGACAATTTGAACTGACTGCATATTGGAAATGTAGCGTTGTTCAACTAAATTCTATAAAATAGGATTGTAACTGGTCATATACTTCTGTTCATCCAAATAATATAGTCCCTTACCATACAAATAGTTGGTGTTTGAATTTTCTTCTGGTGCATGACTCTTCTGACTATTGCCTAGAGTTCCTGGTCAGGTAGAAAGTATTACTTATTAACCAAGTGAGGATATTTCATTTATCTCTGAAGCAGTTAAACTAGACTTTCTCTAAGCTATTGGGCAGGGAAAAAACCTCCAACATTTAACCTGTTTTAGATGTTTATGTTAGCATGATATTCCTTGACTATAAAAGGAGATTAGCTCAAATTCAGATGCTGTGGCTTTAGACATACATTCTATTACATAAACATACCTTGTTGTTTCTGATTTGAGACCCAAAAATTACAAGTTTCATGTCTCAGTCTCTTAGGAGCTCTCATCTTGCACCTAAGCCTAGGACAGCCTCAATGTGTCCTCCACTCTAAGTGTTGGTGAGGTCCATTCTACACCAGGTGAGACTGGAAAGATGATTGGTAGAGCTGCTGAATTCCTGAATATGGAAATATATTTTTCAGACTGGAACAAAATTAATTAAATGGTCATATGAATGGAAAGGCAAAATACATTTTTTAAAATGACTGATGATCCTCAGTGTTTTAAGATATTTGGTGATCATCTTGGGACAGTAAAGTGTCTCCTTATTAAGAGGTGAACAATTTTAATTAAGGGAAATAAATGTGACTGAATATATCTCTTGAGCTTTCAGATGAATGACCTTCCTGGCAAATGCAGAAGGACAGCAAATTTCCAGTTCCTAGTATTTCAGGACATAAATGTGATCGCTGAGCTGGATAATTAGTGATCAGCTCCAGCTTTTGGAAAGAACAGCTCTCTAATGAAATACGATGAGGCAAACCAGAGCTAATAAGAACAAATATGCTTTTATATATTCTGTTTCTGCAATGTTTATGAGTGCAAGATTTACTGTAGTCTTTTGCAGGAACTCAGGTACTGAAGTTAATGATTTTACATACATTAACTTGTGTATTTGCACACTCACTTCTTTGGTCTGTGAATCGACATGTCTGTGACAGATATTGTATTGTAATTTGTGGGTGGTATTAATTCCTTGTTATATTCCATATAATACAATATAATTAATACAATATAATATTCCTTGTAATATTATTTTCATAGATTGAAGTTCAGGAATTATATAATATTATCTATGGTTCTTCCTTTGCTGAGACTCTTTTGTAATGCTTGTGGTAACAGATTTTCTCTCCTTTGGGACACACACATTCTCTTCAAACCACCCCCGATGTACTGTGCTGATGTCCTCAAATTGGTATTTTTTTGTCATGCAAATTTTAAGATTTTCTACCAAGGGAGTGGATGTGACTTTTAAAATAATTAGAGTAAATCTGAATGTCATCCTAGCATCCAAAAAGTTCCTGGAAAAAATATTTTACATTTCTTTTCCCCAAACACATCTGGTACTGCTCAAGAAATGTCCAATTACTCTCAAGGAGAACTCTTGTTCTCAGCAGTTGGGTTTCATCCCCATTTAGTGCCACACATCTCCATCCCTCACAGTCCATGTGTCTGCATTAGCTCCTGAATCTGTACACCTGCTCGGATGTGCCGTTTTTGGCTTCACCAATATGCAGACCTCTTGTATGCACAGAAAACCAAAGCAAACAGGCTAAAGTCTGCATTCATAAACAGGTTAAGAAAAAGCAAAGAAAAGACAAAGGGTATTAACAGAAAATTTCAGGTGACCTCGAATATAGATTCATACCAGACAACAAGAAAATAATATGCTAATAAATAATTAGAAATGGGAATGTTAAGCCAATTCTAATTGTCAGAGACCAGCGTGATTAGAATTTTCATGTGTGTAACAGGCTATTCTGCATCTGCCCATCACAAAGATATTTCACCTTCTTATTAATCACTTGGAACTGAAGGCAGGATCTAGAAGCATGGTACCTGCTAGGCCTTTTAGAGTAATCCTTGAGCTTTATTTTTTTCCCCATTTTAAGTGCTTTCTTAGCTTTAAATGTCTGTGTTGTTATTTTAGCTGGTTTTAATCCGCTTTTTATTAACTAGACGCTGCTTTTCAGCCACTCTCATTCTTTTGTTTGTTTTCTCTGAACATCTTTTATTTGTATATCAGTTTTCTTCATCCTACCTATTTTTTTTTGCTTTGAATCCACTTTCACTGCCATTTTGATTGATTTCTCGTTTTGTTCATCTATGATAGCAGTGGGCTTGATTTTTATAGGAAATATTAACAAAAGTCATCATAAAATTATTGAGGAGATAGGATCCTAAACCAACCTTCCTTTGTCTGGTTCCAAATGTACTTGAGAAACAATGAAATTCATGACTCACAATGTTGGCTTAGTATATGAACTGAATTTTAAATGTAACTGCAATGCAGGTGTTCTAACTGTCTGTAATAATTCAATCAGATGTATTTCTTTGGTTAATACTTGGAATTTCTTGTGGATGAATTTTTAATGTTGCTAACCTTCAGTGTTTCAAATTATAAGATATTATTTGTAGTGTTTTATTAGCTGGCAAACATGTTCACTGACTTCCTTTTAAAAAAAAAAAAAAAAAGAAAAGACGGAAAAGAAAGGTGTAAGTGATGCCTTTTTTATACCAACATTGAAGTGTATGAGAGTCATGTGGGCAAATGCAAATTTGGATGCATAGACAGCATCTCACAGATCAGAGAATGAAAACCTTGATCTGATTATGTTTTAGCAATTCATTAAGAGGCGAAGATAGAAACTAGACCTGTTTGCTCAGACCCTGTTTGTTGAAGGGGATAATATTTCTCAATCTTTTAAGGATGTGTGCAGTCTACAGAGCAGAGAGCTGCCTGTATCCTCCATTATTCATCTCTAGCTGTCACTTCCAGTGCCAGGCTATGTTCAAATAGGATCATCTACATTTCCGTCTCTGTCATTTTTTAAAGATGAGAGACAGTGTATTCAGACACACTGTTCAACTAGTTTCTCTCCAACTCTGCTGTGTTTCTTACAGCATTCATTTTCTGCTGCAGCCCAAATATGAGGTTCCTCAGGCACAAATATAGATGGTTGTGTTGATCCCTGCTCTTTAAGCAACCCATTTTTTTCCATGCAGGGCTTAATGAGACAGCTTTTAATGATTTTATTTGCCTTACGGTTTGTGATGTCTCATAACCCTATTAGAGAAGTCAAGTTCTCTGTAGGATTGCAACTGTCTTTAAAATAATGCACAATTATATGGGACTTCCCTGTTACTTATGTAATCCAAATAGAAACTTATAGAAATATAGCTAGGGAACTGCTGTGAATGTTCTCCAGAGGAGAAAAAACTCAGCTAGCCAAGACGTTACTGCTGCTGTAGCTTTTCCTTTTTAATATAAGGAGATGGTGCTGTGGGAAATCAGAATATAACAACCTCTGAAAAGCTTATGCTTTTTAAAAACAAAAAATTAAAAAAAAGTCTCAGGATCTATAAGACTGGGTAAGGTAGTTTCAAAGAGAAGGTTTAGAAATTCTGGTAAGGTGTATCACAAAAAGCATCTGAGAAAATCAGTGTTGTAAAACAGTAACAGTCTCCTTGATACCAACAAAATTCAGGCACCTTTCAGAGGCACAAAAATGAAGATCCTGGGTTCCAGGTGGTCCTTGGGCTGTCAGCTGGGTGGGATAGATACTTACAGAGAATGATAGAGGAATAGATATCTCAGGGTGATATCTCCTAAATCATAGAATGTCCTGAGTTGAAAGGGACCCACATGTATCATTGAGTCCAACTCCTGTCCCTGCACAGGACAACACCACAGGTCACACCGTGTGTCTGGGGACGTTGTCCAGTCTCTTCTTGAACGCTGTCAGGTTGGGGCTGTGACACCTCCCTGGGGAGCCTGTTCCAGTGTCCAGCACCCTCTGGGTGAAGAACCTTTTCCTAATGTCCAACCTGACCCTCCACTGGCACATCTTCCTGAGATTCTCTCGAGTTCTGTCGTTGGTCACTAAAGAGAAGAGTTCAGCCCTGGTCACCTTGTGAGAGGCTGGAGCCGCCATGAGCAATCCCCTCAGTCTCCTCTTCTCCAGGATGAACAAACCAAGTGACTTTAGCCGCTCCTCATACAGCTTTCTCTCCAAATCCTTCACCAACTTCATAGCTCTCTTGAGATACTGATAAGTCCCTAGGTTTTTCTGAGAAAGCCCCAGCATGCTGACACTCCTAAGATGCCTGAAGTTGGTGGGAGACCTTGATGTTGTGTTGATCCTCTGTCTATTAGACTGGCACTTGTAATCCCACACTGGGCACATCGGGTGTCAGTTATGGTTATTGCAGAAGTTAGAGAAAGACACACTTGATTAAAATGCTTTTGAGCTAATTAAGCCTATTTGCACAAAAGATTAATGAAAACCAAAAAAAGGAAGTCTAGAAATACACATATTCTACCACTCTGTGGTTCAGAGCGCTATGCAAAAAACACATGTACCTACATGCAACTTTGCTTATTTAGGCAGGCGAGATTTCCAGGTCTTAGAAACACATGACAACAGGTTACAAAGCAGAATAGAGTTGCCCTATATTAAAGTGTTCACTTTTTTGCCCTCTGCTAGTAGTAAGAATTTCTGTGACAGGTAAATAATATGATGACAACACTGATTTAAAGGGCGTTAATGTGATTCTTTTCCCTGCTGTTTTTGTATTCATGAGCTTGGAGAAGCATTGGATGAGCAGTCAAATAATAAATTGGGAAATTAAAAAAAAAAATAATTAGAAAAGGAACTCATTAAAAAAAATCAGAATCAGTGATTCTTTATGTTGCGTAGATATTAGTATCCAGCACCTGGAGGGATATTATTCAAGCTTCTAGCAAGTGTGCTGCTAGCTTGCTCCTCCTTGGGTTTGCTGCATCAGCAGCCTAAGAAGGTTAACTGTGGAGTCAGCTTGAAGAGATAGATGAGATGCAGAACCAAAGCATATTAAATGTAAGGGAGAAATTGAAGCAATTGAAGCAGGAAGAGAGGAAAATAATACGAAAAAACCCACATTTACGTCATGGCATTGTTAGGGATTTGGTCTTCTTTATGCTCTCCCGCCCCTCTCACCATGGCTTGTGCCATGAGGGCACCCTAAAATGCCTCCTAGCAAATAATGAGCTTAAATCAACTTCAATTTGCAACTGAAACCAAAACCAAACAACAGACCTAAACCAAATGATGGAAACCAATAAACAGCCAAGAGGTAATCCAAAATCAGTCAGCACTCTGAAAACATTTAATAAACTGCAGGTTAAATATTCCAGTTGGGGATATTGTTACCGTACAAACACACAAGAATGATGTTCTACAGCCTCCACGCACTCACTCCAAAGAGAAGCCTCTTTCACTCAATGGTACCCCGAAGAAATAATTGCCTGCCCAGGATGGGGCAAGGATTCACTCGATATATCCAGCAAAAATAATCACTCACCAAGGAAAAGGCGAGGGCTCTCAATCCCAGGAAGTCTCCTTAAACAGGAGGACCCCAACCCAACCATGGTCCCACTGCTTCAAGAAGCCCACTCAAAAGTTGGTCTTTGGTACAGGCTCCATTTGATAGCCTGATCAGATCTGAGCTGTGGTGATTATGAGCATGGTCCAGAAGCTTCTGGGCCTGGGGCACCTCATTGGATGGGGACCCTGTTTATTGACCATGGGTCTCACCCCTCCTAGCCTCCCAGCCAGGAGAAAGTGTATGTGACCAGAGTCACCGTACCCTTGGAGGGACATGACATGGGTTGTCATCATCAATCAGGGTGAGAACAACCAAGATGGGGCACAAAGGTGCTGAAGAGACATCAACCCTCTTATTTAAAGCTCTGAACTTTATCAGGCTGTGTGCAACTGCCACAGCTCATAATAAATAATTTCTTCTGTGAAATATTTTCTCCTGCTTTGTGCAGTGAATGTATGTCCTATGGCAAGAGCTGGGGTCTTCCTGAGGATCAAGTAGCTCTGCTGTAAGCCTGCCTGGGGGAGCACACAGGATCAGTGCTTGCTCCCGGGTTACACACCACAAAGCGCTCCAGATGAACCGTCCAGAGGTTGCCTATGCAATAACCATAGGGTTAGGAAGTAGACACAAAGCAGAGCACACAGTGCTTCGGGCTGCTTCCAGGGCTGCTTTTTCAAAGCAATAGAGACATGGCTATTTAATCAGAATCTATGAGGCCCATTAAAAAACACTGCCAACCATAAAGCCTGAGTGTTGTTATCATTGCAGTCCCCAAGGGCACAGAACCCAACTCAACAAAACCCTCTTTGTTTTTCTGGGCAAGGGGTGAATAGCTCACTCCAGGCTAGATTGTGCTCATTCCCCTGAAAAGAAAATTGAGTTTCTCTCAGATTTTTTTTTTTCCCATGTGGAAATCACTTAGAAGTGAGGATTTGGGAGATGTGGGTCCCCTTCTGTACTAAAATATGGTAATCTCTGTGATATATTTATTCCATGGCATATGATGTTAGTTGTGCCCCAAAACAGAGAACATCACCTTCTTAATGAATGGGACGTGCATCTGTGTTTTCCTGTGCATGTTAGAGCTGTATTGGGTACCTAACTGATGTCAGGAAATGTACTTAGGCCAGTATTTAATCATCTACATGCTGGATATCCAGGCTGAGATTTTAGCTTTTACTAATATGTACTAATGATGCTTCTACAGTCACTGGCAAGGGACAGGAACCTCTAGACATTAATATAACTCATCCTAAACCCCCCTAGTGCTCTCCTTACTGCAGGGTCATTAAAAATTAGCTTAGACTAGACTTTGTCTTTTTAAGTTTTTAGAAATCTCATCTTTATTGAGCAGTATGTTGTATTTTATGAAAGTCATGGGGATGATGAATAGATGCCAGTAAGTCTCTGTTGCCCACTTGATTGTTGTGCATTATGAACAACTTGGGACTCCTCTTCATAAGGTGGTTTGTAGCGTTATCACAAATGCTGTTTACTACCTGTCCTGGAATATGTTTTCAAAATCGAATATTGTATGTGTGTTCCTGTATGGGTGAGGGCAGATGCCAATGGATCATTGAGTCTGCAGTAAAAAAAGAAAAGAAGAGAAAAATTCATACTATTAAATTCTGTGAGATCTTTAAAATAAGAAGGAAGACCCATTTTAGAAAGAACAGGAAACATATTTTCCCCACATAGTAACGTTTAAAAAATATTTTATAGTATTTTGAGAGACTTATTCTTTTTGTTAAAGTTTAAATAATTTAATCTCAATTTCAAGCACTTTCTCCCTTTTATTTTACAAAATAACATTTCTAAACAAATAATGTTTTCAATACGACTTACCATATAGAAAGGGAGAACTTGATAACTCTACTCCCTCTTTTTAAAAAGGAAAAAATGATGCCTTTTTGTTTGTTTGTTTTCTATCAATATGGTTTAGACTATAAACTTAATTAACATGTTGTTCCTTGCAGGGAAATAATCTTTCAGCCAAATGTCATTTATGTCAGTTGGTGACTTTAATGGTTTCCCAGCTTTTGTAAGCACTCACGATTCCAATATACTTATATATATGTACACTTATGCTGAAAAATTCTGTTGAGGATTGCAAAGTGATAAAGATTTTGCTGTTCCTGGCCTTCCATGTAACGCATTCATGCAATGTCCTTTTCTGTCAAACGTTGCTCAGTTGGCTTCTTTTGGAGTGCCAAATTCTTATTAATTCTCTAAGAGTTTTAGATGGAAAAAGAAAGCACTTTAGCTTTTGTGTATTTTTTTCAAATGCTTTTTGTCCTACCATCTCACTCTGACTCAGCATCTGTGGCAAACGTGTGTTATTCAGGGGTTATTTAAGCTAAATACAGGCTGGTGATTTGATTGTTTGAAGAATCCTAAAAGAGTACATCAATAATTTGAGCCACTGGTATTTGCAGATTTGGGAAGGGAAAGTACAGAGATATATATTTTTAAAAATTATTCTTATATGACAGCCACATCTGAGTGTGTTACGTATTTTGACATAAAACTGGTTTAGATCTTTATTTTAGCTTTCTTGTTTTCTAAGGGCTTGCCAGATAACTGATAATGCAAAAAGCATATTGGATAAGATCAGAGATACTCTGAAGCTCAAGGGTATGAATTTGTTTACTTCCCCACAAATATTAAAATGGTGCTTTTTTCTTGCTGCCCTCTGGGTGAGCTGGTTTTAGTTATTATATCTCTGTTAGCAGGTTTTATGATTATTTACTCCATTACTTAAAAAGCATAACAAAATACATGTCATTTTTGCATTGCAATAGAAATGAGATTCTCACGCAATTACAGGCTAAGCTAGCCCATTTTAATTTCTCTTCCAGCAATGCAGATGTGCAAAATCTAAACCTTTTCGGCCATCGTGTGTTGTCTTTTATGTCTGAACTAATGCAGAAACACCAGTAGAAAAAATCGTATGCTAATTTAAAATAACCATTGAATTTCACTGCATGTTTTCAGTCTATCTGCTTTGAGATCAAAATTAAGTTACTATTCTCCCCATAACTGGCCACAGCTGTAGACATTCCCTTGCATATTCCATTTACAAAGCAGCTCCAGGAGAGCCACGGATTCTGTACAGGTAGACGATATTGGTGAGAATAGACTGTAAGATGCTGAAGGGCCTTTGATACCCTATTTATTTTTCCATTCCTCCAGGTTATCTATCAATATCTCCCCCAAAATCCTGAATGCTATGGGTGGTTTCAACTAAATTTGAAACAAGGACCACATTCTCAGGCAAATTAATTTTCTAACTGTTTCATGATAATATTTAGGCAAAGACAGAGATAATGTTAATTCCCTGCAGAAAAATAAACTTCAAGTTAAGGTTGAGCCTTGTTAGACAGCAGAGTATCCAAACAGGAGCTCATCTAGGAGACACTAATCCACATGATCAATGACTAAAGCCTTGTGCTACCACTCACAAAACTCGTCAGCTTTATTTATTCATTTATTTTAAATCTAACAGCTAATTCAGGTATCTGGCAGTTCAGGATCACTGGCAATTAGAGCATAACCTAAGGCACGAGAGCTTGAAGGTGAAGTGTTTTTAAAACCCCAGATTAGTGCCCGATTTGAGCAATGCTGCAGCTTCTTGTTTCTTACTTCTCTCTGTGTCAAATAATGAGACCAGATACACAACCCTGTCTCTAAAAGTTGTGGAAAAGATAAATCTGCTTAATGCCAAGGGATGTGCAAGTATTAGAGGGAAGGTACCAAAAGCAAGATGTGTGAAATGTGAGAAATTTGGTTAATATCAGTGTTGCGCTGTGGAGAAACACGCACTGGTGAGTTACCTGGAGATCTTTCCAGGGTTTAGGAGTTCTGTCAGACACTTGGCTTTCAGACATTCTGAGACCACTAATCTGGAAAAAAATATAAGAAAATAAAATAATGGGCTCTGTATTCAATCAACTTTTACAGCTCAACCCATAAGTGAATTCACTAGTCGTGTCTGAGTGAAACACAACTTTATTTCATCAGTTCATTGTGCTGAGGTGACGATCAAGCATCCCTCTTTTTCTGACTTTTTCTCTCACATTTCCTTTTACATGGCCTGGTATAGAGCTTATTCTCACCCATGATATCCATGTACGTGTACTGATAGCACAAGGTATAGCAGCCACGTACCCTGGGTGGTCTGGACAAGCACAGATGGGGATGGCCAAAGCACAACCCAGTGCCTCCTGATTTTCCATCACTGGTGTGAGGTCCCGCATAAATTCTCATCTGATTAATGCCTTCACGTCTGCATTGACACACTTATTCCTTCTCCGCTTCATAGAAGCTTATTTTTTTTTCTGTTTATCCAGCTGTTTACTAGCTGCATTTTAAACTCCTAGGGATTTTTACATGAATAAAAGGAGTAGATAGCGACCAGAAATGATAAGGTTTATTTTGCTTTGGTTTTCACACTGTAACCTATTTGTTACAACATCCTGCAGATATTTTATTATAGAACACAAATATGGAAATTTGACTTTTTTTCCCTTTTGTGTCTACAGAATTTTCCTGTAACTCTGTTAATGAAATTCAAAATAACACCTTGTGAATGACAGTATTTGAGAGGGAGGTCATCATGTACTGAGCTCAGCTCCCACTACATGACACCACTTACAATGGGAGGCTTTTGGAGGATGTTGAGCAATGTGAAGTGATCATCTTGCAGCTGTGTTCGTGGCTTTAGGAAAAAAACAAAACACCAAACAGCTGCAGAAGCTGGCAGATGCCATTGTGAAATCACACCATCAAAATTATGGAAGAATGGAATCCTGAGTTTAATGTAATGTAACAAAAAATAAAAAGAAAGTGCTTGCATTTTGGGGCAGTGGGTGTTATTCTGTTTATTTTTTTCATAAGTGAAAATGTGAAATATTTATATGTGTTGTCAAAGGTGTAACATAGAAATTCTGAACACAGCAATTCTGAGGATCAAATAAATGACAGCTATCATATATTGGAGTCACCCACAATAGCTCACGAGGGACAATATAAGATAGGTTCCACCAATTTTGCTTTCAAGCCTCTGTTTACCTTAAGTATGACAGCAATTTGTTCTCATGGCAGAGGGATCTTGTCTTTTTCTCTCTCTTCAGTGTGTATTAGACATACAGTATTTATGTATGTTAATGTTTTCTTCTGATAGCAGGAAAACCAAAGCAATCTAAAGTAGCTGCCCCCATTTCTGACCCTACCTTTCTCCATGGAAAAAGAAACAATCTTTCTATTAACTTCAATCTGAATTAAATTTAAAGATTATTGCAATTTAATGCCACCATTTCAAGGGCTCAGAGTTATACCTCTTTTTGTTGTATGTCGTATCACAATTTTGGAAATAAGTGGAGTTATGAAAATTCAGACCATTAACCTTAGAGGAAATGCTTTGCACATCTTTATTCTATTGCACATATATGGCTGCAGGGTGGAAATAAGGTCCTGCACTCCTTGAGAGTAAAAATAGTATACATAGTGGAAGTGATTTTTCTTTCTGGAGGTAGAAATACATTACCAGAAGATAAATTAACTTTTTGGAAGGAAAGGATATGAGTAGGAGCTGAAAATAAAGCTGTTAAGGTTAACAACTGAGGAATTCTGGTCACTTCAGGTCCTGTGCAGGCATTCATGTGGGGAAATTCATCCGAACCTGAGCAACAACCTTTTCTGAGGCTTTTGACTGACTAAGAACAACAATTGAGGAAAAGACAGAGACATGAACTCTGTGCAAAGCCTCTTTTCTGAGGCCATATTTCATGTATTGCATGGCTTTCAGCAGCTGCCACTGTTAAATATAGAGACAAAATTTGGCTTCACCATGGGAGCCCTCCAAATCAACTCCAAGCAAATGATAAGCTTAAATCACCTCTAATTCACAACTGAAAGCAAAACCAGATGATGGACCAAAACCAATGATAAGCAAAGGGTGCAGTTATCCCAAAATCAGTCAGCACTCCAACAACATTTAATAGACTACAGCTTTCATATATCAGTTGGGGATATTGTTACCACACAAGCACATAAGAATGATGATCTACAGCCTGCACACACCCACTCCAAAGAGAAGCCTCTCTCACTCGAGTACCCCTAAGAAATAATGGCTTGGCCAGGGTGGGGGCAAGGGCTCATTCAAGGATATATCCAGGAGACATAATCACTCACCAAGGATGAGGTGAGGGCTCTCAGCTCCAGAAAGTCTCCTTAGATGGTGTCCCACTCCAAGGGGAGGACTCCTATCACAGTCCCACTGCTCTGAGAAGACCACTCAAAGAGGGACTTTGGCAGGGGCCCCATTTTATATCCAGGACAGATCTGATCTGTGTCATTACGAGAACATTCCAGAAGCTTCTCTGGGCCTGGGGAACCTGGCTGGCTGAGGATGCTGTCTATTGATTGGAGGTCTTGCTCATCCTTCTCCCCCACCCAGCATGAAGGTATATGTGATCATAACCACCATGGCCCAGGATGGGGCAGAGGGAGGTGATGGTTGGCATCAACCAAAATGTGTATGTGAGGACAGCCACAGTGGGGCACAAAAGGTGCTAAAGGGACATCAACTGTCATATTGAAAGCTCTGGACCTTATTGGAGTGGGTGTAACTGCCGCAGGCTTGTACCGCTGTGATGCATACTACACTACGTCAAGACACATCAAGATGTGTGGGAATCTAGGATGGCTGAAAATTTCAGAACCAGGTATCAGTGAGGCTATAATGTTGTCATTGTCATAGATGAAGTAGGATCCAGGATTTTCAAGCCCAAACACATGATATTAGGCTCTCTTAGTCAACATAGAAGGACCCTATTAAATATGGCATTCATAAATACCCCAGAAGAATACCTTTTTTCTCCAGGACGCCAATTTATTGATGCTTCCACCCATTTAGCAAATTAAATTTGGGAAGAGATGCTTGAACGCATCAACCAGGACTTATTATCTTTAGTGTAGAGTAGTAACCTAAAACACTTGGGCTTTAAAGTTTAGTGTGGTTTTTTGTTTGTTTGGTTTGTTTTTTGTTGTTGTCGTTTTTTGTTTGGTTGGTTTTTGTTTTGTTTTGGTTTTGTTTGTTTTTTTTTTAAATATTGTTTTGTTGACACTAAAGAATTGTCTCTTGTTTAAATATGCAAAAGATCTGAGTCCCAAATGTCTGTGTGTTGCAGTCAGCTGCAAACAGCACAGCTGATATATCTGGACTAGATGATCTTTTGAGGTCCCTTCCAATCCTTAACTTTCTGTGATTCTGTGATCAGAGCCCCTGTGCCACCCTGTTCTGCATCAAGAATGTCCTTGTACCTGCCAGAGGAGGTGACAGGCTTAACACTTTAGATGCCTCCTCCGTGTTGTTGGGGCTGAGAATGACAGGACACGTACCATGAGGATATTAAAATCCTGAATCTGTCCTTATTCAGTAATATATCCCTTATCTGAGCAAATTTCTGTATAGTAACAGAGCAGAAAATGCTGGAGCAGAATCTGGGTCATGACAAGACTCTGAAAGTGAGACCTGTGGCTTATCTGTCAGGGTCTGAAATACATCCAAGTCCTGCAGGTTTATTTGGAATGAAGTCACCCTTTAAGGGGGAGATCTGTTCTTAGAAGAAGACTATCTCTATCAGCACACATTGTCCCTCCTTAAATCAAATCATACCCTGCAGTGATAGAGTAAAATACAAACCTGAGAGAGGGTATGTCATCTGACACTGTGTTTTGTTATTTCGTTTTGGTTTCTAGTAGTTTTACAATGTTATTTTTTAAAACCTCATGCATCTGAACTTGAAACCTGTTTGAGGTTCGGCTCATGAAATATAGTATAGTCACTGGTAGGATTTTGTGACACCTCATGAACAGTGCACATGTGATAAATTCATTGCTGAATGCATTTTATTCTGCTAACAGAGTAATTAGAGCAACGTCTGGGTCCCACCTCTCTCCTACTCGCATGATTGTCTCATAGACAGTCTATGTGCAGTTTATCTATCCTCATACCAAATCAAGCAAAGCAATCTGATAAGACAAACAATAGGACGAGGGGAAATGGCCCCAAGTTGTACCAGGGGAGGTTTAGGTTGGATATTAGGAAAAATTTCTTCATGGAAAGGGTTGTCAGCCATTGGAACAGGCTGCCCAGGGCAGTGGTGGAGTTGCCATCCCCAGAAGGGTTTAAAAGATGGATAGATAAGGTTCTTGGAGAGATGGTCTAGTGCCAGAGTTAGATGAACAGCTGGACTCAATGATCTTAAGTGTCTCTTCAACCAAACTGATTTTATGACTCTATGAAGGATAACACAGGGATAGGAGTCCCACTTTTTGCCAGAGATGGTAACATTCTTATATCTTAATTAATAAGAACTTTGAATTAGGGTTTATAATGGCAGAGTATTCTTGGTACAGTAATTGTTAAATAATAATATTAGCACACAAATTTTTAGGAAAGAAAAAAAAATTAAACCAGGAAATTTTGTGAAAGAGAAAGAGGGAGCTGTATGTCTGAGACACTTGCAGCTAGAACTGGTCTCAAATACATTCTTCCCATGCCAGCCCAATCCCTTTATACAGTGTGTTACCCTTTCAAAACACCATCTCTCCTTTTGGGGGTCCTATCCCACAATAGTGTGGGGAGAAAACAAAACAAAACAGGAGTCTTCAGAGTTGTTTTCTAACAGGGAAGATGTATTTGGGTGTAAGAAGGCTATACCTGGTCCACTGTTAGTAGGTAGCATTGCTGAATATTGTGCCCAGTGTGTGATTTGGACTGAAGATCTCATAACGCGTTGCTGCTTATTTCAGTTCTCCTTCCATAAAGTTGCTACTCTCAGCTCCTCAGAAAATGTATTTTTGTTAATGGGTCTGGATTTTTTATAGTGTGAAAAAAGAAAATCTCACTACATGTCACAGCTCATCTTAAGATGTTCTAGAGTTCAACTCTTGTGATTATAGAAGAGAATTGGGTGTGATTTTGTTTCTATATCTCTCAGGTTCCTGTGAAAATGTCAATTACTGCTGTCTGTCTATTGTGTTTTCACTGTGGCTATTACATGGGTCCCTGCTGATACTGAGTCTGGGCATGTGCTTCTCCTTTATGGCATATATGAAAGCAATATATTTTTATTGTTCTTTTGAAAGAGCAGGAATGGGGAATTGAGGTCCAAAATTGTTCACCACATATTCTTGAGTGGAGCACATTTGAACTGCATTAAAAACACAGAACATGGTCCCAGTTCAGAGCTGCATGTTCTCAGATTCTGAAAATATAGGTCATAGCGCTAAAGACAAAGGGAAAATCTCCCACTGCAAGGTATTATTTGTCAATATATATTAGTTGAGAAGTTCAGTCCTTTACTTTCATAAGCCAAATACTACAGACCATGTAATGTGGCTTCTTACATCCAGTGATGTCTAGGACATCTTTAAAAGGTATGAAATTTAAACTTACAATTGCCCAAGGCAGAAATATTGCATGTGGCTAAATTGCTATGAATCACAAATGAGCCAAATACATTTGCTGCATCAGTGGAGGGAATTGTGTTGGTGGAATTGATCACCATTTTGTCTACCTAGAATTTAGTTATTCACTGTCGTGATATAACTGCATATCACCAGAGACTGTGTTTTCTGAGAATTACATTTAAATGTTACTGTTAAAGAGCTCTTGCCAGATATTTAAATACTGATGATCAGCTGTGATTAAATCCTGTGTCCAATGGTGGTCCAATACTTCTATTGGTCTATAAAATCTGGGGTGATTAAGGCAGAAAAACACTGCACAGATACCAATTTCCAAGAAGGGTGGGGATGAGGTTCATTAGTCCAATATCTACAGCTGCACAAGTCACCTTGGGCTCTCACTTTAGTTCCTAGCAAAAGCAAATGCTGAGTCTAAATGTCTCTCTCCATACCATGTTTTTCACACATAACTTAGACCATAACCATGGACTGACAGAGTGTCCAAAACATTAGCCCTCTGCAAGAGGAGTGTCTGTTGATGCTCCTCAGCAGCACAACATTGATGAAGTCAAAAATACAGACATAAGGTATCAATTGTTGGACAGATAATAAGAATAGGAACCCTATATTATCAGATAACCTAATACAAGTAGCATTAGAATCAACCTCTGTAGTATAAACCCAGACTGAAGCATTACAGTGGTTAATAATTTTATACAGGAAAATTTTGGAATATTCTATCATTTGGAAAACTCAGTTGTTTCAATATCTTTTATCATCCTGCAGGATATGTTCATATAGCTAGACTTTTGCCTTTCTCCTTTCTTTCTCCTTTCTCCCTTCTCCCTTCTTTCTGCCTTGCTTCTCCCTTTGTCCTTCCCTTCCCTTCCCTTCCCTTCCCTTCCCTTCCCTTCCCTTCCCTTCCCTTCCCTTCCCTTCCCTTCCCTTCCCTTCCCTTCCCTTCCCTTCCCTTCCCTTCCCTTCCCTTCCCTTCCCTTCCCTTCCCTTCCCTTCCCTTCCCTTTTTGTCCTCACAGAGCAGACTGCATTACCTTTTAAAATTTGGATTCCAAAATAGTGAGATATTTCACACTGAAGTAAACTTTCCTTACCCCCAAAGCAGATTACTTGAATGATACCTCAGTTACTCAACTGATCAGTGCATCATTTTATATTGTATTTTGTGTTCATATCAATGTTAAATGGCTGTGAATGTGGCCTAAACATGGGAAAGCACAGCTACATGTGAAGGGTCTGATGGGGAGTGGCTGAGGGACCTGGGGGGTTCAGCTGGAGAACAGGAGCTGAGGGGAGGAAACCTTCTGATCTCTGAACTGCCTGAAAGGAGGCTGGAGCATGGAGGGGGTTGGTCTCTTTTCCAAAGGAACAAGTGATAGGACAAGAGGAAATGGCCTCAAATTGCACCAGGGGAGGTTTAGATTGGACACTGGGAAAAATAAAAAGGGTTGTCGTGCATTGGAACAGGCTGCCCAGGGCAGTGGTGGAGTCACCATTCCTGGAGGTGTTTATTAAAGATATGTAGACAAGGTTCTTAGGGACATGGTTTAGTGAAAGTGTTGGGTTAATGGTTGGACTCAATGATCTTTAGGGTCTTTTCCAACCAAAATGTTTCTATGATACTGTACATCATACTCTTAACAGTCATAAGTTGGGACAGCAGAGGAACATGGCAGCTCATGAACCGTGGTTCCGCCAGACCTCTCCTTACAGCCCCTGCTGCACTTTCCTCCCAGGTAGTGTCTGTGGCCCAAGGACAATCAAAGCTGGTCATATATGCCTCTTAAGATGACTCTTTCTCTGGTAATTTGGTGTTGGTGTTTTTGATGTGTATGGCCTCACTTACCATAATTAGGAAGTTTTCCTCTCTTCCTCTCTAATCCTTTCTGGTGAGCTCTACGCTGGCTTGTCTCACTGCTGCTGCTCTGACACACCATTCAGGCTGCTCCCTTCTTTCCTCCCTGAATATGTACTTTATTCCCCTCCATGAGTTTTCGCGGTGAAATAGTTGCAAACCACTTCAGAGACGGGAAGGAAAAAGAAAGGTTTGTTGAGAAAGTTACTCTAGGCAGAAACTTTTGTGCAAAGCTTTGATTCCTTGTGGGATTTGAGTGGGTTTTTCTGGTTTTTATTTTTGTTTTATTTTTCTTTTTCCTTCCACTTTGGCACAATATCTAAACCAATGTCTCTTAGCACTGAAAGGAGAAGGAGAGAAATTGAGAACGAGCTTGAGTACTTCCCATTACCACTGTTGTAATGAACTCTTTGCCTCCGTTCTTGAGTATTGTCCCCAGTCCCAAAGCCCCTTTGGGGAATATTAGATTGAGAGCTGTAGCACGACGCTTGTTGGAGCCGCCTGTGGGGACGACTGAAAGGGAGGAATGTGTGTGATAGTTGAGGGCAAATAGCTTTAATTTAATTAGTGGATTAATTAAAGCTTTCTCCCTTGGGTCGGGTATATGTGTGTGTGTGGAGAAAGTGTTTCTGCAACCTCCTGTAGCTGTTCATCATGCATTTCTGTTCCAAGTGTGACTCAGATGGGGTTTCTATTGAACTTACTGGGAGCCTGCACAAAACAAATTTCCTGTCTAAGATCTTTTCACTTCAGGGTTTTGTTTAAATGTAATGAAGTATAAATGGGCAAATAAAAACGAGTAATAACAAGAACTTGCCTTGCAAATGAATGTGGTATCTGGCAGCAAGAGAAACGCAGAACTCCAAAAAGCTTCTGTTTCCCAGCAGCCCCGCAGTGAGAGAAGTTTTATGTTAGCACAGATTCCCTCGACCTTCGCTCAGTGAAGCTCATCAAGAGGTTTTTTTCAATGTAATAAACCATTCAAGGACACTTGGTAGCCTTGACTCTGCATACTTTACATAGATCAAGAGGAAAGCAGACTAAGGCCAACAGTGTCCTGGGCTGTATTAACAAGACCACAGCTAGTAGATCCAGAGAAGTGATTATCCCCTCTACGCAGCACTTGCTGGACCACTTCTAGAATATCATATCCCATTTTAGGCTCCTCAATATACGAAATATGTTGGTCAACAAATGCAAGCTCAGAGGAGAGGATGAGGAAAATGGGATTGTTTAGCTGGTGGAAGGAGTGATGTTTTGGAACAACCTAGTAGCAACCTTACAGTGCCTATGAGGAGATCATCAAGAAGAAAAGAAAGACTCGTCATCATGGTCCATGGCAGGAGAAAAATGGACTACGGGCATAGAAGAGGCCCTTTTACCCCAAGGAGAGTTGAGTATTGGAGTGAGTTGCACAGAGAGGTTATGAAGTTTCCATTCTTGGTGGTCTCCAAAGCTCAGATAGAAAAAGCCCTGAAAAACCTGGACAGATCCAATTACAGACCCTTCTTTGAGTGGGAGGTTGAACTGGAGAGTTCTAGAGGTCCCTTCCAACCTGAACTATCCTGTGGTTCCATGATTCTGTCTGAAAGACATGTCATAGATAGTTGCCATGGTCTTGCAGTCAACAGAGGCAAAGCTCTAAACACAAATTCTGTAGACCAGGAAAAAAGAAGATTAAGACAGCTTTAGGCTATCTTTTATATCCTATTGGTTTTGGGTTGTTCTGACACCTGGTACAGCATTACAACTCTAGTATAAACAGAGAATATTCCTGTATTCCACTACTGCTTGAAGACTGAGAGTTGTGCCTTTCCCAGAAATCCTCTGGACATAATAGGGGAGTAGAACAAGCCTTTCTCTGTTGCTGTTGCAAAAGGCAACTCCAAGTATGGGGCAGCTCTGAGGATGGTAGTCAGGGACCTTCTTAGGTATCAGCTGGAACTCTCTATTCAGAGTTCAGGTAGGAACCTTTAGGCTTCAGAGTAGACTAGTTTTATTTTGCCAAGACAGGAGACTGCTTTAAGAGAGAAAATCTGGGAGCTGGACAAGCAAAATCATTGTCACGTACAAGCTCACCCCATTGGAGCAATGGTTCCTCAGATCAGATTAAGAGTGTGTCCTAGAGTGGTCAAAATTAAAGAATTCCTCTTTCAGGTCCTTCATTGCAGGCATTCAGCTAAATCTGAACACCATATTCCAGACTGCTGTAAATATAACTCCTCATTTCTCAGCCAGACATAATATGTTAACAAAGGCAGATCTTACCATCCAACTTCCCATTCAGTCACTTTTAGATATTAATCCAATCATCTGATCTGTTGTGCAGAATCTGCACAAAATGCAATCTGACCACAGAGCCCAGAGGAAAAAAAATACTTATTACTTATCCTCCTTTACCAATCACAAGCTCCACCAATTTACATATGCACTACTTGCCTGTAACTTCTGTTCAATGAATTTCTGCTTGCTGAGGCAACCAGTTGTGGAGGCTTGGCTAAAGTATGGATCTATACCGGGTTGCTCTACTGCCAACAATTTTGGCATGTTCAAGAGTTGGAGAGTGCCCGTGGAAGCAATTGACTGTGCAAGTCCTGCACCACTGATGTCCCATAGTGAGTCCACACAACCCATTTTTGCTCCAAACTAAAAGCTCTTGGAGGGGTGAGAATCTTCCCATGGAGTTTCAGTCGGATTTACAAGTGGGTAGACCTCGATTTGGACACCTACATTGCATTGCTCTTGAATACTTTTGAAAATAAATGGGAGTTGCAATGTTGACAGGCAACTGTCAGCTTTTCAGTCCTAGGTTGACCTCCAAGAAATGAAGTAGGAAGACATCTAGCTTGCGTAATTGGGAGTTGTACTTCTAGGAGTTTTACCTATGGAGAGGAAAGTCTGAGGAAGAATGGAAGAAAGACATTTTATTTTGCAAAATAGCAACCAGAAAGGGCTATTGAACATTTTGTTTCACCTCAAGCACATTACATCTAGCAAGATTTTTAAACACTTTTCCAATGAGTGGTTGTATCCTGCTGGTACAAGGCTTTGAGAAATATTGCTTGCTATTGCCTGCTATTAGAGATAGAATAAAGGTGTACTTTGGTTTACCTCAAGATGTCAGTCCCTGTGGAAGTCATCAACTATACTGAGAATGCCTCACCATGCTCAAAGAGAGATTTTTCAACTGATCTCCAAGATAAAAACCAGTTCAGGCAGACTCAAAAATGGGTTTACCTCATGTTGCATAACATGCCTTTTATCCAGAATTACCACTTCAGAGGGTATGCACAGAGTGAAGGGAATTGTTGATTATGCTGCTGCTACTTTCTAATCTGCAGGGAGACATGCATCTCCCCAGGAGACATCAGTGTTAGAAGGTAACCATATCTTAAATTCATGTAAGCCATTTTGAAAGGGATCAACGCCTTTTTATGGCAGTTTGTGTGTTGGTGTCTTTGATAGGTTGGTTTTGGTTTTGATATTGTGTTTTTTGTTTGTTTGATTGTTTGATGTGTGTTTTTGTGTGTGTTTGGTTGGTTGGTTTGGTTTGGTTTGGTTTTCATTTTGTTTTGGTTTTTTTCTCTGCACAATTTGACTAAAGCATGGTGTCAAAACTATGCTGCAGATGTACAAATGTGCCTTGATTTGAATAAGTTTCTAGTAACCGTACCGTTTCACTTGGTCGAAAGGGTTTTGAAATTACAGTAGCCTGGATGCCAATTACACAGGCAGACAAAAAACAATCAAGTAACAACGTAAGACCTTCCTGGAGACAACTTGTTTGACTGCCAAGCCAGTGTTGTGGGTACCAGTCATGATGTAAATCAGTTCTGAAAAAATCCCTCCCAAACATCTCTGTTTTTAACACAATGTTTTGCAAGTTCTGGCCCTGGTTTGACTAGTTTGAATCATTGCTTGATATGGGATTAAATCTAGTAATGTTTTCGTGACAAGTAAGCTTCTTTCTGCGTTGCTCACATGATAATGTATCACTCTTAATGGTAACTTTTTAAAACTGAAAGTCATATTAGAAATAGTAAAAAGTGTCATTCAGTATAAAGTGAATATTCTAATATAACTAGGGGTAAAACTCTTGCATTACTTTAGAGACAACACTTAGACAAAACATGAATCAGACTCTATTTCATCTCTATGTTAATGCAAAACACATTTCATGAGGGATTTAATGAAAGGTTTTTTGATGTTGGCTTTTCTTTGCTTTTTCTTATCTGTATTTCTTTACCCCTCTTCTTATTGGCATGGTGTTTGATATCACATATCCTGAATGAAGTGGAAATATTCTCATTCACTTCTGCAAAAAAAGAATCAGGACTTTACAGGCATAATACAGAAATGCAAGAAGAGGAAAGAACAGCTAATAATTCTGAATTGTTATATTTGACCAGGTCTTTGTAGAAAAGAAAATGCCAAACATATTGCACAGTTCACTATCACATCTTTACAGTGACTTCAAAACATATTTTCTAACCTTGCAGTTTCTCAAGAATACTGGTGACTTTTCTCACTTCTGTGGATTGACTGCGTTAACTTGTGTAGTGAAATAATGTTTTAAAGCAATGGTGAATGTTCTTACAGAGAGTAAAATGAGGAGAACAGTATTTTTTTAATGATTGTATGTAGTCAAAGGCAGTTCAGGTTTCTCGGCTGGACCATTCTGCACTGTTGGCCCACAGGATGATTATTTTGGATAATACTGAGACCTCTTTCAATGCCCAGCTTTGATGTGTTAAAAACATTCCAAATCCTTCCAGCCACCCAACCTTCTCTCCTATCTGCATCTTTATCAGTGACTATACATGTGGCACAAGGATAATGTCCCATTCATAGAGAATGCCCTGGTTTTACTCTCAGAAGACCTGTATCCACTTGATATAACTGAGGAAATTATTCAAGTGCCGGAACATAAATGTCTTTTGCCACTAGATATAACCTACAGTGTCCAAACTATCCTGACAAAGGGCAAACATAAAGGCTCAGGCAGCCAGCAAGCAACTGGACGTCAAGTGAGATGCCCAAAGGCACATCAAATGGTCCAGACATCTGTGCTTAGACTTCTGACCTGCTCACTTTGGGTATAGCAGTATGTTGGTGCCATATACACAGTGCATATCAGGACAGTTACCTAAGCATGGTGTTCAGTTTAAGTTCACGTCCCTTGTTCAGTAGTAGAAGTGTTTAGAAAGCCTCTTAGTGCAGTCCAGTCCTGTTCTCTCAGGTGCCTAATCACAGCCTTGCTCTGTGCTCTATTGCCTTTCCACTGCAGACATCTTGGGGAAAGGAAGAAGTTGCTCTCGAAGTTGACTTCACCTGCCTTGCTCCCAGCACTTGACATACTTGAACCAAAACAAGGAGAAAGAAAGCTTATTTAAATTCCCATCTGAAATAACCTGGCAACAAGTATTTATTTCCATGAGGAGGGAAGTGTCTGGTACCCTTCTGATCTGTGCAGTTCCTCCCATGTGGTTCCTTCCCCGGAGCATCCATATGTTTGAGCAATGCCTTCCTTAAACACGTGACTCCAAAATTTGATAATCTGATATGCACATATGGCTAGGGCAGGTCTGAAAGCAGTATAGATGTGTTCACCTCATCCTCTGCTCAGGTTTATGTATTAACAATGGCTTTCTTAATGTAACAGGTCACAACAAAACAGCATCTTGAGAGTATATGCCAGAGAATATATATAGGTTGTAACATAATAAACAAATTGTTATTAACATTACCATCATGTCAAGGGAACAGAAAGGAGTTAAGTACTAGAAGTTACGCACAACACATGCCCTTTTATCTCTGCGGTTGCCACCTTAATATAAATAAGTGAGGAAAAATGAAATCTTTAAAATTCTGTTGCATACCTATATTGTCTTAGCTATCTGCGTTTCTCTGGTTGTGTTCTCTCAGAACCAAACAGACATTGATTGTATTTACAGTATTTGTATCTATACAAATACTTGCCTTTTCAAAACTGGCATGAGTCTATCTCCTTCATTTCATTAAGAGTAATTTTTTTTTTTTTTTTAAAAGAGTGAACTTCATACACTATCCACTTGTTTTCTTGATTTTCCTACTATATGTGTCAAAATATTCTTTAACTGCACATATCACTGATATCTTCTGGGAAACTGAAACCAGACTGTCTCTGCTGAATGCAGGAAATTGCAGATGTCCTTGAGGCAAAAGAAATGAAATCAGGAGGCCATGAAGTTCAAGCTTACGCTTCCATTTGAATTGTGCTCTGCTGTTCAGTTGTCGAAGAACTGACTCGACAGATTAAAGGCTCTACCAGCACATAGTTAATGGAGAAACAAGAAACATGTGCATCCATCCAGGAAAACATGGTCACGTTAATGCATCTCTGCATTCAACAGAGAAACCTTCTGTTATAAACACAAACCTGGTTTTACTATCTCAGATAAGGCATTGCTAGTTAGTGGAGATGACAGGCAGCTTCTAGTCTCTCCTGTTGTGCTGAGGTTGCCATTTCTTCCCTTTCTTTGTTTTCTGTATTCCCCAATTTATTTTTTTCTGTATTCCCCAATATTATTTTTTGGAAGTCAGCTGATGAAGAGTATGTAACTCAACATATAACATAACGTAACGTAACATAACATAACGTAACGTAACGTAACGTAACATAACATAACATAACATAACATAACATAACATAACATAACATAACATAACATAACATAACATAACATAACATAACATAACACAACACAACACAACACAACACAACACAATACAACATAACATCATAAAGATTGTTATAATATGTCACATTAAAATATCCTGTCAATGGTGAGAGCTTAAGGAAGGCTGCAGGGATGGGTGAAGCACATCACTCCAGTGCTCTCTCTGTGCCCAGCAGTCTGCATTTCAAATATCTCCTGAGCCAGACTTACTGAGATACAGTTGATGAAATTTAGTCAGTTTAGTGAGATATGTGTGACTAGATATGCCTGTCTGCAAGGAAAACAATAAAATCTGAGCTTTTAACCTTAGGCTTTCTTTATAATCAATCAAGTCCTGACTTTGATTTACCTCTTACTAAAGAAGAAAACAAAAGTTGTAAAGGTAAATCACACTCCTTCATCCTTTTGCTACTGTTTGAATCTAAACCTTCTTCTCAAATGCCTAGGGTTACCCTATAGGGGATATAAAGTTGCGCATAATGGGTTTCTTGTTCTTAGAGTTTAGTATAGTTTGACGGACTTTGCATACATACATACATACATACATAAATATTTATATATGTTTTGAACTCCTTTAGCATTTAACATCCGCAATATCAAGCTGAAAAGAGTTCTGCAGGTTAACAAGAAGTGTATGAAATATTTCTTTTTGTTTATTAATCTCCTCCTTGTATAACTATTATTATTATTATTAATAAAAATAATAATAATAATAATATGTTTTTTATTATTATATGGCAGCTTTTCTAATCTACACATACTAAAAAGTATAGAAACTGCCACATTCACTTACTGAGACAACCGCTGGACACTCCTTTAGACCTGAGCAACTGCTAAGAGTGAGCCAGTACTAGCAACAGAAGCCTGAATTACTTGCTATTTCTCTTTTATCTTTTTAAACTATATTCTGAGAACCTGAACGTCAGCCAATGCAATTTCCCCAATCTTTGGCAAGGTTTAGGAAATGATGTAGCAAAAGCCCTTATGTTCTTGGGAGATCCCAGAGACTGGTGACTATATATATTTTCCAGGCTCTTGAGAGCCCTTAGAACAGAACAGTGTTTGTTTTGAAAATAAACAAATCTAATACGGTTATGCCTGGTATACCCCACGGGGAAAATAGCTGAAATTTATTACTGGGATCTTGGAGATGAAATTATAGCATCATTATTTCCTACAAATGGTGAGTAAACTAGTAAAGTTGGAGTTCATTAGGAAACCATCTCTGTCTTTGAAACAGGGGCTTTGGCTTTTAATTGTTTCAAAGTCAAAAGTGTGCAAATGACTCTCTGCCTCCTCACACACACAAAAACACAACACAAGCACCAACATACTACCCTGTTTCCCTGAAAATAAGACCTATGCCAAAAATAAGCCCTAGAATGATTATTCAGGATTTTTGAGGATGCTCAAAATATAAGCCCTACTCCAAAAATAAGCCCTAGTTGCAGCTCATTTAAAAAGTCAATTTAAATAGTGTCCAGGCAACTGTATATGTAAAAAAGTAATAAGTTTTGGAGCAAAAACTCATATAAGACCCTGTTTATTTTCAAGGAAACAGGGTAGGATTATGCATGCCTAGGGATTTACTGTGTGTATTGAGTATTGCACACAAGTAATCATAAGTGTGTGTGTTTCAGGCAAGACATGAAGAAATTTTTTACAATAGAGGTGGTGAAACCCTGGCCCAGGTTGCTCAGAGAAGTGGTGGATGCCCCATCCCTGGAGACATCCCAGGCCAGGCTGGATGGGGCTCTGAGCAACCTGAGCTGGGTGAAGATGTCCCTGCTTATGACGGGGATGGGACTGGAGTGGCTTTGAAGGTCCCTTCCATCCCAAACTATTCTATGATACTATGTGCTTGCAGTTCAATGTATTGGTCACCCAAACCATTTCCTTCATTCCCAATGCCAATGGCATCCTGAGGTGTATTAGAAGGGGGGTGGTCAGTAGGTCAGAGAGGTTCTCCTGCCCCTCTACTCTGCCCTGGTGAGACCACACCTGGAATATTGTGTCCAGTTGTGGCCCCTCAGTTCCAGCAGGACAGGGAACTGCTGGAGAGAGTCCAGCGCAGCCACCAAGATGCTGAAGGGAGTGGAGCATCTCCCGTGTGAGGAAAGGCTGAGGGAGCTGGGGCTCTGGAGCTGGACAAGAGGAGACTGAGGGGTGACCTCATTAATGTTTACAGATATCTAAAGGGTGAGTGTCAGGAGGATGGAGCCAGGCTCTTCTCAGTGACAACCAATGATAAGACAAGGGGTAATGGGTACAAACTGGAACACAAGAGGTTCCACTTAAATTTGAGAAGAAACTTCTCAGTGAGGGTGGCAGAGCCTGGCCCAGGCTGCCCAGGGAGGTTGTGGAGTCTCCTTCTGTGCAGACATTCCAACCCGCCTGGACACCTTCCTGTGTAACCTCATCTGGGTGTTCCTGCTCCATGGGGGGATTGCACTGGGTGAGCTTTTAAAGTCCCTTCCAATCCCTGACATTCTGGGATTCTGTGATTCTGTGTGATTCTGTTGGGATGTGAGGGAAGTTGAACTGTGCAGGGCTCCAAAATAAACTGAAATAGACTGAATTTGGGTATTGCTTTCCCTGTGTGCTTGTTCCTACTTGGCAGTTAAGGGAAAACAGACCACTTCTGTAAAACACTCTACTTCCCCTCTAGTTCTCTATCATTAAGAATGAAGAAAAAGGGGATGGGAAATATGAAACAGCAAAATTGCTTGCAGAGAACAGGGGTGACCTATCCCATCTTCAAGCAGAACACTGATTTTCACAGTGTTTTCCATGGAGCGTGATTTGAACCTCAGTCGTGCCCCTATAAATGATCTAATAAGAGCTGAGATTGTCTTGCCCTTGAATTGATATCCCCTGGCCACTTTCTGCAACAGGAATGAAATTTCATATTGATTTCTGGGAATGGGTCTTGTTCTTATTTTGTTGCTGCTTTGGGATTGCTTGCATTCTATTGACTGCAATTTTCCTGTTATAAACTCTTGATTTTTAAAATTTTTTTTAAACCCATTTTTATTTTTTTCCTCATAGTGGGCAGCCTCAGAGCCTTAAAGATAGGGGAAAAAATTGGATCAAGTCACTTCAGTTTAATTGGCATTGCACTTCCTTTTGGCAAGAAAGTTGCCTTGTATTCATTGGGAGTAAAGGAAGATGGGAACATTAAGGAATGGATAGGGTGAAAGACTGGAAGAGCTTTTAATTTGGTTTTGAGTCCTGAGCGAGTTTAATGGACTGTGCAAGACTCATAAGAAACTGGTGTAATATCAAACTGAGCCTTAATTGATTTCTGATTCCTCTTTAAAATATTGCTTTATTTAGAGATACCTTTACTTCAGCCTTATGAGGAAGGAATACAATAAAATAAACCAAGCATATTAGAAATTAACTTTGACAGAGAGACCAACATTTTATCTCATTTCTAATGATGTTTTTATTTCTTTTTCTTTTTGGAATGAGACCTCAATACTTACTGATGTTTCAACATAAACTCATTAGTGATTTTAAGTTTGTAATTGTTCTTCCTCCACGTTTTTTTCCCCATGTTTCAGGTTACAGCAACCCATTCCAACTGTATCATTAAAAAGGAGCAAGAGACTTGTCTGGAGAAGATACGGAGGGCAGCTGCTCTGAACCCTCTCAATGACTCTTCTCCAGGTGAGTTCCAGCTTGGTATAAATCATATATGTTGAACTGATGGTTTCTAAACCTTTCCTGTCATGTCTGCAGGGCTTTCCAGCAACATCAATGCAAACATCTTACTGTAAAAGGTGCGGTCACTGCAGTTGAATTGAGCATATACAAACATTATAACGACAAAAAAATCAATAAATGGGGATGTACCAGAACAATTGCTGGTTATTATCAGAGGTCAGGACTTTGCTGCTGTACTTTAGGTGATGCAGTGTCATGTATCTACAAAATTAATCCAAAAAGAAAAGAAAAAAAGAAAGAAAAAAGAAACACTGTGCCTAGAAAGGCCTTGATAATGTTGATGTCTTCTGTTGGTGCAGGTGACAACAACTATCATGGACTGGACATAAGATTAAGTGCATCACTGGTCTGGTCTGTAACAGCTCATTCCACATCATTGGCTCGGTCATAATTTGTGCCTCTCTCTCACATGATCTGAAGACCTTTACAGGGATTAACATTGTGATGACCGTAATCTTTATAAAGAATACTTGTGCTATTGCTGAGATAAGAAACTGAGGCAGCAAGCAAAGAAGAAATTAATAGTTTAATATCCTGTCTCATTTCCCATTGACTGCAGCAGGAGCTTCCTATGGCCAGCAGGAATGAGAGAAGGGCAAAGAATGACAGAGAAACTAATTGGAAATCACGGTCTGTTTTCTGAGTCCTGTTCAAAATGCTTCTACAGCGACTAGAATTGGTAAAATTGTGGAGAAAAGCAGATAAAACACATTGCATGAGTGAGTAAAGATGGGCGATTTCACTTTTCCTCACCACGTATTTTAGCTCAGAAGCAGGGGAGGGCAGGATGCAGATCTGTGTGTTATCAGAGCATCCTCTGAAGCAAACCTTGCTTTTTAGCAAGGAGTATTTTCATCAGAGTCCTGCTATTAATCTCATACATAAGCTCATTTTTGTTCTGCTTCCCAGCTTTGGGCAAAGGAACTGTGTGGTTTGGTGGAACTGGGGAAAGCATGTAATTCAGACAGTTCATTTCAGCCCCAGGGGCGTGTTTTTGAGTTCCCCTTTGTGCATTACAGAAGAGCTTCCTAATTCTTCCCGGGTCCAGAAGTGGCAAAAACAAGGACAAAAGGGAATAAAAAAACCCAAACCCTATTTCTCCTCCCCTGCCCCCAGAATGATGTCAGAAGTAGACCATGAGCCCTACTTCTTATAATTATGCAATGACTATTATTTGGATTCAGGAATTCATACCTTTTCCCAGGTCAGAAGAGACTGTTTCACTAGCTGGTTTGTTATCACTCAAATCCAGAATAACCCTGGCAGTTGGAGGACTATTCAGACTGAACTCTTCCTCCCTGCATATTCCCAATTCAAGGAGTACGGCTCAGAGACAGAAGAGGTCCAGAGCCATTGGAAAGGCTTTTGTATCTCAATGTGATTAAAATGTGTCACCCACTCAGGCAGCAAGAGACTGAATCTTGTCAAGCAGCAGAACCCAGCTGCTCTTTATACTGCTTCCCCAGTATTTTTTTGATTTAATCACTCTAAAGAAGATTTTCCCAGGCTTACTGTGCATCTTTTAATTGTTCGCCACATCCTGTGGCAACACTTTCCACAGTTTATGTGGCTTTGGATAAAGAAGCCACATTCCCTCAAAGACTTTTTTCCAGTGAAGTATTCTGGCATATTTCTTGTTTTAAAGCCATTTCTGTCTATGGATCCTATTTTTTGCCCTTTCTCTTTACCTTTTTAAAATTATTATAAACATGTTTTACATATAATATTTCATTTCACCTCTGTGACTAGTCTATTGCTTTAATTCCTGACATTCCAGAAACACCTTTCATAACATGGTACTTATTTCAAGGCCACCCTCATTCCCAACAAAGCCTTACCTCCATAACTAAAGGACTGGACATCAACAGATATAGTGCAGTATTTGGGAAAATACCACAAATACCTATTTCCTCCAAAACCACTTTTTTCCCCTGGGCTGTTATTGGAATGAAGCACTATTTGCCACAGCTGAATCTGGTTTTAGGTTAAGTTATCAAGCACCGTTTGGAGAAGTTTCATTATGAAACTCCCTGATAAGTAGTAACTGCCCACAAATTATTCAGTAATATGTGCAGTGTGTTGATTCTTCCCAATTTTCACCTGTTTTTCACTTGGGAGAAGTGAAAATTGCCCAACATTTGAGTTTTGTTATTCATTTGTAGCAGTAAGACTTACTAATGATGGCAGGCAGTGGGGAAATGTGTTATTACCTTGTTTCCCTCAAAGAAAGAGAAACATAGGAAATAACTCCCTTGCTTGTTAGCAATAGCTGAAGGAAGGAAGATGTCCCTCCTGGCTGGTGAGTAAACTTCTGTTTATTTGAGAACAAGGAGATGCATAAAAGTACCTCTTCTCTCTTTTGACTACTTCAGCATGTAATTTTCTGTGGAACAATTCAATAATTGAATTTTTTGAGGATTTATTTCTCCTTAAAGGGGCTGAAAGGTATAAAATGGGTTTTGAGTTTTTAGAGCCTGTAGGGGCTTGGGCACATGTTCAAGTTACTGTAGTTTAAAAAAAATTCCTTCGAACTAGCTGACCTACAGAATCCTCTGTAAGCAAGGAAGCTCCACATTCTGTTGCAGGTGACACAAAGTCAAATGATTATGTGTAAAACTTGGATCTGGGACATGAACAGTCTTTGTGATCTGTATTTCTACACGATCTAGAGTAATAATCTTACAGATAGTGAATCCTACTCCAAGGTGACCACATGGTGTAAAGAACAATAAAGGTAATAGCAGGTTATCTGCTCCTGTTTTAAGAGCTTGTCTTCTGCACTGATATTTCTCCTCGCTAAGAGTAGTGCATGGAAAGCAATACACTTCAAAATCAACAGAGGAAGAACATCTTTTGAGTTCCTACATTTTTCAATAATTCAACTGTCCTGCCTTTGCTTTGCCCCCCTGCTGCGTTCAGCGTCTGTGAACACAGACATAAACTAAATGGTTCCCCAGAGCTCCTCTGGGTGAGGTCCAACACGAGCACAATGTTGATGTTGCAAGAGCAACCACAGCTCTTGAAGAGCAAAGCTGGCACTATATTATGGAAAGTCTCCAGCCTCAACTTGTCAGTGCTCTGATGTTTTCCCCTTTCCCTCCCCTCTACCTCTCATGCCCAGATGTTGTGCTCATTACTGTTTTATTCTTCACAGCACTGTTTTCTCTCCTTCTGCTGCTGTGTAATGCCTATAATGCTTCAGAGACAGTTACTGCCTTGAGATTTTCTGTTTGTTTCTTTTCCGTGGGTTTTATGATAACTTCTTCCTCTTAAATGCTTTGAATTCTTCAGGAGCTTTTATATAAGAAAAAATAAGGAGAAGCTGCTGACCCTGTGTGTCCATCCCTGTTCAACCACCACATACAGACTGAATGGAAAAGAGAATATAAAGAAAATGAAATCTCAGCAGGACACAGATCTAACTCTTTTGCTGTGGAGGTGGAATTAAAGTGATAAAGTGAAATAATGAAAGCCAAAGGAAAAAAAAAAAAAAAGAAAATAAAAGAGGGAGCAGAATGATTATTTCATACTCAACTTCCCCAGGCAGTGGAGCCAGGCTATTTATTACATCAGTGTTTCCAACCTCCTTTGCTTGAGTTTTTGACCTTGCTATAGCGTAGAGCTGCCTCAGTTCCTGTTGGACCCTCTTCTAGCTGCCAGCAGTTCTCAAGGGACCTTCTATCTGATAAGAACTGATAAAGCTCACTGCTGATCCATATACACCCTTTTTCATTTCTATTTTTTCCCATCCAGGTTCTGTTGACCTGTTCCCAGCCCTGGGGCTAGGAAAGAATGGCACAGGAGTTACTCAGATGCTGAATGACAGTTTCCTGGGTCATGTACACTTAGCCTGGGATTCATCTAATTAAATGTTGATGCCTGCAAATGCATCCACACTACAAATGAGCAAGTCACCTTGCTCATTTTCTAGCTCTGAATATCTAATAAGTAGAGTCTGAGACATGATTCATTTTATCCTCCGAGTAAATTAGACAGTGCCTTTTTTTTTCTCTATGAACATATATAGAAGTCAGCGTGAACATCTCATCTATATATATTTATGCTGTAGGTGCCTACATTTTATCAGACACATCCTACCTTTATCATCTGGCTCTGTTATACTGACTAGGTCATGCTAGAGGTCTGGATTACCCCAAAAAATCTAGACCAAGATTTTTCCCAGGGGATGTTTTGATACACAAGTGTCTTCATACCATCCATGTGCTTAACTGTAGTAGATCTACTTATAGTTGAGTGAGCAAGTTTTGCAATCATTGCTTCCTTGAGTGGTGACCTTAAAAGACAGGCAGGTGTCCAGCAACCTGCATATTCACACTTGTCACGTGCATGAACTCACAGAGAGAATCTCCCAACTGTCTTCTGCTTCTTGATGGGCTTGTATCTCATGGAATTGTAACTCCAAAGGCCTTGCATATTTCTTGCTTGGTCTGAGATTTCATGACAAGTTGCAACTGACACTGTCAATGGGGCCACCAAGATCACAGCCAGGAAATATGCCACTCAGAGAAACCCTGCAAAAGAAAAAGCCCTGCTAATGAAGTGTAGAACACTTCTCCAGCTGTAGATTGGCATGTCAGAATTTTCTCAGCCTGTTACCTGTCTTGCTTTCCACTGTTGGAACTTGATATTCTAGATTTGTCCCCTGAATGTGGCTCTCTTTCAAATGGTGGGGGGACTTCCCTGAGTGATAGGATGAGGGGCAATGGGCACAGACTGAAACACAGAAGGTTTCATATGAACCTGAGGAAAAACTTCTTTTCTTTGAGGTGCCAGAGCCCTGGAACAGGCTGCCCAGAGAGGTTGTGGAGTCTCCTTCTCTGGAGACATTCAAACCCACCTGGACACATTCCTATGTGATCTGCTCTGGTGACCCTGCTTTAGCAGGTGGGTTGGACTGGATGATCTCCAGAGATCTCTTCCAACGCAAACCATTCTGTGATCAGCGTATCTGGGCATAGTGTCTAAAATGCACTGATTTGGAATGAGCCAAGGTATGATAATAGCAGACTCAGCACAAGAATTTGAATACAAATAGAAGTGATGAGGAATCATTGGTGATTATGTGGTTCATGACTCCCTGTCAAATTAATCTTTAAGTTGTAGTTCTAGTTGGCTAGTCTCATCCCTCCTGTCATTCCTCTGAAAAACACTGAAGTGCAGCAGCATTGCCAGGCAAGTCAAGTAATTCAAATGAAATAAGTATTTGCAGGGATGCGGTGCCTACAATGGTTTTTATTGAGAGGGATCCTGTCAGCAAGTAATCCTGTGAATCGACAGGAAAGAAACTGGTAAGGGTACCAACAGGGTAGGAGATGGCGATTAGAAAGTAATAGTGGTAATGCAAGGAGAGAGAAAATCACAGTAGACTTTGAAAAATGTTTTCATCTTCATATAGTCATGGAGAAGTTTTTTTTTAGTTTTAGATTTTTTTTTATTGGGTCTCTCCTGTTCTTTTAGAGCCTTGTCATTATCTGCTCTTATTTCCCTTGGCACCAGTGGGAAGACATTACTTCATTGTGTGTGGTGGTGTGTGTGTGCATGTGTCTCCCTTATTGATGTAGCTGTGCAAAAGAACAATAGGACTAACGTTGTTCTTCTCACAGTTAGTTTTCAAAAGCTATTGGGTTGGGAAGGTACAGCTAAGAATACATCTCTACACCTAAATGTTTTCTACTTGGCTCCTCTTTGAGCTGGGATACTTACCCAGATAGCTTTGATCTGCCTGAATACATCTGTCCTTGTTCAAAGATGCATTCTTTGCTGATGGATTTATCCATGTGACACTGCATAAAATATATTCTATGAGCCTCATGTTAGAGCTGGTAGAAACAAGCAAGAATTTCAATATAGAAGTTAGGGATCATGTGATACCAGGGTTTGGATCTGTGCTCATTTCAAACATCTATACTGTAGATTTCCCTACCCAAACGAGATACCTGTGCAACCATTGGTACCTGAGCTGTGATCAAGCTCTACTTTCTCAGGCAAATACATGAAAAAGAGCTTCACTGATCTCTCTTTTCCAATCATTGACTCATTCTTTAGCTCTTTACTAAATGTCTCTAAGTTTTTCAACACTATTTTAAGCATCGGATACAAAGGGTGGATTCATGCCACCTAAATATGGTTGTATATAGTAGAGAGGCCTTTATTAATGCTAGTTATTTAAACTGTGTTTATAGTCAATAGATCAAAATAAGTACTTAGAAGTCACTTACACTTACAAGTAATTACAGCACTTAAACTTGCCCTGTTTTGGACATCCATCTTACATTGAGAAGACTATATGACAAATGCCCATTTGTCTCCAATGCTTATTAAAACAATAGTTATGGAGGTCTGAAGTTAGGTGGCATGAATTCTGTGGATAATAATGTAGGAATACTGGAATGAACACAACCTTCACAATCCAGGCATAAACCATTCTAGAAAGAATCTTGTTCTCATATGGGGGAACAGCAGGTAAAAGAGATGCTACGACCCTACTGTGAATTCAGTCACACTAGTGAAGCTGAAAGCCTGGAAGTGCATCGTCATTTAAAAAGATCAAGATCAGCAATGACAGGGGAAAGAAAGGGAAACTGCTTTGGAATGATCTGCTGGAGAGGAGACAAACCTCCAATGGGTGAACCACTGGTATGTTCCTATTTTTAGTAAAATCCTCTAGCATATTTCTTTCTCATCGCCCTATAATATACAACCAAACTATACTTATATATATGGTCTGCCTGGGAAAACTAATAGTATAATAACAATATTTTTTCTGGTGAAGGTTTCCTGGTAACAGGGATTAAAAACCCATCCACATTGTACCCTAGACATAATATGAAAATTCACATATTAATACCAGTTGAGCGGGAATGTTAATTTGGCATCGTAACTCTCAGCTGAGATTGTGGTCTTGGGTGCAGAAATAATTTGCTGCAGGGCAGTTCTGTGATTGTCCAATCCAGCAGCTTTTGCTTCAAGATCTAGTTGGGTTGCCATTAGATTTGGGATCTCTGTACTGTTCTTCATTAGGGATCACAGTGTCTTGGGTAATCCTATGTTAGATATAGATACTTTAGTCTCTGTCCTAAGAGTCTTAACCCCAAATCCCACTACTTCTTCTTATTTACTCTTTTGTCTCCAGGGATGTGACTAGTCTCTATTGATTTTAGTAACTAACACCTAAATTGTCTAGTCTAAACTAAGTGACCACCAAAGAGCTGTGGGTCCTTCCTTAGAGCTATTCCTTTCAAACCAGTGTGCGTTCTTGACATTTGTGGGGTGAATTGTTCTATAGAATGACCTTTTACTCTCTACTGACTCAGGAAAGAAGCTGAGGAGCAAGTTAAACTATATGGACTCTCTAAGATAAAACTTAGGTGAGATGATCATCAACCTGGGAATGGTCAGTTAAGATGACTCAGAGAAAAGATGCAGAAATTGCAGTAATGGAGCAGAAATTTCTATTACCTCCTTGGGCAGCTTGAACACATTCAGCTGACACGTTCAGCAACATTTTGGTGGTTTGAATCAGGACTGCCTTCTTTGCAAATCCTGCTCATAAATCTCAGTTTAGTCATCTTTTCAGCATTTGCTGGACTTCTGTTCAGATGGGAAATGAAGAGAAGGGAAACTACTGGAATTTAAGACCTCCAGCTCTGAAAACACTGTTAACTGCAAAGCATATGTATGAGCAACTATTCCCATCCCATAGTATATTCACTGTAATAATTCCTACCTGTTTTTTTTTCAAAGCTATTACTTTTGTAATCTCCAGAATTGCTGAGAAGTCCTTCTTTAATAACCAAGGAACATAAGTTAAAAGAAAATAAAAGATGGAATGGAATTTGTCCAGGCAACTGAGTAAGATACTAGAATCATAGAATCATAGAATCATTTTGGTTGGAAGAGACCCTCAGGATCATCGAGTCCAACCGTAACCTAACCTAACTCTAGCACTAAACCATGTCCCTAAGAACCTCGTCTAAACGCGGTTCTTAGGGACATGTTTTATTGACACAAATAAAATTAACTTCAGGGAGCAGAACTAAATAAAAGTGTTTTTCTGCAAACAGTATAGTCACTGAAAAATGCAGGTTCAGGTTAAATTTTTAAATAATTTAGGCTGAAATACAATAACAATTAACAAATTAGGAAAATAATAATGCATTGACATTTCATGACAGAACATTTTTTTTCAGAAATATTACTAATTAAATTTGATTAAGGTTAAAAAATAAATAAATTTTAAAATTAAAAATTAAAAGCCAAAAATGAAATTTCCTATCTGCGTGTCCAACTCTCTGCATTTCATGACAGCCACAAAGAAGGAAAATATCTTATTTAATTGAACAGAATTTTTTTCCTCATTTTTGTTTTGTTTAACCATTGAAGCAAAGTATCAATTATTTACCCAATTCCACTTGTGAGTTCCTTGTTTCTATGGTGACAACTAGTTCATTTTACCATGCCACCTATTTGTTTTTGTCTGTAGTTAAATAGTATCGAGAAGCCCAGTCTTGCCTTCTGCTACCTGGCATACATGATGTGCAATGAAAAGCTGATTTAGAGTAAATAGAGACAGCTTTTTTATAGTATATGCAGAGGTTATCAGTAAGTTACGGTTTTCCCCATATACCTATTTACTTACTTTTTTTAAAAAAAATTACCATTTGCAAATGTGTAATGTGGTAGATGCATTTGCAATGGATTTTACCTTTGGAGAAGTGAGATTGTTTTAATTCATGCAGGCCTAAGCTGCAATTGTGAGCATTATACGTAATTGCAAGCATGATATACCAGGTCATTGCAGTCAAAAAATGGATGATAGATAACAGTAAAATTTAAGGAATAAAATAAGAGATGGTCTTTCCTGTGCTGCCATGATCTGTCGGTATCTTCAGAGTCACGGACAGCTGGATCTGTGACAATTTACAATAATTCAGCTTTTTAATATCTATAGTGTCATGGCAGAAAAAAATCCCCAAAGGACTATTAACATGTCATCTGAATTATAGCTGAGTGACCTCTGTGATTTCAGTATCATTTTCATGAGATATTTGTGCCTCCTTTTAAACTGTGTGCTTTTGCTGTATCCCATCAGACAAGCTGCTGCAGTTTTCTGCAGAAGCGGATACATTTCTGTGCTGAATTCAAGTGTTTCCTTGTATGCAAACGCTGTTTTCATGAAGGTCTTGAAAACTTTATATTTCTGTAAAAAATGAGTGAGTCAGGTGTCAGACAACTGAGTATTGTCTTAAAAGATAATTCTGTGAAAACGCTCTTTTGTTCCTATTCCCATGGTATATTCTGCGGTTGTCTGCTGTATTTTCTGACAAAAGTGAGTCTTTATTGCTCCTTCAGCTTTTTAGTCTCACTAAGAAAAACAAAGAGAGTAAATTTGATTCTTGCTGGAATCAATGGCACTGTTGACTCATTTCTAGGACTTTTACTTCTAGTGATGGAACATGGATTAAGACAGCACGGGGTGAATTTCCCTATATTGCCAGAGACTACAGAGCAATCCTAAATGAAATCTAGACTTTGACTGTAAATTGCATTCTAGTGTTCAATAAGTTCCAGAAGCAGGAGAATTAGGGAACGACTTTGGATATTTTTAGGACTGGATTCAGGTGCATATAAACAGCAAGTGTCTCCAAGTTCCTTAGTCCATCAAGACATTCTGACATGGAGCCTACAGAAGATCTCTAGTCTGTCCAGACTGGCACCTTTGAATCAATCCTGTGAACCATCTCAAATTGCACTAAAATATATCTTTATGAAAATAAAATATTTTTTTACAGTGGAAATACCTGACGTAGCTACCTAAAAATTGCATACTCCCTCAATAGTCAATAGCTCAATAGCTCCCTTATGAGTGCAGATCGTTACCCACAGACATCTTCATTTTATCACTGGAATTACTTTCACAGCTTCAGTAAATATATTGACTTTGTGGACCATAATGGAACTGGGGAAAGGGTTTTATTGTGTAGACACATATCCAGTGTGACTTGAGATGCCCTGAGTATCTGAGACACCAACATAAGGCTCAAGGATATGGCACAGACTTACTGGAGTAACAATATTGGAATAAAAGCAGGAGGTCACATAATAGCTCAGGTGGCTCTAATGACATGCATTGAAGCAGTTGAAACTCACCTCAATTTGCATATAGACATATATATTTAGGTTTCTTAGTGTGAACTGAAAGAGCTATAGGACTCACTGAATCAGGGTGTTGAAACACTGGGACAAGTTGCCCAGCAAGGTTGTAGATGTCCCATCCCTGGAAACATTCAAGGTCAAGTTGGATGGGGCTTTTAAACAACCTGATCTAGTGGAAGATGTTGCTGCGTATGGCAGGGGGAGTGGACTAAATGTCCTTTAAAGGTCCTTTCCAACCCAAACCATTCTATGATTCTATGGTTCTATGAATCTCGATGGAAAGAGATAGGCATCTTCAGAGAACCAGTCTTGTTTCCTAAAAGAATACTCTAAAAAAATTAAGGAAAGTTTGTTTGCTGGAGATTGTTAATCAGCCTAACGAAAAATGCCATTTTTTTTCCCGTTGATTGTAGAGACAGAGAAAAAACATTAAGTATTCTTAGCAATGACTAACACACACGTTTGGTTGTTTTTAACAGAGAAACCACAGGATAACTACACACACATCCAACAAGTTTCATTTTATTAGTCAAACTACCCAAAGGCAAGAAAAGGACAATACAGAAATAATTTATGATCTCTGCTTGAGCTCATAAAAGCCTAGAAGGATGTAAAAGATACTGGTGCATATGCTTATGGTTAATAAAGACAAAATACAGATGTTGATCCTTTCTATATTCCTTAGGTTTGGGTTTCTGTTTCTAATGATTTCAGAAAGTAGATCACATGGATATAAGAAGATCTACTAAAACAGACAAAATAGGATTCTTGGTTGTGTTAAGGGTATATTTTATCACACTGGTAGGATGAAGGATCTGTAATATACTTGTTGATTCCCATCCTAACCCACAATAGCTCCCCATATGTCATGATGTTTCCTGTTGCTAGCAATGACAATCAGGATCCTTGCTCCTTCTTCTGGATCTGTCTTGGGAAGGAGCAGAACAGGGAACAAAGACACTAGAGCAGAGTGTATGACACTTGTGTTTCATCAGCTGTCAGGACTATAAACTTGTGGAATGCACAAAGATTTTCCAGGAGAATTGTCTGGGAACAATGCTCCAGACTGTGACTTGCTGCAGAAAAGTATGGCCAGACCCCCCCTTTTACATACTCGTGGAGACTGTGGTCACCCAGTTAAACATTTGCATGAAAAGACTATGATGGTCATCAAGCATCATGCAGTGTCCTTCTATTTCTGCCTTGTTTCTATTCAGTCCTTCACTCAGTCTCTCATTAGAAGTCACTTAACAGGTCACACAGCCCAGGAAGTGAACTGGTTGAACTCTGTTTTCTGGATAAAATGGGACTTTTGTGAGACTGCGATTATTTGAACTTCCTTGATTATTCTTCTGTACCTTGATATCAAGAAGAGAACAATATCAGGTAGGGTGTTGTTTTGTTTTGTTTTGTTTTGGTTTGGTTTGGTTTGGTTTGGTTTGTTTTTCATAGAGACACCATGGAGTTTTTCTCATGGAACTTGAGATTTCTATGCCATATATATTTTTTATCTTGGCTATTGTCCTGAAGCTGCCTTCACAATCAATGGACAAAAGTTGGCTTCTGAAGGGAATGACTCATCAGACCTATTTCAGATGTTTGCTTTCAAACGAGAGACATTGTTCTTTAGGATTGTCTATTTCTATCTAATCCTACAAAAAATTTGAAAACTATCCAAATGTGGATGTTGGCAATTGGTCAGTTGAATTGCACTCCAGAAAACACATTTGCCAGTTACTGCTTGCTTTGTTAGTGCCTGTACTTGGACCACTAGTTGGGAGAACAGTAAACGTGATGGGAACAAGAAGGGGTTAGAACCAACTCCAATGACTTTCCATTAATAAATTCAATGGGAAGATTTTCTGTACAGTCTGGAGAATCACTTCCTTTCCACCATTGTATGGGCTTCTGGAGGAACATTCTGACACACCACGTTTTGTACAGTTAGAATCACTCCTTTTGGTATCTGAATTTTTTGTAGGATCACTCAGAAAGCTCTAGTCATGGATCAAGTGTTGCTAGACCAAAGACTCAAGAGAGTGTTCTTATCCTGTTCTTTACTGTGAAATGTTTTTTTTCTGATGAAACTTCATCTAGTATTGATGTTCTCCATAGCTGGCCAATGACTAAAATTGCCCAATTGTACAGTTTCGTTTCTTGTTTCAGCTTATTCTGAGCTGCATCCTCTACTTCTTAATATACTTTACAAACTTAAGCCAAGAACTTCATTAGAGGAAACTGCCTACTTAATAATATATGCAGTGGAATGAGTGTAATAACTTGGACTCCTGACAGATCGTGCATATTGATTTTTCCTCAGCAAAATAACACCGAAAAACAGTAAGTTAAATCATCTTCAGACAGATGAGCAAGTTACAATACTATAACACATTATTAACTACTCCATCTGCTAAGCAGTAGAAAAATATCTGTATGTATTCCTCTCACCATGGCAAAAATGAGATAACTCAGTTTTACTTGTCTTCAAAAGCAGAAGTGCAAAATAACTTACATGCATAATAACGACTTGAATATCAATTCCCTTAGCCCCTACTAAGCCCTATTTTTTTCAACAAAGTTCTTAATATTTCACTTTCATTAGACACTTAAGCTATGCACTTTCTTTTGTTGGAAATCACAATAGATCAGATCTTGATCTCCTCCACAGGATGCTGAAGAGATTTAGAAAGTGGAGAAAGCTCTGCAGTATCTGCTGAACTTCATGGCCTGTTCTGTCACTTGAAGAACAAGGCATCAGGAATTGCACGTTCAATACTCATTGTACCTTTTTTAGATCTTAGACGAGGGTGGATGAAGGTGACTCTGAATGTGCGTGGTAATTTGCTCCTACAAAAAGGGAGCAAAGGAAAATGTGCAATTCCTTCCTCAAAATCATCCTGTGAAATCGAAGGAACAGGAAAGGAAAAAGAGAGAGATCTCTCAATTTCATGCAGTTTTCCAACTTTTGTAAAAGAAACAAAGCAAAGAAGAACTCAATGCATTTTGATTTGGGAGTCATAAAGCTTAATGGGTTGAAGTATTTCATTCTAGATAGAAGAATTTTGCATGCTATACTACAAAAAAAAAATTAACTTGGCCTGTGCTGTTGTTATGCTTCTCAGCTTGAGATTTCATTTCTTAATTTGAATTCCACCACAGAAATAGGTTATTCCATGGTGCAAGAATACTTCAACAATATTGCGCTGAAGTCTAAAGGTGGAATTAATCTCACATTGGATGGTTGAAAGTAGAACATTTGCTTAAAGTGGACATGTAGGATCCTCTGTAGGAGAAAAAAAAAAAAAAATAAAAAGGAGCATAAAAGTTGGTTCCACCAGCCTTTCTTTAATACATATATTTTAGAGAATTAGTTAATTTCAGATATTTCAGAAGCAGGACAGCTTACTTTCTCTCCTATTGGTGTGTGACCTGTTTTTCCCTCATTTCATATCTACAGGAACATTGAAGGTTACAGTCCAATTTTGTTTTGTTTATTTTTTCAAATATATGCATTATTCCTGCCAGATGGTTCAAAAAGAATGTAATTCAGAAAACTCACCATCCAGACATCAGATTGGTCTCAGTTAAAATAAATGTTCTTTCTTCTCATTTCTGAATTTTCCTCCTGGATGCCATGAAGCCTCATGATTTTGACAGCTTGATGAACACATAATGTCTAAGGAATGATTTACAGATGAATCAAAGTAATTACTTCTCTCTCGTACCATACTGTAAACATGTAGCTTAGAGGCACTTTTGCTTTTAACATGGGCAGTTTTGAGCCTCAAGCCATTCGGAAATATCCAAATAGACTCACCTCCCAGCTAATAATGTATTTATAGCTACCACCAACTTGTTTTATGAAAAGATCGCTAATAAATCACTTTTATGACTTTGAGAATTCTTAAACTAAACACACCTTTTTTTGGCCAAAATAATTGCAGCAAATACTCAACCCGTGGTGGGTGTGTTCTGCACTCAGCACCAGGAGCAGCTCTTGTTCTTCTCCAGATGTAATTCTGCTGCTCTCAGTCTCCAACCTCAACTTCCACTGACTTCAAGAGGCATTTTTTGTACATGTTTCAGTAAAGACAACTGTATTGGGCTCTGTGTTTGGGGAAAAATGACATCCTTGGGGAAGAATTGCATCAGTGGATGTTAGGCATCTAATTTATTGGTAAATTAGCTGGCTAATCTCCCAAAACTCCTTGTACAGTTGATAGATACTGAGGTTAATATTCCTTTTGCATATTAAAACACCTACGTTAAGGTGTCTTAATATCAGAGCTGAGTCCCACTCAGGGTGTATCTGTAATTTCAAAGTTGCCTGTTTCTAGTCCTGTATTTCCTCTTTCTCCGGATTTCACATACTTTATTTTATTCTCTGGGAGTGGGTTGTTTGTTTGTTGTGTGTTGTTGTTTTGTTTTGTTTTGTTTTCTTGTTGTTGTTTTTTTGTGGATTTTGTGTTTTCGGGGGTTTTGTTTGGTTGGTTGGTTTCGGTTTTTTGTCTGTTTGTGGGTTTTTGTTTTCTTTTGTTTGTCTGTGTGTGTGACTTGTAAGACATGTCTGAAGTTACATGGTGTGGTTTTCACCCTTCAAGAACAGACAGTCAAGTCTTGTGGACAAGCACCTGGATCTGCTCTACTTATTGATCCTTTTCCTTGCTTTTCTGATTACCCTAAAAGCCATTTCAGATGTCCTGCACGCCTGCCGTTCCAGAGCAGCTTACACTTTTGATAATCATGCCATACATTTCGTGTTCACACAGTTACTATAATTGATTGGTTTGTTTCCTTTAGAGAAAAACAAATCAAAGCAAGCACAGTGAAACAATACAACTAGAAATCACAACCAAAACAAAAAACAAGGTTAGAATAATCCATAATTGAATGATTAACCAGGACCTGTGTAGAAAAAATTTACTGTAAATAGAAGTCAATGCACAATTAAATGCTTTAGGTGAGAAAAGCTATTATTAGGGTGTGTAACAAGAGTATGTTCAAACCATGTGACAAGAGCAAAGCCAAACTAAAATAATGACCACAAACAATTAATTAAATGCACTCAAGAACTGTTGTATACATTTTGAGAACATGCCTCATCTTTGTTCCCAAGATGTGAAAGTACTTGAATCTGTTCCAGGTTTTTGGTCATACAGCCAAATGACTAATATATTTCTACCTCTTCTCTGATAACCTACAAACTACTTAAAACAGAACCCATTGTTATTATAATCGAATAAGCTAGAACAGAATTAAATACAGTACCCCCAGTTAGTAGAACAATTTCATAATTGTCTTCATACAGGATATACCAGAATCACTGATTAGTTTCCCATTATTTTTCTGGATTGAGAACAGATAAATAACATTTGAATGGCATGATTACAACAGGTGATCATTCCTCTACATAGGAATAAGATTTCTCACTTAATGGAACATTTTTTTTGGTGCACTTTCTAGTTTTTCTTCTACCTGTACCCCTAAACAGTCTATGGACAGAGTAACCTACCTGAGAGTATATATAAATACATATCTATACTACAGAACTGCATAAATATGTGCCTATATCTACAAATAACTGCTACATCTAACTGGATTTTACAGTTAAGGTTATTTTTCTATCTGTTAAGTAATAGAACAGCTGTTCACTCTCAGAATATCATGAAGAGTCTTTAAATATAACACTGATTCTATCACAGTCCCTGCAAATCAAAAATTATCAAATGATTAAAACATAAAGAAGTTTCTGGACCTTTACTCTGTTACTCAAGTGTGGAGAATTGTACCCTGTAACGTACTATTCTTATTCTTTGTCTGGGTAATAAGAATGTCACAGAAAATGAGAAATCTCAAACTTCCTTTTAGATATTTTAGTTGTGGTTTATTTTGCCCGGGTAAGTGGAATAATGTTTATGACCTCCGTGGGTCCCTTTAGCCTTATTTTCTGTTGTTTTCCATAATTATTCCACAGTTCAATAAATGCCACCAGGAAAAGAATATTGATTATATGCATGCAAATTTTCATAGTTATTTATTACTTCAGATGGGAGTGTAATTACCTGCCCACACAGATTTGTGAGCAACACCACAGAACAATTTCTCTTCCTCCTGGGTCTTTAACCTTTTCTAGTAAGAAGTGAGGGAGAAAGAACAATATACTTAAATAATTTTCATATTTCTTTTTTTAACCCGTCTCTAAATTCTCCAAGCCAAATAGTCTCCAACTTATAGCAGCTTTATACATGGAGAAACTCATTGACTTTTTGGGAATTAAATCCCTACTTACAGGAGTAAGCAAAAGGAAAATGAAGATCTGCAGACACTTTTTTCCCAAATTCTTCCTAATTTATCACTTCCTACAATGACTACTGGAATGGCTTTGATGGAAGTAGTGACTAAACCAGTAGTGTTGGAGGTTTGATGCATTTCTTTTTATGTCTGGAAGTTGAAACTGATGATACTGGACCTCGACAATAAATCACCCAGTATTGATAGTATCTTAAGCACCCTCTGATGACTGCTTCCCATTGCTTCCTGGATCCTTCTGGTCTTTAGACAAAAAAGACACATCTACCACACTTGTTCTCCAAGGATCTGATCTAAAGGCAAGCAAAGGGGAACTATCTTGTCTCTAACAGTTCAGGTTTTGCACTACCACAACTAAAATTTTGGGCCTTCTTGTGTCCACTTCCTATGGTTTTCTGGACATTTTCATTTCACATGTTTCATTTGCCTAGGACATCAAAAACACTTCTGTCCTTTTTGTCGCAGTTGAGATGGACAAACGACATAGACCAAGTTCTTCCAGGATGAACGTAGTAGGTGCCATTTTTGCCACAAGTGCATTTTTATACAGTTTTACCAATTCATGTGTCTCTTCACTATTGATTACAAGTTACAGCACTAACATATTATTGGCTAATTTTGCTATCATCAACGTTACTCTTTTACTCCCTTCTCTCTCATGGGTACACCTTAATATCTTCAAGGCTAATTTCTGTTCCCATGCCCTCCATCAGTGAATCCACAGACCCACTGTAGTCCCCCACACCTTTTCCTCTGTCTCATTATGATGTTTATGAGTTTTAGTATTTTGTCCTTTACGACAGGCTTTTGGGAGATATTGTATTTCGTAGCTTACACAAATGTATTGGGTCTGGCTGAGATGGAGTTAATTTTCCCCATAGCAGCCCTCACAGTGCTGTGATTTTTATCGATGACTATAAAGGTGTTAAGAACACACCAGTGCTTTGGCTACCGCTGAGCAGTGCTCGCACAACATCAAGGCTGCTCTCCAACATTCCCGCTCCTTGCCCAGTAGGCTGGTGGTGGGCAAGATCTTGGGAGAGGACATAGCCAGGACAGCTGACCCAAACTGACTAAGGGGATATTCCATGTCATATGGTGTCTGCTCAGCAGTAAACGCTAAGAGAAAGAAGCAGGAGGGGGGAGCTCTTTGTTACTATGACGTTTTTCTAATGAAGAAACTGCTATGCACACTGAAGCCCTACTTGCCGGGAAGCGGCTGGATATCACCTAATGATGGGAAGTAGAGAATAAATCTTTTGTTTTCCTTTGCTTTCATGCACAGCCTTTGCTTTTGCTTTATTAAACTGCCTTTATCTTGATCCACAAGTTTTTTTTCCCTATCTCATTTTCTCCTCACCCCATTTTGCTGAGGAGGGGAGTGATAGAGCAGCTTGGTGGGCATCTGGCATCTTTAGCCTAGGTCAACCCACCACAGTCCTTTCTGTTTCCCAGCATGGGGCTTGAAACCATGACCCTGGGATTAAGAGTCCTTAGCTGAGTTGTGAGTAGTGTGTAAATATTTACTTTTTTTAGATTAAGTTCATATGGCATCTGCTTGCTGGTGATAGTGCTGGTCTGGGTGTGATGGCACAGTGGTTCCTTCCCAGTCTACATTCCATTCCATTTTTTCCCCTTCTGTCTCTGTTAAAAAAATCTTTCCAGGAAAAAAAAAAAAGTGAAAACATCTACTGTTTATTACCAGGGGGATAATAATGAAAAATCTTCATACTTCACCAGCATCTCCTTTTTCCTTCTTCATCATGCATTCTACCTCCATTTTCATCTATTGATATCCCTCACATGGTGTTTTCACTGACTCCACATTATAACTTGCCCAGATCAAACAATATGTCTTTATTATATCTTTACTTTTGACAGGAAGGCATCTAGTAGCTGGGAACTTACTGAACCGTAATATCTTTCCTTTAGTCTCTTTCATATTGACCGAAATTTCTCAGATGTATGAAAATCCTTGTAAGGCTGGGTTTCATTTATTTTTTGGTCTTATTTTTTCTACTTTCTGAATACATTGCAGGCAGAGTCAGAGAAATTCAATATGAAACAGGAGAAAGGCTTTGTTAAACTCTGACATTGTTATCGAATCACACCTTTGCTTCAAGGTTTCTTTTTAAGTTACTCCAAAAGCTTGAACAAAATGCAGCTTCTGTCTTCCTGTTCAGGAGTATGAAATATAATGTGTTAACATGCCTCTTAACGGAGTATGAACTGGCTTTTTATAATGTATTTATTTCCTTTGTTTCCTACACTAGATCATAAGGTCCCATGGGCTCTAATAAGGAATTGCTTGACTCACCACTAGGACAATTTCCAGGAGAGATTATGGAATTTGCACACTGGAAGAAATTAAGTTATTTAATTCAGTCATTTCTCATTCTTAGAAGATTTGAATGAGTAAACAAAGAATAAATGCCTCTCAGGAGAATTCACATTGGCGTCACTGCGATTACATCAGGAATGAATTTGGCCCAAGTTCTGTTATAACTTACATTCTACTATAGACGTGTCTTTTCCACTGAGATAACTCTATTTAGAAACAATAGAAAAGCAAGAAAGTGGGGACGACAGGAGTCTGAATATAAAGGGACAACTTTCTTCTGAGCTCTGTTACAACTCTTGCTCTTGAGAGTCTTTAGCTTTCAGTATCACAATTTATTTTGTTTTGTTTTGTTGGGTTTTTTTTTTTTCAGCTATAAAAAGAACAGAAAATCTTCTTAGCCCCAGAGCTACCATGAAACTTAAATAACAATGATAATTTGTGAATACCTTTGGGGGAAGTTAATATCTGTGTAACAGAATTTAATAGAAGTTCTAAAATTCTCAGTCATATAGACTTGAGGTCAGTTGTTATTTTCAGTTGTTCAATGTCTGTCTGTTTTGTTTAGTCTATTTATCCCTTCAGAAAGAAGTCAAAATTCCTGACAAATGTTATTAACTAAGCATCTGTTGATCTGAGGTTTTGTCTGAATAAGTCCCATTGAAAATCCTGTTCTACCATGTTGGGATTTTTTTAAGATTGGTGCATAACCCAATACCCAGAGAATGTTTCAAGGTTTGTGTCCCATTTTAGCCTGACTTCAATGCTGTTGCAAGATTAATTAGAAAGTAACAAGTCAAAGGAATATGTGATCATTTTTTTTATTTTATGACAGAGCAGATTTGAAGCCCTGAATTTATTATATTTTTGGGAAACCCCAGTGCTCAAGAGAACTGCTACCAAATCTTATCTTCCATGCAATCAAATTCTCTCTCCACTTTAAAAGGAAAATAGACTCAAAAACATCAAAAAGAAATGCTGTAAAAATTTCTACCTTCTCTGTATCCATGGCAATGGATCTTAGTGATTTTTACAGATGTCTTCTTCACAGGCCCATGAATCTTACAATGGGCCAAATATCATTACTCTCCATGGGTGGAAAAAGTGGATAAAGTTCAGCTATACAGTTTGGAAAGATTCTTTACCTACAGCCCCAGTTGAAGACCAGGATTCTCTTTGAGGCACATTAACACTTGTGGGGAAAATTTATGTATAATATTTTATGTATATTATAAATATCTATATAATATTTTATGTTTTATATATATATTAATATCCAGCTTCTCCACCACCTCAACCAACTTTAGGCTTAGTTAATATTGTTAATTGAAACTCTTCAAAAAGATAAGATGCAGCTGATAATGCTCCACCCTGGTGTTGTCAATCACATATTTATGGGTAGGTTGTGCCAGTGAAGGGGAGGATCCATTTGGGAAGGATGTGACAGAGGAAGGTAAGACTTTCTGGAAGAGCAACAAATCTTTCTGTTTCTTACTGTATTGCTTTCTTCTCAAACTCTGTCTTAAATCTGCAGACTTTAGCTGGTATTTTTAGTCTGGTCTTCCTAGAAATTACTTTGATATTGGTCACTTAAGGATTAAGATTTGTGCTACTATGAAATATGCAGAGCTTTCTAGGCACTGGTAGAATAGCCTCCTTTTCCCCCTTTTTATTGGGTTGGAGAATTAATAGAAGATAAAACTGATAAAGAAAAGTGCTGGGTCCTCCACTTGGGACATAACAACCCCAGGCAGTGCTACAGGCTTGGGGAAGAGTGGCTGGAAAGCTGCCCAGCAGAGAGGGATCTGGGGGTGTTGATGGACAATGGCTGAATATGAGCCAAAAAGGCCAACAGCATCCTGACTTGTTTCAGGAACAGTGTGGTTAGCAGGACTAGGGAAGTGATTGTGCCACTGTACTCAGCATTGGAGAGGCCAAACATTGAATACCATGTTCAGTTTTGGGCCCGTCATCATAAGAAGGATGTTGAGGTACTAAAGGGAGTGCAGAGGAGGAGATGAAGCTGGTGAGGGGCTGGAGCACAAGTGTGATGGGAGTGACTGAGGGACCTGGGGGGTTCAGCTGGAGAACAGGAGCTGAGGGGAGACCTTCAGATCTCTGAACTGCCTGAAAGGAGCTTGGAGCATGGAGGGGGTTGGTCTCTTCTCCCAAGTAGCAAGTGATAGGATGAGAGGAAACAGCCTCAAGGATATTAGATATTGGGAAAAAAGTTCTTCCCAGAACGGGCTGTCTGGCATTGGAACAGGCTGCCCAGGGCAGTGGTGGAGTCACCATCCCTGGAGGGGTTTAAAAGGTGTTTAAATGAGGTTCTTAGGGACATGGTTTAGTGCTAGATTCAGGTTATGGTTGGACTTGATGATCCTGTGGGTTTCTTCCAACCAAAAAGATTCTATCATTCTATGATCTCTTCACCTCCTAAGAAGGAAGGGAAGTGAGTCACAATGGTGTGATGGTGGAGTAGGACAATGTCAGTTATTTCGGCTGCCTCCTGCAATAAAAAGTGGGGGGTACCAGCTGTTCCAGGCCAGGCTGCCTCCAGCACTACCCCATGATCTCACATAACCCATGTCCTAGTGATGCCTCATTATCTGCAGCTGGTGAGCTTGGCACTGGCTCATGTTCTGGCAGCTTGTTAGTGTCATTCTGTCCTCCAGCAGTGCTGGCATAAAATCTCCCAGGTTTTTTTTTTTTTTTTGCTAATTTCATAGTGTCTCTCTGCCTCCAGAGCAGCAAAGTGATGACTTGCTCGTAGATGAATAACCAATCTTTTTTTTTATTATATTTAAACAAAGTTTTTAAAAAACCCGCACCTCTCCATTTCACAGATTATTGGCTTTTTACTCTTCTGTGCTATTAGACAAAGAAATGTTCCAAAGATGTTGCCAAACTGAAGTTGCCCTTTAAAACTCTCCAAAGCTTATCTAATGCCAACTGGTTGGCAGCACTTAAAGGATTCTGGAGATCTTCTTGGATGAGGTTTTCTTGGCAGGTAACAATGCAAGAACAGCAATAAGTGTAGCTTAGAATAAATATCCTGCAATTGTAAAGAATCAAAAAGCTTTAAATGAAGAAAAAATGTTTACACCTCTCTAATTATAGATAGCAGCTCCATTTAAAAGCTGATATGTGTAGAATATTCAAGAAAAATCACAATAATTTAGTATTAACATTTATTTTTGAGGTGTGTTTCATGCGAGATATAGACAAGAACCAATCACCCTCTTGAGGAGAATAGTTCTAACGGCTGAATTTTTCCACAAATGAGATCTTCATTATCTTTTCAGCTCTGAGACAGATTATTGTCAAATGGTGACTTTTGTATGTATTTGTATCTATTTTTCCTCCCCACCAAAATAATAAGAATAATAATAGAGTTCTAATTTATAATTCGTGTGACTCATTCATAAGGTGGTCAGAAGGTGAACCAATGTGCTGGAGTGATGCAGAACATACAAACCAGGTGAAATCCTCTTGTTGAACTCTGATAAAAAAAGACTGGCTCTCCATTCTAAAATATACCATTTATGTTTGACAAAGGCAAAGCACATGCACTTAATATTTTGAAAGCTAAACCCTGCTATCTTCAGCTCATCTTCTTCTACTGTAGTGCTGTTCCAATAAAAGAAAAAAACCTCTCTGTTTCTTTCACTTTAGTTTTTAATATGATGTAGGATTAACTTAGTTGAGATATTTCACTTCTTATCTACTAAGTTCTTCCAATATACTCTTTCATAAATTAGGCTGATATTTCTTTGAAAACAGTGCTGCACTTAGTATGCCTTAAATCTCTGAAAAAGTAATCTCATAAGACGACTCACTTTACTGATAATGACGTACCAGTAGAAAATGTTATCATCATTTATATCATTATAATTACATAAACCACAGATTCTAAATAGTCACAATACACTATTGAATAACTTTACACCACTGGCAGCAGTTATCCAGAAAAAAGTAATGGGAAATATTAAGGTGGCTCAGCTGCTGGTAAGCTTGACCACAGTTTATTTTGCTTTACATACAGCCCTATCTGAGTCACTTGGAGTGTACATGTAGAATTCTTCTGCTCTAATTCCAGTTGTTTTAAGCCTAAGATTCAGGTTGCTCTTAGTGCCTTTTCTAATCAGTGGAAGAAAATATACACCTCCAGAGGATAATTTATCTTGGAAACCTCCTAGAAGTGCCCTCTGGAGGCTTCTGGTTTTCTTCTTGTATTGTAAAAGAAATGCAGAAGAACTTAGTTCAGAGTTACATATATACTGTTAAAGCGAATGAATATCATGTTAGACAATGCAAGATGCATCTTGGATAGAGGAAAACATTATTAGTTTAATAGCTGGTTCAGATCACGTATGCTGAAAGAACACATACACTTTGTCCAAGTAATTCCAAAATCTCTTAGGAGCAGAACTAGGAAGGAAAACAAATTTTCTTTTTCTCTGATCAGCTTTCCTTTGTACTCAATCTTTCATGCCTGCTTTCTACATAAGACATTTTAAGGAAGGAATGACTTCTTTTTTTTTTTTTTCTTGTGCATGATCAAGTATTCTCTTTTCTAACACAGAATATTTTCCTTTACTGTTTTTTTTTCTTCCCTTTTGTAACTTAGGAATTTCAGTTGTTTCTTCTTTTCACTTTCTCATGGCCTGGATTTTCAGAAGAGACTACTGAATCTGACAGTGTTTTAAGTTTGCCTCCCAACTTGAAACAACTACAGAATGACTATTTTGGTAATAGGAGCTTCTACAAGATATCTTTACTTTGAAATGGCAATTACTTTTGGAAATCTAGGCCCCATACCCAGGCCTTGCTTAAGCCTTTATTTATTTCTGTATTTACTTAGATTTATGAAAGAACAGAGAGCACCTATCTCATATTCTCCATCTCTCTGAAAGGCTTTATATGTAGTATGCCCTTTAAAAGTTATTGTACATCGCATAATTCAGTTTAATATGCTGGCTTGTAACATTACATTTCCTTTGATATTACTCTCCTGAAGGCAATATGACCTTGAAGGTGATATTTTAAGCTAATAAACGAGGAGAGAAACTGAAAATCAAATTGAATGTTGCAAGTCAAAAGCATGGATTCCCATCTCAAGCCTTTATTTTTATACATTAAAAAACCAGAAGTATAACATTTATGTATTTACATTTATTATTTCCCAAAGAAACAAATTTTATGCAAATTCTTGTCCATTCCCTTTTGTCTGTGTATGGATCCATCAATCCCTTTGGCCCTTGTTCTGCCATTCCTCTTTTTACTCCTCCCCTTAACCCAATAATTTGTAGTCCACTGAATAAAGTCAGCAACTTTTGACAGGGGTACAGTAGTCTCAAAGCTGCAATTTCCTATATTTTTTGTGAAAATGGTGGTGTGCTGAGTACAATAAAGATGTCACGATAATTCTTTTCATGGAGAAGGGGACAGGTAGGACTTACCCCCTTTGTGAAGAGGACTGAGTAAGTGAGCAGTCATGTAGTACACAGGGTATTGTCACGCAAAACAAATCTCTGCTTTTGCACTTTCTCAAACCAAGAAGTTAGCAGTGATGAAAAGAAGGCATGTTGCACGAGGTACAGAATAAAGAGATGGTAGGATGTTGTGGATACAGTTAAGAGCATTTAAATATAGTGAATGTAAATCAGGGTATTGCAGTAGAGGCACCATGAGGAAATAGGACACAAATCTATAGAAAAAGAACTATTTGTACATAATCCTGGTGACATAGTGACTCTGTCGGTGGAAGATAACAGGTTCTATCCTCAGTGGATTTAAACTGAGGTCCCTTCTTTGAACTTGGTGAACTTCAACTATGGGGCTGCCTAAAATCTGGTTTTATGTCCAGCCACTATCAAAACTAAGACTCTGAAGGCAGACCTAGGCAGAGGAGAAAAAGAAGATAAGGGATGCTAAGCAATTTCAGAAGAACTCTTTATCACTGCTCTTCTGCCAGCATGGTTTACATTGGGTTTTTAAATTTTTCTTCTTGATGCTTGTCCAGACATTTCAGGCAAGAAGGGAGACTTTCGGCTGCCAGGAGTATCAGGTTAGGGAGAGAGTGTTTTGCTCCTGCAGGCTTAATTTAAAGTGAAGGACAGGAACAAGGCTTGTGCGAACCTCCATGAAGGGAGGATGTCTAGAATGGTTTTAGTGCTAGGTATAATTTTAAACTTGCATCAGAAGATTCTGCAATGATAAATATCCATAGTTTCCTCCTTATTACAAAATTTGACCTTTCTCTGAAAAAGCTGTTCTTTTTCAGTTGCTGCCAGGTCATATATATCCTTAGGTATATGAAACACACCTCTCAGCTTCAACAATATTGAATTTAAGCTTAGGTATCATGGGCTTCATATGAAATTTGTATAAAGTCCATATTGTAGATTCAGCTGAAACCAAGACTCATTTTTTTGAAGTACATTTCACAAAAACAGTGAAAGGTGGATCCTGCCACAGGGAGTCTGCAGTCTGAACATGAGTTTTATTGCACTTCTATAGAAGAAGCTTGAGGCAGAGATGTAAGGATTGATCATGTGCTGTGATTTTCCTGTGGTTTGAATTGCTCAGGACCTGCACAGCTGTGCTGGCACCATTCATAGCCGGCAGTAACATGTTCCAGTCCTCAGCTGGACTCCTTCACTCAGGATCAGAAAGTGGTTGAAGGAGTCTTCATAGCTACAGGTCACCTCAACTCTTCATGTCTGCTCCAAAAAACCACATAGATCCTATGGGGAACATAAGATTCAGCCATTGAATAGGCAGCTGTCTAGGCTAAGCTGAGTCTTAGCTTCGTTCTAATGAGGGAAGTCACCATCACCTTAAAATGGGATCATCCCTATCTAGAAAGTGGCTCTTCATGAACTGCAGAGGCAATTTTGCTTATCTGAATGCAGTGAAAGGGTAAGTCTTGGCCATCTGAAGAAAAAAAAGTAATAATACAATACTTTAATGATTACTTTGTGTTTCCTCAAAAGTCAGTGATGAGGGATACAGGCTCCCAAAGGATCATCCATCCCATCATGTTGTCCCTAAAACAGGGTTCCTTACCCGGTGTGCATACAAATGAGCCAAATTTAGCATCCAGAGACAAGATGCTGTTTTATTATAGAGTTGCACAAGTCTGGATGCTGGAATAAAGCCAGCATGTCAGCCAGAGAAGTAAAAGACATTATACACAAAATCTTATCACTACGTTCACACCCTAAAGAGGCAATTGGTTACATATTTGCATATTGCATTACACAATCTTTTTAGCATATAATGAGCAACATTCAGCTTAAGGACACTTTATCTAAATGTCTTGAGGTATGTGTCAAAGCAAGATTCGATTAATTGTGCAGGCAAAATGTCTACAGCTGCAAGGTCACTAGTCTCTGTAGTTCGTGATCAAGTGTTTTGCAAGTCAATCTTTGCTATATGAGCAGACTGACCTAGAACTGAAACGATATACATCTCTAGGTTGGCAATTGCAGACAAGGATTCATTCTTCTAAGTGATGACAACAATCAGAGAGGATGTGACTAGCTGAATAAGATGCAGCGCTCTTCTGCCCATATTACAAACAGTGTGTAAGTAGTTACTCAAGATCAAATGCCAAGATTTACATCACTTACGTTAACTGAGATAAATCCTAAAAAGTTTACCAAACATTGAATTCAGTCTGCAGGTTGCAGTGTGGACACGGGAAGGGAGGCCAGAGTTTTGTGCCCTGTTTTCAAGACCATCCATTAGCAAGACAACCACTTTTCACTCTGTTCAGCATGCAGCCTGATTCTTTAAGACTGTCTGCTGTTGTTACCAATTTCTAACATGCTAAGAACCAGGAAAATTTGTCCGCTTCAAGCTGTAACTTGCTACTTGCTGTGTCTGAGATACGTCTTTCAAAGTTGCCTTGGACATCCCTGCATGGCAAAGGAGATCGAGTGCCAGTGCCAGAGGAGAACCCCGCTGTGCAGTTTCACACTCAAGTCACATTGATTTCCGTGGGCAGATTTCACCCAGCAGGAGTTGCTGGCTGTATCACGGTTTACAAATGTAAGGGAATTGTGCACACTGGCTTTTATTACATTTAAAATATTGTCATCCTTTTCTTTACTCTTCTAAATGTTTCTGTGTTTTGTTTTGGTTTGTGTGTTTTTTTTTTTTTTTTTTTCTTCCTTTTGTTTTGTGTTTTTGTTATTGGTTGGTTGATTTGTTTGTTTTGTTTTCCCAAATATGTTTTTTCCGGGCACAACCAGGCAAAATTCTCATTGATAGTGAATGATTTGCATCCTCCATCACTCCCCTGTTTTAGTGCCTAAGGCAACTTACTTGACTTTCTGCTTCTCTATCCCTCTCTTCTAACATCAGCACATCAGTGCTTTCTAGCACAACAGACATATAATGTCTTTTTAAATGGGGCTGTTTTTTCACTATGCATAGCATTACCACAAAAATAACCACCTGATATAACAGAATTTCATATACAGTGCTATAAAACTTTTTTTTGCATGTCTATGCTTTCTTTTCTGCAGTATGAAGGCTTTCTTGCATTTCTCTAGGTTGGTTTGCAGCATTTATTGCTATCCCAGTGTTTGGAAGACAACTGGCGTTGAAATAGTAGTAAGAAATAAGAAATGTTTCCCTGTTCCTATCAAACCCATGTAATTTAAGCAAGAGAGGCCAGCAGGTGGTTCTCAGAAGATCTCATTAGTCACTTTGTCTCTAACACCTCTTGTAAGCAAATGTCTCATTACTATGGATATTTACATATCCTTTACTTTTGTATAGAGTGACATACATTGGTGCACTATAAACTTATTATTATATGCCTTCATATTTCCATGGTAAATACAGTTACTATGGTGTCGAGAGACACAAGCTATCAAAGACAATACAATCCAGTATGTCTTAATGTGATCTTGATTTCCATCTTTAGTATACTGATTGTATCATGAAATTTTTAAAGCTCCAGGGTTGAGACTTTTGGAGATATTCTAGTGAATCACAGTACTCACACAATGAGATCCTCATCTGGCAAAAGAAATGACCTGGGGTAGGAGTAGAAGAAAGAGAGAGGAGAGGAAAATGTAAAGGATTCCCTGTTTTCAACTCCTGAGATGATTTCATGAGCATTTTTACTGTAGAATTTTTTTCTGGTGCGTCTGGCAAAAGATAAAGGATTTTAGCTAATAGGATCAGGATTTTATATGTTTATTAATTTATATTATACAATCTGATGCTACATCCTTTAATTTGAAAAAAAAATTATCAACTGCTTATCATATTCTTATCATATGCCATCATTACAACATCATAACAGTGTTGTTTGAGATTGACTGGATTCTTCAAACACTGTACCACTCAAAACTATCCTGTCCACCTCACATGGTAGTATCTGGCTTATTTTTTGTGAGAGAACATACGTTTTGATTCCCTGGTGATGGAAAAAATACACCAAGTCCAGTCCTGTGAACATACATTCTCTACTGATGGAAATTTGCTACTATCACAAAAGTTGATAAAGTCCACACTGTTTTTACAAGTCGATCACCCAAAACTCATTATATTGTACTTCTGCCAGGCTGAAAGTGTGACACTTTGAAGTATTATCTGCTTTTACTGAAGATCTTATTTTTCTTGGTGCATAGCCACAGAAAGAGAGCTTATCAACAGAAAACCACTTGGAAAATCATGGGGCTTGGGGCTTTTAACAGCTGATAAGATTATGTGCTCAATCTCAACATCAAATGCAAATAAGTAGCAGAGTTATTTAGATTAAGTTTTTCTTTCTTTTCCTGCTGAGGTAGAAGATGATCACCATTTGAGATTCCTTTGCCAAGTCATTTTTTTTTTTTTTTTATATATTAGTAGGAATCTGAGGGAATATTCTGGTATTTTCTGTACACTGGATAAGTCTTCTAGGTTTCTGACCTAGTAAGATGGTGGTCTACAGAATTACAGGAGGAACCATGCAGATATAAGTGGTTCTTGAAAGCCAGTCAGAAAGAAGCAGGGGATAGGTTCCTTTATTATATTTCTATAACACACAGAGCCAGATTTGTTTTCAATATCCTAAGAAAAGACACCTCTTATCCACAACCCCATCACCTCCTCCTCCTGCATGGTTATAAGAGGAAGTGGGTTCTTTACCGCTCAGATCTTTAATTCAAAGCTTGTTACCTGAAGCCTAATCTCTGAACTGTTGTTAAAGACCTAATTATGTCTTTAGTTAATGCAAGAAATCCCCATTTCTACAAACATTCAAGACCAGGCTGGATGAGGCTCTGAGTAACCTGGTCTAGTTGAAGATGTCGCTGCTTATTGCAGGGGCGTTGAAATAGGTGACTTTTAAAGGTCCCTTCCAACCCAAACTATTCTATGATTCTAAGAAGTCATTAGAGGTCAAAATTATCCTTTGGATGTTGTGAGTTTATATTCTCTAGACCAAAGACTGCAGTAAAGACAGTGAATTATATTATGACAGTTCTTTACTGATGCAGGACATTTGTCGTTCCAATTTCAGATTCCAAAATGTACCAGTACCTGACCTTTGACAAGGATTAGAGGCAAGAAAAATTTATAGAATTTAAATCAAAGATGCCTAAAGGTTTAACTCGGCAATACTGGAGAGCAGTTAAGTGATACTGAAAGATAGATGGTGGTACATTTCATGCTTAAGGGAAAATTTGTTTCTGGTGTATGTTTGAGTGATTTAACTGGGGCTGATCAATGTCATCTTCTGCCAGGGTAGAGTCTGGTCATTATTATGCCATGCAACTACCTGTTTTATGCTATTCCTAGTAATGAAAATTATTTTATTCCAAGGAAAGCTTATCAGAAAATTATTCAAAAAAAGTACATTTTTATGGATAGAGGAGCCAACTATAAAGTGCAATAACAATGTGAAGAAAGGAATGGATTTCCACTATTACTGTATTTATCCCTTCTTCTCTCCTATAGGTTGCCCAGGAATGTGGGATAATATTACATGCTGGAAACCTGCAAGCGTGGGTGAAATCGTCTTTGTCAAGTGTCCTGCACTGTTCAGATTTATCATCTCTGAAGACGGTAAAGTATTTTCACTTTGTTGTTTGCCTCTTTGGTAAAGCTGCATATCCAGCATGAGTATAAAACCTCCCTTAGGTACTTGGTGTGAAGCAAATTCATAAACTCTACAGTGGTGTGGAGTTGAGCTTCAATTTGAAAAAAAAAGAATACAGTAGGAAGCCAGGATGCATAGATATGTGTATGTATACAGAGGTGAGAGGGAATGTGTGAAAAAAAGCCTTCACAGACTATACAACACGAAAACTTCACCAACGTTAATTGCTAAAGGGAATGTTCTGCCCTTGGGTCTCTGCTGAAATCAGTGAGACCTCAAACTGTGCTTGGGTCTTGGATAATTAATAATCACAATTCAAACCTGGTTTAGAATATAACTAAAATTCAGACTAGTTTCTTCTTATGTATAAGGAGAACATAGGCATGAGATGATCAGCTATTAGGAGCTCCCATGCTGGGAGTCCAGGGAAGAGTCAGTGGGAACCAAAGACTCCTGGAGAGATGCAGAAGGTCTATCATGTTTTTTTTGTGGTCTGTAGATCTGAAACATCACCATCCTACTGCCCCTTGCAGCTGGTACAAGCGACCAAGCAAATAAATGAAAGATCAGAGATTTGGGCTGTTTCTGCTTCCAGCATGTGTTGCTGCCTGACAGAGTTGTCTCTTGTCTTGCAAAACATACTGAAGATGGTCAGCGGGCTGGTGCATTTTCTCTTTTCTCTCTTTCCTCTACCACTTTAAGCCTGGAAAAACAGTCCCATGCACTCACCGTACTTGGTAACCAAACCCTATGAGATCCCAGCTTCAATCCCTATACAACTCAGCCACTGCTCCCAAATGTATTACTATTAAAAGAAGAACCTATCTTAATAGCGGTAATACTAACTATTTGACCTAGTTATTAGTATTGCCTTGTGCTTTTTAATGGGAAGACCCTCTGTGCAAGCTACTGTTTGCGTGATGCCAAAACCTCCTTTTCCTTTCTCAGTTTTCTTTAATCTTTGAAATGCATGAAAATTTGAGAATGAATGTGTGGAGAGGAGAAAAAACTATTAAGTTGTTCACAGCAGATAAATAGCTTGATTAGATGGTCTCTTGAAGTCCCTTTTTTTTTTTAGTTTTCATGATTCTGTGAAATTATCTTCCCAGCTGAATGACTAAACTGAGATTAAGTCCACCCATCAATGTTAGCTAATAAGAAGACTTTGCTGGTAACTAACATAGTTTTCTCCATCTCCTCCCAGTGCCCATCTAGGCTGCTTCAGATCACTTCATCAGTACTCTCCTTTAAAGAACAAGTTCATCATTTTCCCCCAGAATCCTTTTCCTCAAAGATTATTTTACCAATAAATTATTCACAGTCTTGAATCCAAAATCCACCCTCCCTGTGTTGCCACACACAGAACACAATTTGTGGGAGATAGTAAGTGTTTCATACACAGCTCCAGGACCACTAAATCCTCACCTTTAAATGCATCCATTTGAACTCAACCAGACACTGAAGCAAGTGCCAACACTCTTGTGAAATGGAAAGATATTTAAGGGTCATATTTACCTCATCTAAATTTACCCATATGAAATCTGAATGTTTTCCCTGTACAAGTCCTGTGGACTCCATCTGTAGTCAGTGAAAAGAAAGAGACCCACAGAAGACAATTTATATTATTCCAAGCATTATGAGGTTAATTGTACCTAGGAGATACCTCTCTTTATTCAGCAAGTACCAGGTGCACCTAATTTTTGAAAGGGAAAAGATAAGTAACTCTTTAAATTATCAGGTATAAATAAATAATTACTACTATAATTCTATGTGCTTTAATCATAGCCAATAAAATTAAACATAATCTTTACTGCTGTAATATTGGTTCAGTACTCAGTGGGTACAGTGGCACTTACTGAGGCATTCACGTTTAGTGATAAAAGAAAAAACCAATACTCCAGCATCCTCTGGGGTTTGTATCTCGCATGGGTAAGGAAATAATCTTCCCTTTTTCTGGTGTGTGTTTTTTCTTTGTTTTCTTTCTTTGTTTGTTTGTTTTCAGTTTTCCATGATTTTGTAATCAATTTTTGCTGATTACTTGTCATTCAGCCTGTCAAGCCAATTCTGGTCATCCTTTGCTCAGGATATACACTCACCCAGAAGTTTTCATGATCCAGTTTTCAGCGATGCTTTCAGCCTTCAGGCAAAATACTTTTATGTTATTTATTGCGCAGCAGCAGATGGATGATATACTGTTATTTTCTGATATATTATAACTGCAGGCAGCCTGCTGCTTAATACAGCACTTGTCTAGATTTCCACTAGGACCCCTCCTTTTCTGTGGCTTGTAATCTACACCCCCTACATACCCTCTAGCTATGATGTGCTAACACATGGTAACATAATATAGCACTTTTCTCTCTCTCTCTCTGCCTGTTTTGGATTCAATTCTCAGGATATTTCTAGTTTGATACTATGGAGAGTGGTGCTGTGTACACCTACAGCACAAGAAATCTCCCTCACTGCCAACCTGTCCACACACCTTTGCCATGGATACTTTAGCTATTCTTTATATCAAGAGTGTCTCTGATGCTTCTATTTATATCCCACACAAATACAATGTCTTTTCGCTTTCACTGATGAAATTTCTTTTCCATGGTGTTATCATTTCTGAAGTAATTAAGGCTAAGGGGGCCCTTGAGAAATCATGTAACCCATCTCCCTACTCAAACACAAGGTTAGCTCAATACAATCTATTCTAGCACTTAACTAATCTGTTACTGGTTAATGGGAAATATTATTTGTTTAGTGAAGAGAAAATATCCATTTTAGTAAAAACAAAAACAAACCAAAAGCTCTACTGTAGCTGGAGCTATATAAAATAAAGGCCAAGAATAATATTTTTAAATTGTCTGTCTAGGATTCCATAGAATCCTAGAATCATTTTTCTTGGAACAGACCCTCGAGATCACCAAGTTCAACCATTAATGAAACTCTGGCACTAAACCATGTCCCTGAGAATCTCATCTATGTGTCTTGTAAACCCCTCTGGGGATGGTGACTCCACCATTGCCTTGGGCAGCCCATTCCAATGCCTGACAGCCCTTTGGGGAAGAAATTGTTCCCAGGATCCAACCTCAACCTTCCCTGGCGCAACTTGGGGCTGTTTCCTCTCATCCTGATGGTTGTTACTTGGGAGCAGAGCCTGACCCCACCCTGGCTCCAAGCTCCTTTCAGGCAGCTCAGAGATCAGAAGGTCTCCCCTCAGCTCCAGTTCTCCAGCTGAACCCCCCAGGTCCCTCAGCCGCTCCCATCACACTTGTGCTCCAGACCCTTCCCCAGCTCCGTTCCCTTCTCTCAACTCGCTCCTGCACCTCAAGGGCTTTGTTGTCATGAGGGACCCATTTCCAGATTTGTTTCCATACTGCACTTCACATCTGACCTGTAGCAGGGTGACGATGTGACCTAAGGGAGGAGCAGTCAGTCCAATGTAAACATATGTCCCACTTGCTTGATTTCCTTACAGGATCACTAACAAAAGTGACAGCTGTTACCTCTTGTAGTGCTGGGTGTGAGGGCTTTTTGGGCATCTGTTCAGTAGGAACAAAACCAAGATTCATAGTTCATTAGATAAACAAACAAACATTTAATCTGGAGTAGTTTGAAATCTCTACAGATCTGGCTGGATTTGCACTGGTGACCCCAAGGTGGAAATATCTACATCCATAATCACTCTCCTGAGTCAATCAGCATGAGTTTTTCACTATCATTGCTGCTAATTTTAATTAGCCAAGTATATTTGCTTCAATGAGGGCTTAATGAAAAAGTCACATTTTATGATGGTTCCTTAAATAAAGGGTTATTAGATAAGTAAAATGTTTCTAAGACAAGGCTAATCACATTTTATAGATTGTTATAGTGTCCTCTGCCTGTTGCTATGTTCCTAGAATATATAACTAGGCTAGGCACTGACAGTGATATTTAATTATAGCAAAGTTTTTATATGGCCATAAATAATTTTTACAAACAGTAGCAATAACTTGAAATTTTACTTTAAAATGTTTATCCTACAAAGTACTGAAGCACCTGCAGGTACAGCTGTTTGTATAACAACAGGGAAATCATACAATTGGGAAGTGTTAATCTTAAAGAAGGGGTAGAATTTAACTTTGGATAACTAAGTTATATGTGGGTGTCTGTACTAATCACATGAATTTCTGGTTCAGTAAATGGAAAGCAGTGGGTACTTGTAGAAGATGCTTCCTCTGACCTGTCTCAAATGCGTATCTTGAGATGAATTAAGTCAGTGGAAGGGACTGTCTGATTTCCAAATGCAGTAAAATGAGAGAGAAAAAATAAAAAAGAATCTACAAAATAAAAATTAACCAACTAAACTGTCACCTGAAGAGATGTTTTGTTGAAAAAAGATCTATGAATTTAGCTAAAAATATCAGCTCTTGCTGTTTTTAAATTGCAAATATGCTGTAACATTCACTGCAATTAATCTGAAGAGTAACATTTGAACTGCTGTCAACATCAGACAGAAAGCCTGATGTTAAATCCTATGCATTGTGGGTTTTTGACCCTTCCTTGGAAAATTTCATTTCACCTCTCTACTCCTCCAAATCACCAGGATATTTTATTACCTTTTAGATGCAGACTGTGAACAAGAAAGTCATTCTTAAAATCTCTCCCTGTTAAAAACAAATATTCACTCCCAAGTCTTTTCTAATCTGGCAGGTTAAGGATTTACAGTGATTTTCCTTCTGAAGTGTTCCTAAATATTAATTTATTTTCCACTTCAACATTCATTTCTTTGATTGATATCCATCAATTCACAATTTTATTTTCATTGGGAGCTATAACTTCCATGCTGCCACTGTTGTATATTATGCTTTCTCCAGTCCCTTCCCAGTACCAGCTCCAGAGACAGCCAATCTAGAATGGGGTATATTTAAAGCATTCCAAGGTATCCTGGAAAAGGAAGAGAAAAATAAAGTGTGTCAAGCTGTGATGTTGCCTTTCAGTATGACATACCCAAACCTAGAGATGGCTGAAAATTTTCTCTGTTTTGTTATTTTTCCCTTATTTTTATATGTATATATTTTTTTTCCCAGAGGTGATATTGACCAGCAGTGGAAATCTACAGAAGCCAAGTCTGTGCTTTTCTGTCTTTGCCCTGCACACCAGAGATATTCTGGAACCTATAAAGCCACATTACTCAAATGGATTATTGAAAGAAACCCAATAGCCAGAGCAGAAATGAGCATATTTTTAGAACTTTGATTTGCCATAGAAACTAATACAAGTGACAATAGGCAGTTTCCGAGCATTGCCATATGCTCTACATTGAGAAAATGCTTTCATTCACAAATCCAAATAATAAGTAGGACTAGCTCTTACTGAATCTTCCAGCAATTCAGAATTTTATCTAGAGTTCAGTCTAGGACACTACCTGCTACACCCAAAAGAACAGTATTACAAAGCGTGGTTTGCTATGTTAGAGAAAATGTACAGAATTTTTACCAAACACGTGAAACACATGCTATGTTGAGACCACGATTAAGGGGTCCTAAACAAAATCCAGTAGAATAAAGAAGGTATCCAGGTATTATAGAGTTTAAGAGGGAATTATATCCTGTTCTCATACTTTTGAAGTGAAGTATTTGACTTGCTGCTACTCTGAAATTAAGTTATTTCAGTGTCCAGTCAACAAGCTTGATTGTTCATGAGAACAAGAAATTAAAAGTAGCCTATTACTGATACCACTAAACACTGGGAGACACTCAAGGGCTTTGTCGCAAGAACACTAAACTCCATTTATACTGCACTAGAGATATCATGGGTGGACAACAGGGTTTACGATTGCAGGGTTAATTGGATTTGGGAAGCCATCTGTGACTTCTTTCTCCTGTCTGACTTTATATGTTGTTCTTAATCAAACAGAACAGGATGACAAGAGACGAGTTAATGAGAAGGGAAATGATACTACGTGTTCATATACAGAAAGCCCTTCTGTGTAATTTTTGGGGACATAGCCCTGGTAAAGTCTTTAAGTGCTGACTACATACCACTGTGAAAATGCTATGTAACTCCCAAACTGGATGAAAAGACAATACAAGTAATTGTCTTCCCAAGGTAAAAGTTGTTGAAAATATTTGCAAGTTACAGTTTCTAATAGTTTGGGTTATATATTGATATTTTTTGGTAAAGACAGGAACAAAAGGTGACTGCTAAAGATCGGGGGACTTCTAAATAACAAAATGTATCTAGAAGATTCTTCACTTATTTTCAAGTGAAGTAGAAGATGCAGGATTTCTTTGCTACTAGCTGAAATTGAGGTCGGCATTGCAGCAGGCTGAAACTGGAAATTACATTTGCCTGTCAAAGAGACAAGGCAAAAGATCAATGCAAAGGTCTAGATTTCTATTCAAGCATATCACCCCTGACGGATATTTCAACATCCTGCATGAAAATGAGGGGAAAAAAAGTCCCCAAAAGCAAGGAGTAGTCTGTGAAAACCCGACATGATCCATCCCATAGCATTTCCATCATGGGAGTACTAATGATCCATCAGAGCTTAATCAGTCTTTGAAGCAATCAGGAATCTGTGTATACCTTAGTTTCATCCTTCACTTTATATGAGATTCTACATAACATTCAGAAACATCTTCAATGCAAGGATATCTGTTGTTTTAATACATTTACCAGCTAAAGATTTTGGAGAACTTTCAAAGCTGTCTGCAGATTGCATATATGTTATTGTTGCTTGGTCTTCAGCAAGTCCTAGAAAAAATAGTGACATAAAGAAGGAGTACAAGAGACCTACTGAGTGTCTAAGTTACAAATAATAAGTCTTGCCAATAACCAAGATGATAGTGCTTACTAGATAACAAGTCATTTCCTGCTTTTTTTCATCCCCAGGCAGTAAAACTGTGGGATTACTTCAGCTTTTCCAAAGCGAGGGAAACAGGCTATAGTTAAGCACGCTTCCCTGCTCACGGCATCACAAATTCTATCTGCAATGCAGAGGGAAATGGGAGGAAAATACTGCTATCAAAGAATACTAGCTCTATCTACATTTCCAACAAGTAGTTAAGGCCTCATTGATATTTTTTTTACAGGAAAAGGACGTATTATGGTCTTTCCCACCAAATTATGGGGACATAAGACTCAGTGCTTCTGATACTCAAACATACGATGTGACCAAGAGCATTTCAGTTCAAGATCAAGTCCTTGGTCCTTTGCAAGGTGCCATCCTGCAGTGGCCAGGGTAAAGCCATAACAGAGCTCAAGACCTTTGTCACTATGATCTGAAACCTAATTTGGTCTTGGAAAAAAATAATAAATAAATATCTTCTGGGAAGCATGGAAGGGTGAAACATGCTGAGAGCTGCTGGGTAGTTTGGAGAACACTTGGACAGCAAAAGGTAGCACTTTGAAGTATCACTCTAGGTGCAACATTGGCAGATGCTTCAACCTTTACTAGCAGCCTTTGCCCTATACTTGTTTCTCCTCTTCACTCAAATAACTGAAAAAGTAGTTCCAGTTGACTGCAAGATTTTAGGTGTGGTGGGCAAACATTCATTCTCACCTTTAAGCAAGTGATTTAATATGCTTTCTTCTCTGAGACTTATGTCTCAGATAATCTCCATTGGACAACGTTTCTTATTTTCTGTTTCTTGTTTGAAAAACATTTGCTTTTCTCTGAAATACCACCCATGCCCTCTTTGGAGCTAGGAGACCCTTCAATAGTATTTGCATTGATCTTGCACTCTGATAGATGCTCCTATGAGAGCCAGCCTCATAGGAAGGATACACTTAATGTTTAGATGATGTCTTGCAGTTGCTATGGTGACCTCAGTCTGCTGCTAGTTTCATATCCTTTGATAAGAAAGAGGAAGAGAAGAAGAAAATCATAATCTCCCTTATGTGTTATTGATCATATCTCTGCATCAGTCCTGCTTCAGCCAGCCTTATATGCTCTGGCCTTTATGTTCTCCATATGAGACCTCCTTGGTATTCTCCCGTGACTTCCAGGCATGATTCACTGGATCTTCTTGTCTCTATGTCATTAAACCATGTGCCGTGAAATCATTACGGGATATAGGAAGGAAGGACTTGTTTATCAATTCCATCACTGCCTTTACTGCAATGTTTTGCACGAACCACTGGGTAACAAGAAGTTGCAGAAAACAGTTCACCTGATCCTATGGTAGATGTATAAAAAAAATCACCCTCCTGAAGTACCAGTTTCTTTACCATTTATGGGAGGAGACTTAAAAAACAGATCAACTTATCTTTGAGTGAGCAAATTGGACGGGATAAATTTGCCCCACACGATCAGTTCCTTAGATGTTCTTAGGGACCAGTTCTTACTCGAACATCCAAATATGAACCAGGCTTCCCAATCATACCCTTAATTTCCCTCTGCCTTAGTTTTCCTGTTTTCTAAATACGGTGAACAATACCAATTATTTTTGTGCTGTCTTTTATGCAAGCACTATGCTCACAAATCCCTTTGATGAGGCAAATGTCAATATATAGTAAATGCTAAGTGAGCCAATGACTTTCATTCTGTAGTTTAAAGTATTGCCTATGGGGCATGAGGCTGGAGAGACCAAAACCCCTGGAAGGAGTGGAGGGAAGCACTTACGTTAAGGAAAGGTATGGGAACCTGTAAGACCATGTGCTCTCGAACTTTGCCTGGCTGCCACTTTCTATAAATCCTGTTAATTAGATTGTAAAGACCTAGCAGCTGATTCTGAATCACTTTTTTTTCCCCAAAAAAAGCGCAGTAATGAAGGAACTGGGATGGCTGGATAGTGTGCACATGAGATCGTGTGTGCCAACATGTCACGGAGGCACCTCAGAAATCAATTTAGGCAGACGACAAGCTCTAAACAGAATGAGGATCCTCAGTGTGCATGCACCCACTCACAAAAACAAGAAGCCTCTTTCACTCAAGGGTACTCAGAAGAAATAATCACTTGCCCAGGGTGAGCAAGGGCTCACTCAAGAATAAATCACTCCCCAAGGAGAAGGTGAGGGCAGTCAATCCTGGGAAGTCTCCTTAGCTGGCACCCCTGATCTGAGCCAAGGGGTCTGTTCACAGTCCCACTGCTCTGAGAAGACCACTCCAAGGGGGTCTTCAGCAGGGGCCCTGTTTTATAGCCTGGTTGGATCTGGCTGTCATCATTAGGAACATGGTCCAGAAGCTTCTCTGGGACTGGGCACCTCCTTGGCTGAGGACCCTGTCTGTTGACCAATAGTTCCACCCCTCCTGCCTTCCCAGTCAGGAAAGGTGAATGTGAGGAGTCACCATGCCCTGAGGTGGGGAGATGTGATGGTTGGCACCAACCATGGTGCATACATAAGGACAGGGACAGTGGGACACAAAAGGTGCTGAAGAGCCATCAACTGCCTCATTGCAAGCTCCAGATCTCATCAGGGGTTGTGCAACCACCACAGAAGATACAGGAGTGGGCAGAGGGCATAAGGAGCAGCGGGCAGAACGTGCAAGCGGTGTCTGTGTGAGATGCTCAGAGAGCCCTCAGAAGAGCTGCTGAGCAAACTGCTGTTCCCGACTGCGGCTTTGCCAGCCGGCTGAACAGATTGCAGCAATAGGAAAGGGAGCAAAAAGGCAAAGCATGGTGGATGCTGCGGAGCCAGGCGTGAGAGCTCGCTGATTTATTTCATCTTTATAAATTAAATGTTAAGCTTCTATTCAGTGCTATATGAAACAGGAAAAAAAATCAAATTCCTGCCTAACCAGCTCATTATCCACATAGCTGGACAGCATGATAATAAGTGATCATAGGAAATCTTTTCTATAACCTCTCTCTGCCCCAGCTTCTGCACTTTCTGAAGGAAGAAAATTAACGTGCAATAAAAACAGTTTGAGCTTTGCACGTTGATCTCAAAGCTGTTGAAATCCAACCTTTGGGGGGATTACCTATGTGAACCAGTCCTCCAACCCATAATACTGAAATGGGAACAATAAGAATAAGAGAAGGGTGTGGGCAAGCCGTTTCAGGCCAGAATAGTTCTGGAACCCTTTCAATTCTCTCTCCTGCCACTAATGTGGGACAAATGCTGGAACAAAAGGGTTAAATGCAAGTTGTGCTCAGATAAACAAATCTATGGGAGATAAAGCGGTTGCCATGCCAGCTGACACCGAAGGCAGCCAGCTCAAGTTTGGCACGAAGGGGATGATCTAAAAGGCGGCACTGAGCTCCGAGGCTCGTGGTGCTCAGGCTGTTTCTTGGCTTTGGCTTTACTAGTCCTGTTCACTTTATATCAGAAGCAACAATTGCTTGCATCAAATTTCTCATGTTTTGGAGGACGACAACGAGGTACTTATGTTTTCTGGGACTCACCAAATGAAAACCAATGAAGAAAGTCTGATAAATGTGCAAGAAAAGGGCATGAAATATCTGGGTCTCTGCCACTAACTCCATGGGGAGACACTGGCAAGTCCTTTGACTTTTTTTTCCCCTTCGCTTTCACTTCTCTGTGTAGAAAACAGAAATAAGGAATATTTTATGTATTTGGTTTCTCTGCTTGGTCTTTGGAAATGACCTTTCAGAGTTCTAATGGGTCTTCTGTAAGGTCTCTAAGTAGTACTACAAATAACATCTAATTAATAATGACAGTTAAAACACGAATGGAATATTTGCTTTATATCCCAAAGAGTGACACATATTCAGTCTGGTAAAACTGTGAATAACAATATTTACCAATATACTGGGTAAATCATCCTTTGTCAAGTATAACATTAGCTTCCTTGGGAGTTTGTAGACTGACATGAGCAATTATTGATTTAAAAATGTTGTTCTAAGACACTGTTTAACAGCTGCTGTTGGATCCATCTTTCCATACTTTGGACTGAGCTGCTATTTAACTATATGTGAGGAGCACAAGTGTCAATGTAATACATGACTGTAACCCTTGAATTAAAATCCTGAAAAATCAGTTTCCAATGAAAATGCAGATGAAAAGCATATTTTAATTGCGCCTTATTTCTGGGAGAGTAGTGTATTTCATCCAGCCTGTTGCATAATCATGTTGATCGGCTTTTTCTGCTTCATCAGTGAAGTCCAAAGCACCAATTCCTCATTTTTTATGTCCTAAGAATAAGGCAATGAGAGGACATGTGTGAAGGCCCTTGCAGTGACGTGCCCTATAGTTTTGTCCATTACATCACTGACACCAGAGTAAGTTTGCTGAGGTTTGTCTAGAGTCAGAGAGGCACTCAGGTAAAAACCAACCAACCAACCAACCAACCAACCAACCAACCAACCAACCAACCAACCAACCAACCAACCAACCAACCACAGCTCCACAAAAATACAGTTTCAGAGTAGTACTCTGAAAAATGAGGAGGATGGCTCTACGTCTGGACTTCCTACAACCCCAGCTCAAATACAAGCTCAGGTCTTGCCCCTATACATATAGACGTGCTAAATGTTAAGCACAGAAATAATCCAGATTAACTCCATTGCACTCTCATACATGTGAGCAAACATAGCCATTGGCACAGTTATCCATCACGTAAACATCCATATTCTGGTGCAGGATGTATAAACATATGGTGTCAGAAGATGGGCAGTAGCAGAATGCAGGAATTTAAAGCCAGATGGTGGCTGTATGTTCCCTCATTATGTGCTTTTTATATATGTGTGTGTGTGTGTGTGTATATATATATATATATATATAAACACACACACAAATATTATTGTATATTTATCTATGTTATCCCAACATTCATCAGCTGAACTTTGACTTCTAGTTGTAATTCAGGGCATAATGTTCAGTGGAAATCTAATTGACTTTCAGTAGCTTATTAGTGAAAATTAGGTTGATAGATCAAGCCTAAAAGCCTGTATAGTAAAACACTGTACTGGAACTTTCTTCAGTACATTATCAAGGTCTCAGATGTAGAAAAATATGTTAATAAATCCACATTTGCTCTTATAGCAGTCAGAAAATTAACATTATTGAAAATGTGAATCCGTTCATAATGTCCAAACAGTTAAAATGCAATAATAATATGGGTATATATATCAAAAAAAAAATAAGAAACCTATTTTTTAACAAACTTACATTAGTATAAATTTTCAACTGTTATTAATGATGTAATGAAATTCAAAATGAACTAAAATCTAGTATTTTAACACCAGTGTAACCAACTACCACCCATACTATGAGTGAAATAACATCAATTTTTATTTCTTCCCTTTTATATTATAGGAGTGAAACAGCAAAAAATTAAAGCATTTCCATTTAAAAAAAGACATTTAGGCTGGCTATTAGAAAGCAATTCTTTGCAGAGAGAGTGGTCAGGATTGGAATGGCTGCCCAGGGAGGTGCTGGACTCACCGTCCCTGGAGGTTTTTAAACTGAGATTGGACATGGCACTTAGTGCCGTGATCTAGTCAATGGACTGGAGTTGGACCAAGGGTTGGACTCGATGATCTCTGAGGTCTTTTCCAACCCAGTCGATTCTGTGATTCTGTGATTTTTCTGATCAACCAGTGTAACGTGCCAGGGTTCCAGGCACATCAGGCTTCACTCTACTTCATATTGACCTGGTTTCCTCCAACAAGTATTCTAGAAAGTTTGCAATATCACATTTCAGGATTTAAGCCACACTGTACAACTGATAAACTAAAACTGGATTTTTATGAGTCAAAAGGTTTTTTTGGAAGTTTTTTTGCGTCATCTTCTTACTCTGCTTCTGTGGGTCAGGCTATTGAGTGAGGCAACCTCATTTAAGGAACCAGTTCCATTGTGAGCTACTGAATTGGGTGGCAGCAGGCTGGGAAAGACACTATAGAAGACAGTGATCGAGGAACAGTGGCTTGTTCCTTGATCTTCTGCCATGTGAAAATCCATACAGCATGTCCCAAAGCTGGTATTCTGAATTCAGATTTTAGCAACATGGGTATCCATATTTGAGCTATATCACTGTTAATAAACCCAGGTTTTGGTAGGCTTAGGAGGGAAACAGGTTTGTCCAAATATATTTTTCAGAGGCATCCCTGTTATTCTGTCAAGAATCTGGAGGACAGCCATAGCGCATCTGATAATTTAGTCTTATGGAGCAGGTTGAAGGATCTTTGCTAGAAAATGTTTGCTCAGAGCATTGGTTCCTTCCCTTCAGAATTAGTACACCCACCCAACATTTGCAAATATCCAATAATTCTCATATGTGAAATCTTGAAAGCAGCTGGAGTTGGGCAGAAAAGCCAGGAGACCAAGGGTGTTCTCATTGTGGTTTTCAGGATGAACCCTTTGGAGTAACTAGTGGGTTGAATGTGTAGGTTTGATAATGAATACACAGTACAGCCTACCTGAAGCTTCATCTTAGTTTTCTAGTCTCCCACCACCATCTTCACACTAAATCCTCTGTTTTCTACCTTAGAAGTTTAAAAAAAAAAAAAAAACACATCTGATTTTTTTTAGAGGAGAGAAAAATCAGTATATTTAAAATTATGACATGATAAGGAATTTAAAAAAGTATAAAATGCATTTTATGCTCTGCTGAAAAGATTCTCTTTACTATTTTGTTTCGTTAGGTTTTGTTTTTCTGCTTTCCCATAGGATCAAATCAACCTTTGTTTGGGTTTCACTTTTAATAAAAAAACCTCTCATACAAATCGGCGAATGGCTTTTCCAACCCCTTGTTAAGACTGACCATATGCTCATGGCTGTTAAAGAAGAACAACCTGAAGCCCTGTGGTTACTCCAGGGGATTACAGAACTAAGCTAATCTAAACATTTAACCTGCCATAGCGGTCAATGAAATGTTGGAAACATTTTTTTCTGTGGTGGGCAGAGCTATTTGCGGACAGATTTTCAGGTTTCTGTCTGTGCATGATGCAGCAGCACCACTCGGTGGCTTAAGACATCTCCTCATTACACATCCCCCAACACAGAGCTTGAGCCAAAATCCACTGAGGATTTGGAAAACCCTGCCTTCAGTGCAATTTGGGTTAAGTATTTAATAGGGTGGATGCGAGAACGGTTTGAGATAATCCCAACAATTTATTTTGGAAAGACAAAAGAAAGGAAAAGGAAAAATTTTAACACAAGCCCAAACATTTATGATTTTCCATAGTAAATTCTGTATTTTTGGTATACAATTCAGCATGTATTTTGACACAATATTTTGAAAATGTGTGGGTCTTTATTATTTCAGAACTTTCCTCCCCCCGCCCCCCAAAAAAAAGTAAAAAAAACCTAAACAAAATAAAACAAAAGCAACAACAATCAACAACAATCAAAACCACAAAAAAGCTCCCTCATCTCTTTTTCATATCCCTCCTAAAGTCTGATGAAACTCCATGATAACCGGAGATTTAACAATGCAATGCAATCAACCATCTTCTGAAAAGCACTTTTCACCCGTGAATATACAGTACTGATCTTGAAAACAAGATTTAAACAAAGTTTTCTTGCGGTTCTTCTCTGGTCACTGCTACATCCACTCCTCTTATGGGAAGCAAGCTGTTATCAAGATCAAATTAATTATTTTTATTCTTCTAATTTCAGGTTGGGAAGTGGATAACTTGGGGCAAACCCATGCAGGTAAGAAACGGTTGTGTTCACTACTTCTTATGTACTTCTGTTCTCAAAAATTGTATGTAGAGTACCTGATGATATCAACTGAAAAGCTGTTTGTGTATCAATCATTATGATAATGAATACATGTCGTTCATTATAACACTGTGATAAAAAGTGAAAATACAAATCTGTTAAGTTTCCAGGCCTCAATGTGATCTAACCTAAAACCACAAAATCAAACTGTCTTACATAAAAACAATGTTATTGCTTTTTGCATTGATAGATGGAAATAATTTTTCATTAATTCAGTGAAAAATGACCATACTTAAATATCTATGGAATATAAATGTAGATTTCTAATGAGATAATAACTGACTTTTATATTTTTACAATAAAATTGATCCTAATTCAATTGTATGTGGTTTTTAACTATGTGCTTGCTGCTTGCAGTAGCAATTTATTAATTTTATATGTCCAACTTTGATTTAAACTCACAAGTAAAACTGTGTTTACTTCCTGAAAAGATAGACTCAGGTATTTTTTGCCTTTGGGCCTGATCCAAACAAATCAAAATCAATTGGATTCTATTCACTGATTTCCGCAGAGACCAGTTTGGGTCTTAATAGAAAACACAGTCAAAACAATTTCATACCAAATTTCCACTTTTATAGGTGATTATGACCTGCTGGAAAGCACAGCCCAGTCTCCCCTAGGTAAGAAACAAAACCATGGAATATTTCTCTTTTCATTTTAGCTCTGTTAAAAAGGAAGCTCCAAGCTTTTTCTCCTGCCATTTAGGTATTATTTTCTAATCAGTTCTAATTATGGTGACACATTTGCTGGTGCATTACTTTTAGCACTGTTATGAAAATTTATTCCTCCGCTATTGAGAATTGCAATCTAGTAAGTGTGTTGTTATAAATTATATCTACCTGCTTACCAGTAATTACTAAATGGCGTTAAGGGAAGTCAACACCATGATTCAGTGGTTATTTTCCACAGAAAACCGGGGATGAATGTGCAAGAGTAATTTACCAAAATTTACCAAGTAATGCAATGTTCTTAAATGAATGCTGTGATTAAGTAGATATATTCTTCCGCATGGATGGCAAAAAGATCCTCTAAAAATAAGGTCACTGCTGGTGTTATGAGCTACTTGAATAAACTGCTCTAAGAATGTGAAGCAGCACAACCTTTATTTAAAAAAAATAAATAAATAAAGTAGACATTTCCATCAATTTTGGTGAAGGTACAGCTCAAACTCCAAAAACTATGATAATGTGATAAACTGAAACTGTTCTATTGTGCTGGGGAGGAATAAGTGCAGTCAGCAGCTCAACTTTAATTTTCCAACCAGGTCACAGAGCTCTGGCAAGAGTAATGGTGCTTAACAAGAGCTCCATGGGGGCCATCCCAACTTGGGCAGCCTCAGCAACAAAGTCACTATCAAGTGACAATTTTCTACCCCCAGCTCTTGTTTCTTGATAAAGTTTTAAGCCTTTTGACTGTGTCAGTGAAAGCCGTTTAGAAGCTAGGCTTTATATATGAGATTAACCAAAGAATTAGAGTAAAAAGAGAGAAAAAGAGAAAGCAGTTTCCTCTGAGTCAGTTTTGAGCCTCCTTGCAAACACTTGCCTTAGAGTAAGGTTATAAACTGGGATTGGAAGAAATAATTGACAGAGTTAGAAGCTCTGAAATAGGTTTGAAATTGTCACCTGAAGCCACACTGTGGATCTGGGGATGTAAATGAATGTATGGCTATGGAGACAGAGGCAGGGAAGAGATTCCCATTCCATCTTTTCTTTGTTTTCCCACAGACCCTTCTCACAAAGTTACTCTCAGATTAGAGCCCTGAAAAACTAGAGCCTTGAAGATAAGGATGAGAGAAAATGGCCTCAAGTTGTACCAGGGAAAGTTCAGATTGTATAATAGGAAAAATTTCTTCCCAGAAAATGTTGTCAGGCATTGGAACAGGCTGCCCAGGGCAGTGGTGGAGTCACCATCCCTGGAGGGGATTAAAAAACATGTAGATGAGGTTCTTAGGGACATGGTTTAGTGCTAGAGTTAGGTTATGGTTGGACTCGATGATCTTAAGAGTCTCTTCCAACCAAAAGGATTCTACGATTCTATAAATGAGTGGGATATATGTTATCTGATTGCAGGAGGGCAATCCAGCTGCCTCACCATAGACACATAATGGCTATTTTATATATCCTATAGTAACTTTGCCAGTCCCATATAGATGCCTCAGATGTAGATCACCTTAAATAGCACAAACTTCCTACCTATATTTAAGCCACCTGAAATGTAGATGTCTACATCAAAGCTGTGTTCCCTAGATGCCTTTCAGAGTCAATGGAGACAAATGGATATTTAGCTGAACCCTGGTTTAGGTGCCCACTTGGGAATGAGATCTTTGGTGACCCAGAGGCACTGACTATACTTGTTAAATCTTTTTTGCTCTCTGGTGAGTAGCTGTAGTAGCAGACATCCATAGATGCCTATTGTAGAACTGGGTCATTAAGATGGCATTAAGCCTTCAAGATATAATTTAAGTCTTCTATGCATAGTCAGATAAATAATACCTGCAGTGGTACGGTGGGGTTTTCTTTGGTGTCGTACCAAGGAGAGGGATGGTATGTCATGGGGTTTGCTTCAGTAATGTCACATTCTCAACTATACTTGATGTAGGGGACATCAGTAGAAACTGCACTGAAGATGGCTGGTCTGAACCTTTTCCTCATTATTACGATGCCTGCGGCTTTGATGAAAATGAAACAGAGTCTGATAACCAGGTAGGAATTAATCTTATAACTAAAAACAAATGAAGTGGGGGGAGCAGGAGGCTGCTTTTTGTCCAGCTTCTGGTCGTGTTCTGATTTGATGGTGTCTAGAATGAAGCAATCAGATATTTATAGGCATAAAAATGTGAGAAGAAAGATTTAAATTCTTCCTAGCCCACTACTTTTTCAAGAATATGAATGTTTATTATTGATACAACTTGTAACTTCTAGAAGCATGAGTTAGCCCCCAATTCTTCCCCTGTTGAGTGAAGAACCCCTTAGCCAACTTTATTTTTCCACAGGTACATTTACAGTAGTCAAAGAAATACAGACAGCCTTTGCTAGCTCACTGACAAATAATCTTCATGACATTCAGACCCAAAGCTATTCCAAACACAGAGCAACGCTCTAATACACAGCGAGATCTCAGGGGAACCCAGGGTGAGAAATCAAACAGGATGCTCAGGAAACAAATCCTGCCTATGGTTCCCCCCGCACCTTGACAGAATAAAGAAGATGTGACCATAGATGAACTTCTTAACTGTGTTGTTTTTGCATCCCAAGGATTATTACTATCTATCTGTGAAGGCTCTATACACCGTGGGATACAGCACCTCTCTCGTCTCCCTCACCACTGCCATGGTTATCCTGTGTCGTTTCAGGTGGGTCAGGACATGAGCAATGAGCTGTTCAGTCACTGGAGGAAAGAGCCTGGAGCTCATCAGCCCAAAACAATGTTTAAGCTTTTATCTTACCAGATGTAGAATAAGAGGGAGACAGCTCTTTTAATAGAGTTGTTCCTTCAGCTTGGACACACTCTTATAGTCATATTTCAGTAGACTGTAGATGCAACTACAGAAGCTGCATTGAACTGGGTCTGTTTTATGCTTCCCTGAATGATTTTATAGAAAAAACGCCTAATCCTTCTCTTGGTCAGCTTTAGAGTCAATATTATCCACACTCCCTTTTTTAAGATGTTGCTATTGCAGCACCAGGGTGCTGTGTCCGTATGTGCAGATAGACCTAGTGTGCTATTTCCACAGAAGAAAAGTACTTTATTTTTTATTTGCTTTTCTCTTCTTTTCCTTTCCCTTACTCTTGCCTCTCTAGGAAGCTTCACTGCACACGGAATTTTATCCACATGAACCTCTTTGTTTCATTCATCCTACGTGCAATATCTGTATTCATTAAAGATGGGGTTCTTTATGCTGAGCAGGATGGCAACCACTGTTTTATCTCAACGGTAAGTAAAACTAAAGCCAAAGCCTTTTCCTTTTTTTTTTTTTTTTCAGCATGAGATAACCAAAAATAGTGAGACAGGCAGCAGTCTGTTGAGTATCATAGACTGAGAAGCTATTGGGAGAGAAGGTAATTGGTGGTAAACTTCCCTCCTGGTTCACAGCAAAACTGGGGATATTATCATCTCATGATGTCACCAGCGTCCAGCAGTCTGTCTGTCAGAATAAACCTACAGGTTTCAGGTTCTGATTCTACGCAGGTTGTTTCTCCCTTTCACAGATCTGCGTAGTGAAAGGCAGGATGAGAACAGACACAAGCAATTTCCTTCATCTGAAGGTCTGTTTTTTCTCCAGAGCCTTATTTTTTCTGGATGTCAGGCAGAGTCATGTGTAAAGAGGCTGACCATGCAGAAGCAGAAAATACCCCTGATGATCACATTCTCGAAGAATCGTTACTATTATCTACATGTTTGTCTCTGAAGTGTGGGGTTTCATGGAAAGCAGTCCCTTTCACAGATGCACTTAGCTTTGTATTACATATAAAACCCAATTCCTTTCACATTTAAGGCTAATATTTGATTTGATAAATCAGCTCAGCAGGTGTAATTATGACGGAATTACAGTGAGTTCCCAGAGTGAGATCTCCTTTATCCATCCAGTTATGGGCTAAATTAGTCGTTTCCACAAGGAAAGTGTAGGTGTGTGGTTTCTCAGCCTTTACTTTGTCATTGAAACCAGTTTTTTGCTTTTAATTCTTCTCTGTGGTAAAACTGAAGCTGTGTTAGATCTGGAGTTTGTTCACATCACTCTTCTAATAGTAGCATCTGCCTCTTTGTTTTGAAACACTTGAAGCATAAAACACATTAAAATCAGCCATCTAATGACCGGAGCTTCAGCTGTGGTAGAACTTCCATGAAGAAACTCAAGATCTGATGGTTTAAATATCTTGACTGTAGATCTGCCACATGAAATGGTCAAAATTATCAGCGTCCCACTGCCCCAGTCAGGAGCTTCCAGTTTATACACTGATTCTGCTCTGTTTTGTTGAAAAGTCCTACTTTTGAGGGACAAATGGGATGCAACAGTAGAAAGACAAGTGTGTCTTACTCTCATTGAGTCAGGGTAGAGCTTGGTTTCCACCTAAGGTTTTTAACATAGAATTATAGAATTGTTTAGATTGGAAGAGACCCTTAAGATCATCAAGTCCAATCTTAAACCTAACACTACCAAGTCCACCAATAAACCATGTACCTAAGTGTCACATCTACACATCTTTTAAATACTTCCAGGGATGGTAACTCAACCACTGCCCGGGGCAGCCTGTTCCAATGCCTGACAACCCTTTCAATGAATAATTTTTTCCTAATATCCAATCTAAACCTACTCTGGCACAACTTGAGCCGGTTTCCTCTCATCCTATTGCTTGTTACTTGGGAGAAGAGACCAATCCCCTCCTCACTACAGTCTCCTTTCAGGTAGTTGTAGAGAGTGAGAAGGTCTCCTCTCAGCCTCCTTTTCTCCAGATTCCTTCTTTTTTTTCCCTTTTTTTTCTTTTGTCTGCTGCTTTTCACTCCAGCAAATGAATGAAAGCTTCTATCATTGAAAAAAAAAAAAATAAAAAAAAAATAGTAAATCACTCTGTTTTCTTTACACTTACACTTACTTTCATTTTCTGTTGCTGAGTGACAACACCCACAAATGGTAAGGAAGTGCAATTCTCAGCTGCACACAGGAGGGTGCATCCTTTCTGACCCTACTCCCAGGGCTTTCCACAATCATCCTGCCATTTCACATCTTTAGGTTTCTCAATACACCACTGAATTCTTTTCTTCTCTACACTTAATCCTTGGAAGGGGGCTTAAATCTAGCAATTAGCATCCATTGACAATGTGAACTCCCACTAATGCAAGAGGTTCTCAAGTCGTCTGCAGGCGTTTGTCGACCACCTCCCACTGGTAAAATTGGCTACCTGCCCTTTCAAGCTTCATTCTCTAAGTGCCACCTCACATTCTTATCATGCTTTTAAAACTTTGCTATGAAAAGTGCATAATACCAATCCCAGCTGTGTTCCTTCCTACAAAGAGATTTGGAGAGGTTGAAAGCATTTTAGGCGGAAGCAACATGAAAATAACTTTGTTTTTCTTGATTCTCTGCAGGTGGAATGCAAAGCAGTGATGGTGTTTTTTCACTACTGTGTTATGTCCAACTACTTCTGGCTTTTCATTGAGGGATTGTACCTTTTCACTTTATTGGTAGAAACCTTTTTCCCAGAGAGGAGATATTTCTACTGGTACACTATTATTGGCTGGGGTACGTGACATTTCTTATCTAAAACATGTCTCAGTGTGCAAGATGACTCTACAAACCATCTAGTATTTCCACATACAGATTCAAAGTATAGTTGTAGTCTTTGTGTAGAATGATTGCAGACCGAAACATGTTGTGCTTTTTTGTCTGATAGAATTGAACTAAAATCTTGAAGTCACAGCCTCTCTTGCAGAGATGTAGACTACAACTGAGGATTGCATTCTACAAGATATGATCTTAATGCCGAGTTCTTCAGCTTAATCAAATCTGCAATGCTAAATCTAGTCCATTTGCTAAGACTTCATTTCTGCCTTTCTTCCAGATAATAGCTAAATTGAAAACATATCCAAAGGGCATCTGCCTGTGCTCATCATACCTGGGTGGGAAATGGAAACTTGCAATAGGAAGAAATAAGATTTGTTTCAGAAAGGCCAGTTGCATGATGATAACCAGTGTAATTATTTTTTCACGCTGGCTTTCTGGAGATAAATTGATTCCTGAAACATTTTAATTCAAATAATTCTTTGCTAATGTTTTTGTACAGAAGTCAGGTGGTGAATGCAGAAGTTCATTTTAAATGTATCCTAAGAAGATTAAGCTCATTTTTTGTACATAAACAAACATAATTCTGAAATAATCTGGAAATAAGCCTATATATTCATGTGTAAAGTCTACATACAAACCACATACCTTAAAATATTTTCCTTTTAAAAAAATCCTCATGTAACCTAAACCTTCATGTAATCCACTGAAACTAGTTTTGTTTTTCCCCTGAGGCAGCTTTATGTACATGAAAAGTCTCATCTCCTGGCAAAGACACAGAGCTGAAAGAAGTTATCAGAAATAAACTATGGTTTATAAAGGCTATTGGAAAAGGATGGCCATTGGAAAGGGATGTTCCAAGTTCCCACTATATTATCCACAGATAAATAATCTTGTTATAGCTGAGATATGTCTCTTTTCAAAGAGAACTTGGGAGTTATGTACAAGAAAATACGATAATTCTAGAAGAAAACAATGTGTAAATCTTTCCAATCTGAACATAAATTGGAAATTGGGCTCCTTCAACTAGGTTTGCAGAAATTTCACATCTGTAGGTTCTTCTGAATGTGAATGTGAGAATACTGTAACACAGCATATTAACTGATTTAAAAAAAAGTCTCTGTAATGAAAGAACCCAGATAAATTCATTCCATAATGCAACCTCCAAATTTTTGATCTTGAGTTGAATACCATAAATAAGACCTAGCTGTTCAGTTTATACATATCATTTGCAGTATCAATAATCTCCATTAATAACACTAAAAGAATCTCCAAGTGTGGAATTTTTTTATATATGAATAATTTCTCAGGTCCTGCCTATTTCTGCAATTTGAACAGCAGTTCCCCTGACCTAGTAGGAGCAATTGGCACTTTGCAAGAACAGAAGCACTTCAAGACTGGATGCCAAGTGGTGTAGGGCACAATCAGCCCCTCAGCTCAGAGCTGCTGGGGAGGGAGCTGCACTGAAGCAGCAATAAGTATTTTGCAGCATCTGGATGTTTATCTGTTTCTTAAAAAAGTGCTGAGCGCATCAGTGTCCTCATTTGATTAATGAGAACAACATATGGCTGTGTCGATCCAGGCATTTTTTCTCCTCTTAAATATGCAATATGTTGGTAAGTTTTCTAATGCCGGCTTCTTTCTCAGGGCACAGACGCCGTCAGCAAGAATAACTCTCTTGTCAGCCCTTGGGGCTTGTCTGGCTTTTAGTGTTATTCAGAAACTGAAAAGAAGGTGATAAACATACAACATATATTTTGATGTTAAAAAAATGACTATATGGATATTCATACAGCAGGTGATTCAAAACTCCAAGCTAATCTGAAATGTGCTTTTTGAACGATATTTTTATGACACATTTAGTCTTAATTCTGCCTTCCTGCATATGTTTCAGGCTTGGAGCACTATTCGTACCATCAAAATGTATACAGTGCGAATCAGTGCAAACTAGCACATCAGACTCATTATTTATATTTAATATTATTTTTATTATTGTGCATCTGTTAAATGCACAAAGATCTCAATGTTTTCTAAGTATTCTCATGTAAGAAAAGCGGGCTTCAATCTAAATTAAATCTGCATGATTTCTTCTCGAAGCCTGTCATTGTATTTCTTTTTATCATTTTCCTTTCAAATATTTAAATTCATGCTTTTTTAAAGGAGAACGTCTTCATCAGTCATCTAGATCTAATGGGGATATTTTTACTTCTGATAGCAGGAATGTGAGATTTGACAGAGACTCACTTAAGTGGATTCAGCCAAATGACTAATTAATGTGACATCAACACAGCCTTAGAAAATGGATGAAACATAATTGTTCCTGTCAACTTATGACAATCTCTTTCACTGCTGGGGTTATCAAGGCCCTTGTTTTGTTTGCTCTTTAGCACTATATCCTTCCAATGCTGCTTAAGCAGATGTAGGCATTTTCTTAGTCAAAGATTTTGTTTGCCATAGAATATAGACCAAACTTACCCAGAGTTTTCTTGCAAGACTTTACTATTTTATAAAAATATTTCCACTGAAAAATCACACTTTAGTGTTTCCAGAAAGGAAAATAAATCAAGGTTTCTCAGTGGATTCTTAGTGTTTTGATTTCATTTGTGTTTTACATGCCTTATTTAAAGAGTGAAGAAATGTCTGAAATATAAATGAAATTTTGCTCCCAATGTTGTCTTTTGGTGTTTTGTTTGTTTCTTTTTGGTTGTTTTTCATGAAAAAAATGAAACATACCCATGAGTAAAGGAAAACTGTCCTCTACTGATTTGTTTTGGTTGAATAAGTGAAGCAAAATCAGTTATTTACAAAATAGCAGAGAAAATGCAATATATACAAATCATTTACAACAAAGCCACATAAAAATACAAGTAATACTATAATGCCATCACAGCTCAACATCTGCCACTCTGCAATTATTGCATAATTGCAGTAGCTGTAGACACGTAAGCTGATGTGACCATTTTTATTTTGTACAGACTACGTCTTAGTGTTAATGCAACAAGATGCAGTACAACAGCTTTGAGCAATAATGACATGAAACAGCAGCAGTCTTTCCCGTTATGTTTTCCTTCTGCAATTCCACCAGAGCCATCCTCTGATTGAGATAGATGTTTCTAGAGCTCTGAATTAATGTAATGAATTGCATTGTTTCATGCATGAGTGCTATTAGAAAATAAAACCTCAGTGGAGAGGATGCTCATTGTTGAATTACTAATTGTGTGTAGGCTGCTGATGATATTATCTTCTTATCTTTTGCAGGTACCCCAACAATTTGTGTCACTGTCTGGGCAGTGCTGAGACTTCACTTTGATGATACTGGGTAGGTATCACTGGCTGGGAAATAATTTCATATACATTAAACACACGGCCAAGCATGAAACTGAAATATAGTGATTGGAGGACATGACTAATTTCTCCTTCTATTTCAATTTGTTGATGCAAGTAGTTTAGGTTCGGTGTTAAACCTAGAGTTATTTCCTGTTCATAATTTGATGTTTATGTCCCGATTGCACTGGTAAATTCATAAAAGAAGATGTAGGCATGTGCCTACATACCCTGTAAACATCCAGCTGATCGACTGCCTCTGTGCTCCTTATTCAGTTACATTAGTGGAGTCCAGGGTATGGTTTATCTCATCCTAAAAGAGCTGCCAGGTAAATCACACCTGTGGCTGTTTGCTCCTCTCCAATTGACAATGAAGACAAAGGTGATGAGCTCAGTTGCATGAATTATTGCAGATATCTTTGATATAATGAATAAAATCTCTAGAAGGAGGTGCTGAGCTTTGATTTACAAAGGCAAGTAGGAATTTATCTTCCCATCGAAGAGTTTTTTCTACAAATCTAGTGGGGGAGATGAGTAGAGGTGAGACAGAAATCCACATTCTGTCTTCTGTGTGAAGAAAAAAAAACCCTAGGAACTGCAATAATTTCAGAAAGAATTCAAGAGAGTAGATTCCACCCAAATGGTCTCTTCTGGTAGGGAAAAATCCTGCAAATACCCTGTATCCTTTTCTAAAGGGCCAGAGGGAAAGGCTGCTCCCAGAGATGGTCCTGCACATCATCTCAGTGTTCAATGGTTTGACTGGTCTGATACAGCTGCAGACACAGCTGGTAGGAATGGCCATGTATGTACAACCTGAAAATCCAAACTTAGCAATATTTTCTTTCATGACAGTGATGGTTGAAATTTTGATCTGAATGAAAGGCATCATTATGTACCCCAGTCCCATTTCTGAGAGACTTGGGCATATGTTTTAATTTTGCCTTATACTAGAGATACCCGAATCCAAAATTTGCACAAGACTTACTGTTCTGTTGGGTTTTTTTCCTCCTTTTTCTTCCATTCTCTTTTTGCAAAGCACATAAAGCCCTTCCTCCACTGGGGATGCCAGTGCTTTGACCCAATGTTCTATTTTGACATTAAGACAAATTAAATCATTTATTTCCATGCCAGACAAGCCAGAAACCCCTGTTGTGTCATTATTATGATTACAACACTGGTCCTAAATGCATTAATTTCTCTTAGGACTCTAAACAGCCCTGGCATTTTGTGGGTGAGGGGAATGTTTTGCAGAAGGAAAAATAAGAAAAAAACCAAAACAAAACAAAACAAAACAAAACAAAAAAAACAACAACAACAACAACAACAACAAAAAACCCAAGACCTTTATTTTAGTTGGGGAAGCTATTTAGCATGCAACACATTTACACAGATTCTAGCTGAGTGTCTCAGTGGTTACTTTAAAAATCAGCAAGCATTGTTCTGGGGGTGGGGGAGAAGCCAGCATGAGCCTGAAAACGCTGCAGAAATTACTGAAATGGGAAAACACAGTTACAAAGGCATGGACTAAAATACAGACTCTGAGTCTGTGTCCCCTCCTGCTTGCTCCTTATAAAACTGGCAGAGCTCCCTTGACTTCAGCTCCTGATTTGCATCACTGTAAGTGACAGGTTTGTGGCAAAAAATGCAACTGTCTGTTTATCCAGAGCTGCGCTCCTGAATTAAATGGAGTTATCCCAGATGTACACCAGAGATGTAACAGAGATCAGACCCCGGCCTTTTTCAAATCACATCCCTCCCCCATCCCTCTGGCTCCCTTCCCTTCATCCATCCTGAAAGAGAGTCCTGAGTGTCTGACCTCCACTATAGCAATACATCTGAAAGAAATTAGGGAGCCTGTTTATATAGTACAGCTTGTTGGCTAATATTACAGACTGTTGTGTTGTGCATTCCTTTTTATTTCTTTTCTGGTCATGTTCACCTGAGGAGAAAATGTTTGTTTTTATTTTTGTGCCTTTGTTTGTTTGTTTGTAATTTTATTTTGTTGTTGTTGGTTTTGTTTGTTTGTTTTTCCACTACATTTGTCCTAGAGACGTCACAGGGACTGGACCAAAAAAGTTATTTGAAAAACCTTTGTGCAAGCTTGATCTGACAACCACAAGGTAGACGTTGGAAATGGAGCTTTACATCCTGTAAAAGGAGAGGAATAGATCTAAGAAGAATAGGCATTTATAGGGGATGATGTATCAACACAGAGTACACATTTAAAACATATCAGTGCAGGGAGAAAAAAAGCCAAACCCAACCTCCAAGTGTCTCTTTGTCTCAACCACTCTGGGATAATTAGCTGGCATGTAGATGTCTTCAATACAGATGACTGGAACTAGAGCAGGTGGATTCCATCCCCTATAATTTCTCTTCTCTACATAGATAAATTGCCATACATCAATGCCTGTTTGTACACCTAGATTAATGTTAGAATTTGCCCAATTTCTTCCAGTGTTGGTCAACTCACTGAAGACTCTCAGGGTAGATTTAATGTGAAGCTTGAGAGGTTGAGCTCTGAAAATAGCGGGTGATTTTCAGAAGGCAGCATCTAATTTATAAATGTATACAAAGAATTTAAAAGATAATTGGTGATTTCAGGTGCTTTTGTTTTGTGGCATACCATTGTTGATAACTGAAAAGACCCTGATTTCCAGACTATGGATCAGAAAGAGTTGCCTCTTAATATTTGTCCCCTTACAAATATTTTTGATCGGGCATCCCTAGTGAGGTAACTCAGAAATGTTACTGCGCATTTGAAAATCTCAGCCATCAGTCCCATAGATTTTGGAGGATTTTAAGTTTCTCAGGTTTGTAGACAGAAGTAAGAATATGTAATTTTGTGCAGATTTGACATCACAGCTCTCTTCTCACCAGCTCTACCACACAGCTCCTTGTTGGTTTTATAGGAAACCAATAAGTAATAAAATGTTGTTCCACTGAAATATAATAATATTTTCCAGAAAATGTAAGTTCAGCTGAAGTTTCTAAAGCAGACATCACTCAGCTGCTTGGGATTTCTCTCATATGCACTTTGATGATAGAATTTTAGCTCTGCCTCCTCACCCATACACATGTATACAGTCTTGTTTAGAGGTTTTCACTTTTCCCCCAGATGCTACGAGTCTACCATTTAAATGACACAGAAATTGCATTAAGCTCTCATAAGATCAGCAGTGTTTCATTCCTCTGTGCTCTTTCAACTTGTTTCTTGGTATCTGTCAGCTGCACCATGACAACCACTGCTGGGATTTTGGCTGTTGTCCCAGTGGGAGGGAAACCCTCCTTCTTAAACTGCGGGTACAAAGTAGACGTTTTCCTGTGATTTCATGTTTTCCAGAGGGAGGCATGAAGGGAAGAAAGCAGAGACAAATAAAATACATTTTTAACTGACAATCAAATTCTTAATGACTTAAAATAGTGTAGCAGGGGTGCAGCAAGGGAAATAAGATTATTTTTCATTATTATTGTTTTTCTAGCTTTAAAAATGTATGTTACAGTTAAAAACTGGTGTTTATGGATCCTTTAATTAGCTTTGTCTACAAATGTATGTCCAAATGCATTTACATGGAATAAACTTCAGCAGAATCCTTTGCTGACTCTGGAGGAAGATTTTAAATGCTGAGGTAGAAATGCTATTTCATTTATGATCACTCCCTCCCAACATCTTGAAAAGGAGCTGACCTCAATAGTTTTCAGTACTTGAACCTTCTTAGATGAATTCTTGCTCCTTGGTATGACTTGCAACACAATGACTGGAAAATGATTCCTGTATGTGAATACAACTAGGCTCTAGTACATTCTCATGCACTATATATGGGTAAGAATCCTCATGGCAGGGTCAGGAACCAATATTCATATTTGTTTACCCTGGAAAAGTAAGTGAGACATTAAACTTTGGAATAACTATCTCTTACCCTTTGAGGTTTACCTGTCTTTTTGTCCCTTCTACTGAGAGTTTAGCTTGAAGGGACAACTTTAGAGTTGAATGGTCTGTAGACGCAGAAACACACATAAAGGCGTTATCCAAAATTACTAAACTGTTTAGTAAGAGGTACCATTGAAATTGCCACAAAAATACTTATTTTACTTTCAGACAAGTTGGGTAAAGGTTGTAAAAGAAAGCTACAGCAGGGACAGACTAAAGAACTAGTGCATTTGAACCCAAATAAAACAATTTCTCTACAAGATCAGTCTCCCACTCTCTGTGCCTTAATAATTGTTGTGAGTTTATTAATTTTCTCGTTATATTTTTATCTTTCTCTTTCATCTCTTTCCCCACCCCATTCTTTCATTAACGACTGCAGCTGCTGGGACATGAATGACAACACTGCCTTGTGGTGGGTGATCAAGGGTCCTGTGGTTGGATCAATCATGGTAAGTAGCACATGGAAGATGCGCTTCCTCAACGTTTCTGAGGGCAAATAACTGATGCAACTGATGCAAACAGCTTAAAATTGCTTTACAAACTATGCTGTGTCAGCTGTGCTGGACTACTGGACATATTGTTATAAAGAAGGTTTAGTACAAGTTAAATGATGGTACGTTGCCTGTACTCAAAGACTATATAGACAATAAGTTGTTGAGTTGCTTAAACATAGGTATCAAATGCCACTAGTAAGAGCCTAGAACACAAGGACCATTTGCCTGGGGGTGACAGATACGGCATAGAATGTATATGAATCCTGTACCATTTAAGGTGGCAGCTGAAGGTGAAGTGGGACAACTGAGAACATCTAAAACAATGCTACCTGCTAGTCACTAGGAAACTGGACTCTGTTGAATGGAATTAATTTCACAGTTAGATTTATTTGTTTGATAGTAGCTCTATAAGTGTATTGCGGACATAGTGCAAGATGGTCAATTGTCTACAAGGCATCTAAGCTCTCTTTAGTTGATGAAGGTCTTGGATTTGACTCAAATGATGCTAGATACCTGTGTATGGATGACTGAGAGGTTCTAAAGTACCCTGTTTGGGCTCCAGCTGCTGTTCTGAAAGAATATGGTAATTTAAATGTGTTGAGCTCCTCCAGTATGGAAATTAAATTGAGCCCCTAGAAAATATGGCCAGTGGCACCTGAAAAAGCTGTTTGGCTGACCACACATAGGTGTTTAATTCTGGGCATGCTGACTTGCTCTCCATAGTCCAGTGACAACACTGGTCAGGTCTTCATTGACTGCTGTGGGATTCTAGACATTCAGCTCACAGATATCTGCAGGTATTATAGGTGTTTTCATCAGGTTTGACATTTCTCCTCTTAAGTATTTAGACAGCTCTCTAAAGTACAGTAACCTTCAGAGACACTAAAGGTAATTCAGCTAATAACACTGAAGGGTATCGAGATGGAGAGGGTTCAATGGTCTGAGGTTTTTGTAATATTGATGTATGTGAAATTCCACGTTTTACAGACACATTTTATCCAGGAACACATTCTGGCTTCTGTTCAGGTGTTAAAGATTCAAGCAAGTAGCAAGAGATGACTGGGCTTCTCCATTCATTTGTCATCGTCAGATCAGATGGAAAACTCTTCTGAAAGAGATACTCACATCTAGTTTAAGTTTTTGGTCTCCTTACAGGAGTATAAGGTTGCATAAGGGACTGCTTTGGTTTGTATTGTTTTTTTTCCCATTGTTTCTTTTCTGGCATTAAGAAGCTATGGAGTTGGTGACAGCCAAATCTGAAACTAAAGCATCAAAATAAACTGATTTTATTAATCTCCAAATATTTAAATCTATATGTATAATTACATGAATCTATGAAAGAGAAGATGCCCAGGATGACACAAAACTAAAAGACATGAAGATGAACATTAACATGCACCCACCCACACACACCCCTCCCAAAAACATTAGAGGTCATTTCATCTGGGATTCAGCCAAGTACAAGGAAAGTGACACAACTGGAGATTTTCAAGAAGGGGGAGACACTAAATTCTGACCGATGGATACTACTGAGCTGAGAAATGCCTTAGTTTAGAGATTAGGAGGTAAAGATGCTTTTGCTGATGAGATCTTTCCTATGTGGTTTTGATGTGTGAGGGTCTTTCTTTTTATTCTTTGCACTGGTTTATAATAAAAAATGTTGAAACCTTTTTCCTCATGTTTCTCTTATGTGGTGTTTGGTACTGAAGAAATTCTGCCTTATTTTAGCTGCGGCAATGCGGGGGGGTGGGTATTTTTGCCTGTAAAAGTGGCAATAAAACCCTTGTAAACTTTCCTCATTACTCCTGACCCTGTAAAACTTCTAGATGGTAGTTTGGAGAAGAATGAGGCAATGGAGCCAGCAGGTCATTGGGAATGTCTTATTCCCATACTTGAAAAAAAAATTTATCACTGTCATAATTTTTTCCTCTCTTTTTCCCCTAGATAAACTTTGTGCTTTTTATTGGCATAATTGTGATACTTGTGCAGAAACTCCAGTCACCTGATATTGGGGGCAATGAATCCAGCATTTACTTGTAAGTACAAATAAAGCAGTAATCAATTTAGATTTCTAATATACACATAGGAAAAAAAAAAAAAGACCAAGTTGAAAAGACACCTCAGCTGAAGTAAAAAGAATCACAGGATCTATTAAATTCATTTGGCTGATTTTGACTGGTTTTTAATCCAAAAACCACTGAAGTGCATTTTAATGCCAGCTTTCACTTTTCTTTAAAAGACCTAGGAAAATAAAACGAAACAAAAACAACCAAACAAGCATAAATACAAGATTTTAAACCAAACCCAAACAAACCTCTTTACAGGTCAGTTATCTGGAAATTAAGATACTGACCCGGAATAACGATAATTATACTAGGGGGACAGTCTGCTGTGCTTCATACATTCCAGGGACATAGTCCAAAGTTCACTGAAAACAATAAGATTTGGAAAAAAAAAAAAAAAATCATTAACTTTGGACTGAATTCTCATTTAGGAAGATCTAAAGCTGTTTATATTCATGTTTTTGGTAACCTTGAATGCACCCAACTTAAGCCAAACAATTCCACCACACAGTTAGAATTGTGTACAAAATACACAACAAATCCTAGAATTTTCCTTTAGAAGCTGTAAAACTTCCTTTGTGATTTGAATTTTTTTAAAGCCGACAACTTTTCTGTTAGTTTTCACCTCATTAAAGGGCAGAGATTGCCCATTTGAGATGCTCATCATTTTAATTTTGAGTGCATGCAGTCATTCTCCGTGTAAAAATTATGAAGTATTTTAAAATAACTAGGATATGTGGCAGCACATTTGGCATTTTCTTGGCTTTTCAGCCTAAACATCACGCAGATTCACTTTGCATTTTTTGTAAGGTCTAGTGATTCTAGCACTTGTAAATGTAGATAAGACTATTTGATAATGAAAAAAAAGCAAGTCATCCAAACCTTGAACAAAATCAAAATATGGCAAAGTAGGAGATCCTTATTTTGTAAGACTTTTTCTTAAAAAAAGTATCCAGTGATCAGTTTCACCCTTGGCAGCCACACTATAATGATTTCATCCCCCTGAATGAAATTTTTCAGGGAAAAATATGTCTTTCAGCTTCTATTTTTGTTCCCTTCCTTCCTATTATCTTGTTTTCACTTAAATGAAATGACAATATTTTATGCCTCGCTTTTTCATCTGTGTAGTCAGCCTTCCACTTACTGAAAGTACTGCCCTTAAAGTTTGGTCTAAACATTGTTTCCAAAGACAAAAAAAACCCAAATTTTAAATTAATTCTGCAGGTGGATATATGTTAGAATTAAAACTCAAGAGAAAGTGTAGTAAATAGGTCAGCTTTACACATGGTTTGCCTAGGACTTGCATGAAGACTTCCCATGTATAATATTTGCTGCTGGCAATTAATCCACTGAATCTTAGGTTCTAATTAGCACCCAAGATGTGTAGAGCTTGCTCTGATTGCGACCTGCTCCATTCATACTCGGTGTCTGCGGCAAATATCTCACATATGAAGCAATGTCATAGATTCCAGTGATTTAACTATAAAACAGCCTTGTCATTTTTGATCAACACAGTGACTGGGTTTTACTGATATTTTTCCTATGTGTATAGTTATCCCTCCAAAACCAAGAGAAAACATCATATTTTCTGTTTCATTCGCTGCCATTATTTTTCATATTTCTTTGCAACTTTATAAATGAGTGTGTATAAATTGATCTTGCATTCATGTATGTGTTATGAAGCGGAGTGTTGTTTATCCAAACAGATTCGAGAACAGAACAGTCACACAAAAATGATGAAAAGAAATGAAATGAATAAGTCTATGCAGGTATACACAATATTTGTCCACACATATTCTGTAGAAAGAGAGCTGTTATAATGAAGAAAAAAGATAGAACAAAATATGGTTATGTCACTGTGATGAAATCTCTGTGGCAGTTAGACTGCGGTCCATACTATGCATTTTCCATGTCCTATTTTGTTGTTTCAAACTATTAAACATCATCCCATCAGACCAAATTCTCCATCCAGGTCTTTATTTCACAACATATATAAGTGTTTTGCCTTTAGTACATGAGGAAGTGTGTTCAGCCAGTTTCTGAAGGGAATATCACATGATATTTTCAGTAGTGATTGGGATTTACTCTGTTATCAATCTTTCACCCTTTGGCCAGGATTTCCATCATCAAAAAAAAAAGAAAATAAAAGACCCTGCAAAAATTTGGTTATTGATTTTGGGTAGGATTTTGGTTATTGATTTTGGGTAGGATTTATTTTCTTCTTATACGTATGGTACATGTTTATGTTCTGACCCTTCTAATGAATATTGTTTTCAAGAAAATCAACCTCCATTTCTATTTTATAGACATTACAGTCATGGTTCTGTAAATTCTGCTTAAATTCAAAGATTAATTACATATTGTTACCACTGTGCACTCATTATTAAAAACTTCCACTACTGAAGTTGGCTGCAAGCTATGACAGGAACATGAGAGAAGAGTTCACCCCTGGGGAACTAATGCTTAATTAATACAGCGTAGTCACTAGAAATTGTAAGACCTGCTTTTAGAAAGAAAACAAACCAACCAAACAAAATCAACCAAACGAAAAAATCCACAAAGAAACAAACAAAAAACTCCAACCAAACCAAAACCGGTAATTAGTATAATTTGCAGCACAATGATGAGTGCTGTAATTCCACATAAAAATCAGGCTTGCTTTTTAAATAACCTTTCTGATGATCATTATATGCAACAGCCTTTGCCTTTAGGCAGAAAAACTCGGAAACATGTAGTTAATTCCTAACAATTACCTGCAAATGCTATAGTGATTCTAAAGTTCCATTTTATCAGCTTGTATTTTTAGTCTTTCATTACCAGTTTCATGCCTAATCGATCTCTCTTCACATATTTCATTCCCTCCCCAAGAGCTGCCTACATGCTGCTGATCCCATGTCAGACTGAACAGCTCAAAACATGTCAGATTCTAAGAGAACAGTAACTCCATCCGTCTTTTAACTGATGCTTTAGGCAGAAACTCCTCCCCATGGCTGAAATGTTTGAGGGCTAGATTGATCAAAAAATATCTAAACACCTGATGTAGAAATTAAAAAGGAAATAGAATCCAGCTTTTAATGTTAATTTTTTGTGTTTTGTTTTCTGTTTTTTTTCTGAGAACCTTAAGCAACTTTCATAGTTCCTCCCAGCAGTCATCATAATCATTATTTATTTTCTAGTGCCAGGAGTGAACTACCAAAGGCATAAAAATGAAATAACTTTGCTTCTTGAACCATGTTCTGGTTTCAGTTAATCTTGTGCCCATCTTGAATAATTCCACCAAATCAAGCATCCAACCAAAGCAAGTCTAGTGATGCAAATTCAATAGGTTTTTATCTGAATCAGAAGTGCTGAGATCCTCAGATGCTGGGGAAGCATAACGTGATATTGACTGTATTCCTAGTGTAATTAAGACAATTACCTGTTGTTCAGACAGGTTTCTTGCCCCATCTGGTGTGTGAATTGCATAAACACCTGTGCCATGGTCACGGACATGACATATTTAATCCTGTCGTAAAAATGACCATGTCTTGTATTTATACCTGTATATTCAATCCAGTTAGATTTTACTTAACGTGCTTCCAAACAGAAATCATTGCCTGATTTTCATCAAGTTCCAACTGCACAGTTTGGTAATACTTTGACGAAATAATAGATTATTTGGGGACACTGTAACCCATATGCTGAGAGTCAAATAGCACCACATCAGAAGTCCATGAATCCGATGTGCACTCACAATTTTGCAGACTGGAAACACATATTCACAACCCTAATATGACTGGCTCGCCACACAGCGTGTCACATCAGGCCCACATTATTTGCATGGATTTTCATACTTGTCTGGAATGTTATGAAACAGAAAATAAATTGATCTGGAAGGGCTTCACTGTTTTTCCTGGGATATATGCAGCCAATAGAGTGTAACGTGATACGTAAGAATCTGCTTTCAGACATCCTGGTTTTGGTCAAGCTTTTGTAGAGAACATATATTCACTCCCCAAAGAAGATGTATTCCTACAGAGATACCTGAAAAAAGCTTAAATCGACGCTATTATTTTAATGAGCATTGTTGCGCTGCTGAAAGAGTCGTTACAGACAGAAAATAATCTGCCAGTATCACTACCATAAACCACTACAGTATTTATTTAGGTATGCATGATGTAGATGCATGCTGGAATAACCTTTAAGATTAAAAAGGCCTGTACATTTCCATCAAGTCTTTGCTTATTCATTTTTGAAGATAAAACACATTTAAATGAAAAAGCTTCTTTATTTCTTTTTTTTTTTTTTTTTTTTTAATTTCCAGTTTATCATGAATTCATGAATAGTATAATTTGGGAGGGGGAAGCTTGTTTCTGCTTTTGCTTTAACAGATTCTTCATAAATTTTGTATCACATGTTGGAAACTCAATGAAAAGAAAACAAACCCCACATATATCTAGCTAATTCAGGTCTACGTCATTCCTCCTATCAGCATCTTGCTGGAAAGAAAGGAGAAACATGGCATATACCATAGGTAGGTATGATTTTACATATGATGCAACCTAGAGGGTTAGGGCAGGAGAAGCAATGTTGTCAGGCGAATGTTTTGGTAAACAACACTCCTCTACCGTTCACCTATGAAGTCACCGGACACTCAGTGATTCATTCTGCTACCGCTTTGTCTTGCTGCAAGTGCTCAGACTGCCAGCATTGATAATTATTGACAGGGTCTTCATGTCAAAAGTCTCAGTTTTGACAAGAAAATGGCAGATGTTTGATGAACCGTCTATTCTGTAGCATGGCACTTTAATTTCTTAACCCTAGGTATTATCAGTTGAGTGCTGGAATGCCCACTAACCCAACACTGAAAGGAAATCATGTCCCTGGGCTTATACTTTACTATCACAAGAAAATGCAACAGAAAACACAGACGATGATCATTTGGTGTCAGTGTTTGATCAACAAGGACCTAATTCTCATTGCTAAGAAATGCTGGGAGCGTAGACGTTTTCTGCTTTGGTTGACAGTAATTCTTGACAGATTAATTTAATGGTCTAGAGAAAATGTTCTCATTCAAAACTACTATACTTTTAATTTAATTTCCCTAGAGAAATTATTGGTTTGTCTATTGATTTGTGGGGGTTTTGGGTTTTAGTTTCTGTTTTGTTGGGGTAGCTTTTGTTGGTTTTTTGCGTTTGTTTTTTTGAGGAGGTGTTAATTTGTGCCAAATCTTTTCAGGTAGGAATTGGAAAAAATTGAGTCTACTCCTTAGGAATGTAAGTTCATGTAGGCTATTACAATAATTAACAAGAATATTATTACACAGGGATTTGTTTATTTTTTATGATAAAGTAACAGAAAACCTTTTTCTGCTTTGTTTATCTATCTCTAGATTTTCTGTGGTCTCAACTACCATAAAATCAAACAGCACAGAGTACTTAGAGTGTTATAAAGTTCCTGTGAGGTGTTATACCTGCTGAACAGCTGAGGGTATGATGCATAAAGGGACTATTCAAAATCCCACCTGGTCCCCATGGCACGTAGAGCAACATGAACATACATCTTTCTTTGTTGAATCTATTTTCCTAACCTAAACTCTCTCCTTTCATCCAGTATGCATCCTTTTCATTCTTACAGTGGTGATGGGATCAGACCTAAAAATATGTCCACCTTGAAAGTGGCTTTGTTATTTCATGGGCCATTTGCCAGAGGGGTATTCCAGAAAAGAAAATCAATATTTTTAAAGGAAATTCCATCAATTTCCAGTGATATACAGGCACTTTGCTGAAGCTTTGGCAGGCTCCAGTTTTTGAAATCATTGATCACAAAGCTTGTTTCTTGTGGTTACAAGATCATCGGTGATGAATGCCTTGTTAAAAAGTGTTCTGCTTCTGTTATTTTGAAATCTTTAGAAGGTGTGTTAGATTGTAAGTCAGTTGTGCCTGGGTCTGCACAGGTGATGTCTGTGTGATGGAGGCTGATTCCTGTTATTTTCTATTTTGAAGTAGTAATGAAAAATAGGATGACTTTGTCTTTAAACACTATTTGTGCACATTGCTGTAAGGTATTTTTATGGGTAATGTTATAGTTTCAATGGATTTATGGACACAGGAAAGGATATGACACAGATTTATGTTGTTGATGAACTAGTTGACTTTTTTGAAATCTGCCTAAGTTTCATGCTTAACAGTACTCTAATGATTGACCTAAAATTTCCACTTGACTACAGGCTCTGTGGTAGCATTAGAAAATAAGATTGTGTCTTAAATGAACAAAGCACAGACTTTTTTCGCCCATCTGTTAAAAGAACAAGCCACAAACTGGAAAAGAGCATGTTTGAATTAAAAGAGAAGCCACTAATAGATGGTCCTTCTCCAGAAAAATCAAGGAGGTGTGCAGTTTAGTGAGGGAGAGAACAATGCCATGTTATATTCAACAGTGTGGTTCTCTTTCTAGAAATGTTCCTTCCATTTTTTAAAGAAGAAACAGTAATGCAAAGCTTGATGCATTCTCAACAGTTCTATCAAGTGTTGAATAAATGCTAACAGCCCTGATTTTGTGAAGGGTTATGCACAAAAATAACCTAAAGAGTGTCTTATGAATTCCCATTGAAATGTTAGTGGCATATATCTGGATGCTTAAGACCCAAATGTCTTTCAAAGGCAGTACCTAAAATATCATGGCTTGATTGCCACAGCTGGTGTGGAACAGCACTCACCACAGTCGAAGGCTCAAGCCAAGTGTGATTTATATGTAAGTGTTTGTGTCTGTGCTTGTGTACCTGTATAAATACAGGTCTTTGCCTACACTTGTACTGCCTGAAATGCTTTTAAAAAAAACCACAAATACTTTAGCAATGTGCACAATATAGAGCTTCTTACTTTAATGTGAACCTGACTACACTTAACTAAATTCTCTGTAATATTAAAACTTTTGCCACACATTCAAGTTTACTGATTAGTAAAAATAAGGTAGCCTTTCTAAAGAAAATGGGGTGCAGACCTCAAGTGTGTTTCTAAAGTCACTGCACTTCATCAAAGTGAATAACTTAATTTTGATCTGTGTTGAGAAACTTTAGTTGTCATGGAGATCAGCAGGATAGAGAACGTCCAGCACCTAAGGCTATGAGTCTTTACAAATTACCCATGGGTTTGGATGCAGTGTTGTATCTTTATCAGAGTAGCTTAATTACTGGGAAAGATAATGGTTTTGGAGATTCAGCCAACTTTTGAGAAACCTCAAATTGAGACTGAAGTTAGGAGCATCCAAATTAGACCGTTCTGGCTGTTTTCCTTTTCCCTCCTGCATCGCTCATACCTAAGTTTGAATGCATTTTCAGGCTGAAAGGGAGAGATCTGGAATTTTATTTGTCCCTAAATCAGTTTGTTTCTTTGAATCAGGTACTTAGTGTAAAGATAAATGTGGAGTTGAAGCAACTGGTCATGCAGCAGTTGTTGCGAGACTGCAGACAATGGGGAATAATTCTGACATCTCTGATCTTGAACGTGCTTTCAACTTACATCAAAGCTTGATGCACACCTGCATCCATGGTCTCCCATTTACCTTTTTCTACCATTCACATTTTTGCCTCTACCATATGAGAATAAAAAGACTTTAATTTCCCCTCAGTGTCTCTTCTTCTCCTTGCCATTGATTTCTTGTGTTTCACTTCAGTAACTAACATGCTTCACATAGAGTGGTTTTAATTTTATGTCTGAAGAGTTATTAGGATGTACTCCAAGTAGATACATAGTCCTTAGAGCCTGAGGTATGGAAGGAGCAAGAAAGATGGTGCTGTCACAGTGAAGAAGGCTTTTTGGATCTGGAAGGATGAACTTTTCTCGAGGCTCTTGTAACTAATACTGTGCATAAAAGGAACTGTGTGGTGCAAACTGTGTTAATTGTCCAGGAACAGATTCTTCCTTTCTTGGAGAGTACAATACACACTCAAAGGCTACCAGATTACAGTGACTTAATATTGAATGAAGCCTTAATGGTGGTTTTAACAAATGTATACTACCTCAAGATTGGACCAATCCAAAGTTGTGCACGTGGTTCACGTCATAGTCTTAGTATGTCATTTAATGTGCACCTGTATCATTACTGAGACACTTCCAAAGTGTAATTCCTCATACATACTTCCAATGGAAACACTGGAGTTGTTCAGCTGATTAAATGCCTGCAAGCCCAGGCCTTTTCAACAAAGGCAGCATTAAACCTAATAGGTTATAGGTTGAAACTCAGATCATTGTCTGCAGGGATATTGTATAACATGTAAGGCAGGTGAGGCAAAATGATGTAACTGAAGCTTCAGAACTGCAAACTATATAAACTCAGTGTAGCTATACTGATGTTGAGCTCTGCCAGCTGAAGGGACTAAGACCTGTCTATGATGCTTGAACATCCACTTCTTGCAACAGACCGTTTTGCTCATTAGTTTGTTTTAAGGACTATGAGTTAATCACGTTCTCAGATATTTTATGTCTGGATTTGGACATACAGAGTCTTCATTTCAAACAGGAAACGTATATTCAAAGCCATTTAAGAATTCCATTTGGTGTGGTACATTTTCCTCACCACACATTCTGTTGTCTTCTGCACGACAGTTGTGTTACTGCACCTCCATCAGAATTATTCCATAATGCATGACATTAGTCTATGCTCTGAAGTCAGTGAGAATAATCTAGCTTGCCAAAGTAGGATCTTCAGAGTTAATGCAGAAGGATCAGGACCTGTAACCTGAAAGCTACACATTATTTAAAGACTGTTTTTGATGGAAGTATTCTACTCTAGTCTACATGTTTCTACTTTAGAGCACTGCTAAATATTAAGCTTTATCTTCATTATTTGATCTCTGATGGCTTTCTCCATCCTTGTATGTTCCCCCTACAGAAGTTAGCAAAGCCAAGAATGAACAGTGTAGAGATAATTTTTGGCTCTCTTGAATAATTCAGTTTTATCTTAAAGCCTCAGTTCTTCACAAAGGTCTGAATAATTGGACAAAAAGCTCCAGTTCAAATTAATATTTGTTAAACATTCCTTTTCAGCCTCATTTATAGTCTACCATCAGGAATCTGACATCAGCCTCTGGAGAGGTGATAGTGATTTCCTCACAGACATACTGTCTCTGTGTCAAATTATTGTTGTAATTACTCTGCTAGATTTCAGTTACAATAGATTAAATCTAACTTTGGTGGTATTAAAAGTACATTCATGTAAAGTGTATAGAGGACATTGGATGTTCTCTATAGTGTGAGAGCTTTGAAATATGTAGAAGACCCTTTCGAGGTTTCCTACATATGTCCTAGTTTTTAGCTTGAAATTCACTGATTTTACAAATACATAGACACAAAAAAAATGAAAATCTTCTTTATGTTCCTCAAAATCACTGAAAAAAAAGCAATCCACTGAGCTGTGTAAGACACATCTCCTCAAAACAGAGAAAAAATAATGGCCTCTCACATGTTAAACCAATGCAAGAGCCCTAAAAGGTAGAGACTAAAAAGTCTATTAAAATCAACTTATTTTATATGTTTTGATTAAGGACTATAAAGGAGATCTCACACTTTCCCTTTTTTTTTCCAACTTGTTTTCAGATTATTCTCAGGTCGAATACCTCAGACCCCTTAGAGAGGTCAGGGGAAAGCATTTTTGGTTTGACGATTTTGGCAGTAAAAAGTAGACCTATAGGTAATAAGACTAAGACTTTAAAACAGGTCACTAGATCAAGACTTTCGAACTTGTTTTCAATCGAGCAGTAGCGAAACAGAATTGCTAATTTTTAATGAAGAGCACAACAATGGTGGTACTTTTAGCAAGACAGCATGGCACCCACCTGATTAAATAAGACCATCACCTTTGGTTCATTCCACAGTTAGTAGAGATCTACTCAGTCCAGAACATAAAGTCCCTAATACTACTTATTTCATTCTAGGCAAAATGTTTAAGATGGGTCAGATAAATCTCACTTTATGGTCTATTTCTCACCCTTGACTGCAAAGCTGACATGGGGCGACAAGCTAAAAGGCACGGAGCCTGTGTAACTTCAAAAATCATATGAGATGGACCTAAATGACAACTGTGCTGAGAAGCACCAGTGCTTATTCTGTGTCTGGATGAGAGGGGGGAATGAGTCTACTTGCACACAGTGGGTCAGGGCTCACAGTCACTGCAGCACGATGGGATTGTATAGTTTGTTTTCTGCTCCCAGAATAAGTTTGGTTTTGCAAACTGTTTACATCTGATCTGTAAGTCCATGGTTTTTGCAAATGTAGTTGGTATTTTATCCAAGAAACAAGTCTAGCTTCAGGAAATCCTTAGCTATTGAGTAGCAAGGAAAAGAAGTCCCCAATCTATAACATCAGCTGTAGGTAAGTAGGCATGTAGCATAAATAATAGATGGTATGGCTGAATTTCAATTTTTCTCTCTCTCTCCCATACAATTATTCTACTTTCACTTTGGTTAACTTTTTACTGTGTTTTTGATACTTCATTTCATTGCTTTCTACATTCCTTCTCCTACTACAACATGATTGCCAATCCTATTCGTAGTGAGGTTACACAGAATTCCTTGAGCAGGGTGCACAAAGATTCTAAATGAGGCACAGTTTTAATTGGCATGAACCAAATTCTAGTTTTCTTGTGTTTCCTAAAGGGCGCCCCTTCTGCATATTCAGAACCAATCCACAAACTCTGTCATTCCCTGTGTGCTATTAGTGTCCTAAAGCCAGAACCCTGATCTTTTTCATTATGGATCTACATGGCCTTGGTAACAGAGCATAACTTCATTCTCCTGAATTAGCATGTTCATTTTACTTCTCTTAAGCACCTCTGAGAAACTTTAAAAGTCTTTAGAATTAAATTGCAACTACCTTTGCCTCAAATTTGTGTACTCTCTCATTTGCATTAACTTTCCAGATGTCAAGGTGTTCGGTCTGACAAGATGGTCTTCAAGCCACATCATACATCACTCATTTAATCTTGGGAATGTTTAACTTTTTCTTTCCCCTTCCACCCTAGCACCCTCCCTCTTCCTCCCAGATGCAGCTGCAGTCCATGCACAGGACACATGCGGTGAGACTCAGCTTGTTTGCCTTTAGCTGTCTAAAGTCTCGTATTTAATCGAAGCAGTCTAGTTGTCCGTCTATGGTCAAACGGAGAGACCAGGGCACCTCCGTAAGACAATGCATCCCGTGTGTCCTAGACGCCTCTGTTACACAGGTCAGCTCAGCCTCTGCAAGTGCCCGTTTCTTTCCATAATCGAGTGAGTTAAAGGTGACAGTTCAGTTTAAATTCACCTTAGGTACATCTAGTTAGATGTGACCAATTCCATTCCGTGTGTGCCTACAGAGATCTGAGGATCCTGCCCTAATTCGTGTAATGTTTGGATATCCATAACCTCATTTATTTTAATTTTCTCTTTTTTGGCTTTTTTTTTTTGGTTTCGTTTTCCTTCTTCCCATTTCTTTCTGGTTCCTGGCTATTCTGTCTTTTCTCTCTTCCTTTCCTTCCACCAGTGTTCCTACTTCAAGAATATGAATAAATAAATAAACAAAGTAAACCAAAAAAAGGTGGGGGAAAAAATAAGGAAACAAAATTTATATCAATTCTATAATCTGAAGGCTTTGGGTTACTTCTCAATATGTAATATCAGAGAGGTGTTTCTACCTAAATTAGATGCTAACAGCAGTAAAATATTAATGTTTTCCTAAGTGCTACCAAAGTTTTCCATCACAAGTCCATATGTAAATATCACCTCGCTGAATGGGGAGCAGCAGTTAATTCTTATATACTATTTTCAAAATCAAGTTCATCCTTTTTGATAATTCCAGTAAATATTAAGTGCTGTCATGTTAGTTCTACTCACTGGGAAAACCTATAATGGAAATCAATAACTGTCAAATAAAACAGGGCATAAGCAATAAAGGAAAAATGGGTGATGATTTTTTTTTCCAGATTGCTACAGCAATATTAAGTGTGTTGTTTAAGAACACAAACCCCTACAACACCCTATGACTAAGTTTTCATACTGATTATTGATTTTTAGATGTTTCATTTTCAGGTTATGTACCTTAAGATGCCTTCATAAGCACTGCTTTTCAACACATGCTGAGCAGCCCTCTTGTGGTAGAAATTAGTCTGATAAAATGTGTTTCAGTTTGGGTGATCAACAAATGAGTGAGACTCTTAAAATCTGTAGTTACTTCTGAAAGTCTCAATCATAGTAAAAAGGAACTATCTCTAAAATTTCCCTCCTTGTTTTTGGTCAGTCTTAACTGACAACTCAACTCTGTGAAAAACAGAGGCGGTGCAAAATTTTATCATGGAAGTGATACTGTAAAAAGAACAGTCATTTTCATATTTGCTTCTTTAGCATCATCCAAGAAATGAGATTCATTTTGCAAGTTGAAACATGAATGCTAGTTCTATTCGCTGAATGTGTACACACTGTGATACTGCATTCTTTCCAGCTCTTATGCTGTAATCTTTAATAACAATGCAGTTGTTAGGTTTCGATTAATCAAAAGGAAAGAAAACAAAACAAAACTTCAGTAAATGGGATTGACTTAAAGGAGTTAACAGTAGGGAGAAATTTGATATTTTCAATTTATTCTATTTTATTGTTCAGCTTAGAAACTGCATCTTCCATCCATGGTCAGGTAAATATAAATCTTAGACCATGCATAGTAGTAAAGCAACAAAAACAGAGTTTTATTTGTTTGAATAAAGTTAGATGTTTACATTACAGGCCATTCCTTTAAAAATCATATTATCTTTTATAGTTAAGAGAGATTTAGCCGAGGTAGTCAGTGGTACTTGGTATGCTGTTCATCCTACCCTAAAATGAACATCTAAACTAGGTCAGATATACCTTGACCAATAACTGTGTATTTCTCTCTCAACTACTTATTCTCTCTGATGATTCTCAAGGGACTTAGACACTTATCTGTAAATATCCAGCCTTCCCTGAGGTGAGTCCCACCAAAACAGCCATGTGTTGAAAACAAAGCAAAATGAAAAATCTCTAAAGTCGACAAGAAATCACTATTTTCAATTCTCATGTTTCTCAGCCTACCATAACAGACATGAAATCTCTACCCCCCAGATCTCTAAAAATACCTTCTCGTGTTGTTTCAGATTACCTTACCTGAGAGCCGATTTGAATTAGCCTTCCTCTAGTTAGTTGTAAATGTAAATGTCCCATTGTCCATAGTAGGTCTTTCTAGAGCACAATATATAGAGGTCATGGTTCTGGTCCATGGTGTATGTGTCTGCTTTTTCTATGAGCACACATGTCTTTGTGTGTGTGATAAAAAATAAGCAGTACTTCTGAATTAGTGGTCAGACATGTAGTTTCCATACTGAACACCCCTCCCCATGCATCAAGGAAATTGGGCAAAAAAGTACTTTCATGTCCTCACTAGTAGTCTTCACTAAAAGGAAGGGATCCACAGTACCTGGGGTACTTACGCATTAAAATGAGGGACACCTGATCCAACTTAATCTTAACTTAATGCCCATCCTACCAGTCTATGTTACTATTTAATTGTTCTCCACAAGCGTGCAGTCAACTTTCATTCAATATATTGTTCTGTTACCCTCTGTACAATTCCAAACTGCAAAGGTCGTGTGTATTTTGGGTACATAACACTGCCCGCCCGCCTCCAGGTTGTTCAATCTTTGGTCTGTCTGTGAGTCAACACATCACAATTGCCAGCGACAGCCAGTGCATTTTAATTCATTTTGTTTATTTTCGCTTCAGTCAAGCAGCTGGTTTGTGCTGTAATTTCATTCCGTCATGTCCGCTTTCCATCTTTGTGACGTGTCTCATGAAATGTGTTGAAAGTGACCTACCTTGGCCTGTTCAGAATATGCTGAAAAAAATGCTAATCTTGTCATATTTAGCAGCTGCGTTCAGAAATGCTACTGTAAGCCTAAGAGGGCTAACCAGCACTCTTGCAAGATGTCAGAACTATCAACCATTACCCTGTAAGTGTACGCAATCCTGTGACATTACTGTGTTTGTATGACGCATGTTGCAAGTAAATGAATGGATATTAGCAGAGGGGTAGTAACCAGAGGGCAAGCACTCATTTAGTTCTTGTTGCATGTAGAATTTTTTGTTATTCTATGCTTTTGCTGGTGCGTCACAGTCAAGGATTTTAATATTTATTTTTCTTAATTGTAATTATGACTGATGCTATTTATGGTAGTGTCTGTATAGAAACTATTAATAGTTACAAAGATGAGCGTTGGTCATACTGAGAGTAAATATTTCACCAGAAAGTTTCTTATAACAACAGGGACAGGGCAGGAGTGGGTGAATCAGACTCTCAACCAGTGTAAAACTGAGTGAAGTAGAGCTAGTATATACCCAGGAGTAAGGAAAGGTTACGGTTAACCCAATAGCAAAATATAGTGTTCCTAGTGAAAAGTCATTGTCAAAGATTTGCCTATGGAGACTGAGGCATCTAGAAAAGAGAATAAATGTCATTTAATCTAGAGACCTGCGAGTTAATCGTTTTCTCATAGTGGACTTCACTTTCTTGTACAAGAAGCCCACAGGATTCATTTAGATGAGGCGTGCCTTTCAGAAATGTATTATACAACATGTTTCCTGATGAACTTTCCCCTGAATTTCACAGCAGTCTTAGGAGTGTAAATCGACACTCTCAGAGATGTCCCATTACACAGACCCGACAGCCCAGCACTTGGCTGAAGAATGCTTAGTAGATATATTTGAGACCATTAAGGAAAAAAAGGTGGTTTTGTAACTTAGAGTTGCATATTTTGTTGTTTGTTAGCTATGAAAACAAAACTAAACGCAAACCCCCAAACAAACAAACAAAAACCAAACAAAAAACCTCAAAACATTTTAAACATGAAAATAAATTTTATCTTTTATTTTACATCACCTCAAGGTATTTAAGAAATACACCTCTGAAGATGCTCAAAAGATTCAGTCAACAGGCTGACATTGTGAAAAACATATACCCTGTTTCCCCGAAAATAAGACAGGGTCTTATAATAATTTTTGCTCCAGAACTTATTACTTTTTCACACGTATAGCTGCCTGGACACTATTTAAATTGACTTTTTAATGAACTGTAACTAGGGCTTATTTTTGGAGTAGGACTTATATTTTGAGCATCTTCAAAAATCCTGAAAAATCATGCTAGGGCTTATTTTCAGGGTAGGTCTTATTTTCGGGGAAACAGGGTAGAAGAAATAGAGAATAGAAGAGTAGTCAGCAGGTCCATTTTTACATTGAGAGAAGATTCAAATCTAGGAATGGTTAAGTAAAACAAAGATCTACATTTAGGAGGAGACAGTTTAAAATATGAAGCTCACTATTTAATGTACCAACATGATGCAGCACAGTCTTCATGTTGGGCCTTTCCAGAGAAAAAAAATTCACATTAAGGAAGTGTAGTGTTTCAGAATCATGGCAAAATGATAACTCTCTAAGGTGAAATCCTCTAAATAGCCTAACTAGGAGCATGGAAAAACTCTGTACACATCCAATAAACATAATTAAACCTTATTTTTTTGTGTTAAAATATGGAAGATTCAGTAAGCTTCTACTGCTTTTCAAGTCCTTAGGCTGAAGATTTTATTTATGCATGGGAAATTAAAAAGCTGTAGTCAATGACTGTGTTTAGGTGTTATCTCAGGTCTTGGAAAGTGATCCTACGGACCTCATTAAGCTTATGAATAAAATATGTACCTGTCAGGGGAAGATTACTGAGTTACCTGAAAGTCATGCGTTAACTATGTTTAGCTTCCTTTTGATAAAACAGATACTTTGGTTTATTAAACATCAGCTATATTAAGCATTTCATCATTAATGACATCTTGTATCTTCATGGCTTCCTTTCTATCCTTCTATTTGAAATATTGTCATGATTATTTTTTTTACATATTCATCACTCAGTTACAGCCGAAGAGATGGAATTCCTCTAATCTAATCTTTACAGGCCTACAGTACAGGAATTTATATGACAGATTCAGTCCAGCCTTCCTTTGTAGTCAATGGAGAGACTTAGGTGTGATAAGACCTTCCTTAGGGGCAGATGATTTGTCCTTGAGCTTAAGTACCTCTTAGTCTTCATTGAGGATAAAGGGAATGTAAGTGTGGAATTAATTTAACTAAAATTAGATGTCATCATTGCAGATATCTCATAACTTCAAGCTAGTCAATATATACATCAATAAATGTATTTAGTAGATACCCAGGGGGTTTACAACAGGAGTCACCTTTTCTTAAAGAGACATCTATAGCAGGCAAGAACTGCGCCTTAGAAGTGCATTTTTCTCTACTGTGGCATTAGAACTGCTATTTTAATAATTTCAGTAGAGATATCTACAGTACGTGTGTCCAAATCTTGATGAGATTAATATTGTTCTATGTGACTACCACAGACCTTGATGTCTTCACTGCAAAAGTTTATATTTGATCAAATTAATTTCATTTGACTTACCATTTAAACTGAACTATTCTCCTACTTTGAAAAGGCAGGCTTAAATAGCAGAACAACTACATAGTCTTCCTTCAAAAGCTATAGTTTTGGAGATTTTTCGCTTCTCTTGACATTCTGTGATATTTTGTCACAAAGAAAAGTTGGGTAGTGAGAATCTCTAAGACCAAGGCAACAAACTCTTTGCCAGAGTAACAGTTATTCTGTATTTTGTCCTTAATAGCTCACAGTGTCATCTGTCGAAACTTATGTAAGTTACAGTGGCTTTTTTGATCTACATCACTTTGGGACACCTTCAGTGCAAGGGAGATACCTGGAACTGATGGGACAGTAAGCCCTAAGTTACAGTTCTCACCTCTCTCCGAGGCAGAATAAAGACTGACAACCACAAATTACCTTACACAATTGCTTCTGGAGCTTCAGGTCCCCTGATGTAGAGGACCCATGTTTCATTTCCAATTCATGCCCAGTTATGTCCTATGTAATATCCATAGACACTGCAGCAGCCTCTTTAATAAATGTGGATGTGCAATGGAAAAATAAAGACATAGTTCCTTCAGAGAGTAGTCAGAGTTAGACAGCCTTTGTACTTTTTATTCCTTTTACAATAAAGATGCTTTTATGTAACTCAATAGAGGAGTGAGGGAAAACAGAAAACCATTATCTGTGTCTTTTTATGGTAATAATTTATGGAAAGACCACATTCATAGACATGCTATTGGAGAAAATCTCGTGTTTAAGCTGTTTTTAAGGAAAATAACAGCTGAAAAATAGAACCTTAGCCTCAACAAAAATTGAAGTACAACTTGCTTTTTATTTTTTTTTGAGTAACCTTAAGACATTCTTCTACCTATTGGAGCATAAACAAGGGTTTTGCTAGGCCTTTTCAGGAATGTGTCTCTTCTAAACAGACAGTTTAATTCCAAGTGGTGATTGTCCTCAAAACGTTGGATCACCTTCTTGCCTGTCTGAAAGAGTGTGGGAAGAAGAGGATGAGTATCTTGGGCTGTTACACTTCTGAGAATTTTGTTGTATTCTTTAACATCTTCATTTCACCATTGCACATATACTTACATGTCTCATAAGTACTGTGCTTTAAGTCTTCTTTCTTCCTAATGATCTTGAAACAACACCATCATCATCCACACAATCATTAGTATCTCTCAAGTTTTACTTATCATTAAAATCTTTTCCTCTGTATAGATTTTAATAATCTATAAACTTCAGAATGTGTTATTTCTTGCATTTCATGTATTTTCTTCCTGACTTTTCTGATAATATTGAAGACAGTATCTCAAATAAATTGATGACATCATATTTCAAGGTCTTACAAACTAACTATGATTAATCAGACATAATTAATGTCAGAAAACTGACAACAGAAAAAGTCTTGCCTCTCATCTTTCACAAAATTAATCACCTAGACTGTGGTGAGATACAACATACTAATAGATAATTCTAGTCTGACTTTTAAATCAAAATAACATAATCATTCTATCATAAATTCTGAATATAAAGGGTGACAGATTTTGAGAAATTATACTTCTTTGCCCTTGCTTCTTTGTACTTACTAACTTAATTTGATCTTTTTCTTCCACATCTAGTTAAGACATAGTCTTTACATAATTTTTGTTTAGAGAAATTGTATTATTCTGCAATCTTTTTTCCACAGTGTTTCTGTTCCTTTTCATTAATGTGATTACTTGCCCATAGAGAAAAGGGACTAGACTTATTTTTTCTGGTGATCGCCAAAGTTGGAAACTCTTTGTGCTGTTCATCAACCTGTTCAAAGGTTGTTCCTCTCCTGTTGGAAAACTTTTGGTCAATGTCTAACTAATAATTCACAAGAACTGTATTCTCTGGTTTATGGGGTCTTTAACCAAGACTTGAGATTTGGTGTGCAACAGACTAAAGAATCCTGTGTGTTTAGTACAATCACCAGGCAAGGGTTGTGATATGTTTACTATCATTAGTGTAAAAAGTATGACTGAGGAACATCTGCAATTAACTGATCTCCCACTTCCAGTGTAGTATTGGATGTAACAGCATATGTTCACAGAGTTCTTGGAGATGTATGAATTAAGTCTTCACTTTCAGTAAGACAAACACATCATTTTTGGGATATTGTTGAGCATGTACTAACAAATACAACTGTGTATAGATACAAGCAGAGTGAACATTTGAATTTGAAAAAGTATGCTGCTCTTCCAAAAATCTTTATGGCTGTTTAGCTTCCTTTGTCCTTCATCTGCTTCCTTAACTTACTTGAAGGAAATCAATAACATTTTTTCCCCTTTGAAAATGTCCTGGAGGTTACCTTAGGCCACTTTTTTTATAATAAAGCACTTGCCTTATTTTCAAATCAACATTTACTTTCTCTTGGGTCTGTTTTGCTGTGTAATCAGCAAATGACACTGACCAAAACTGATGTATAATTCTTGGCTGGACCCCTGCTTTTTGGGATTTTCATCCATACTCAGTTAAGTGTTTACAGGTACACACATTCATCTCTAACCATTTTGCTTATACCTACTGAGTTTGATTTAACTCTAAAAACTCTTCATTCTGATGCAATGGAAATTATTTACACAGTGGAGTTACACCTGGGTTTCCAACAGCATAAATGAGACCAAAATCAAGACCTTGAGGAATAGTCATGAGTACAAAATAACATACGGGGGGAGTGGGGAGGGATTAGCATTATTTGTGTTGCTGTTGCGGAATTTTTTGCTATGCAGGAAAAAAATCACACACAAAAGAGATTTCAAGCACTCCACTGGGATTAAGCAATTGGGTGAGAGGTTTATTATTGTGTTATGGTAGCAGTCTGAATCCCTTAGCAAGATTACCCTCCTCATGTTTGGCACAGTAGAAAAAATCCCTGCTTATAATAATGCAAATTAAAATAACAGTACAGAGTATTAAGTGTTACTAACGTGCTATTATTGTAGCAATGTGAAGTGGGAGCCAACTACAGTGTGTATGAAATCACTGTTTGGGAACAAATGTGAATGTTGTATATTTGTTTGTATAATTACACAGTGTATGTATTTCCCAAAAGGGAGGCAACAAAATATTTTCTGTGTTTTCTTCTTTAATTAAAGCACAAGTTGTTTATTACAAGGCTGCATTAAAGTTCTTTCACTCTATTATAACAGGAGACTGGCTCGCTCTACACTACTGCTTATCCCCTTGTTTGGAATTCACTACACGGTGTTTGCTTTTTCTCCTGAAAATGTCAGTAAGCGGGAGAGACTAGTGTTTGAATTGGGACTGGGATCTTTCCAGGTGATTATACAGTGAATTCTCCTTTTGTTGAAAAGAAACCTCTATTCATTATAACTACTTTGCATGCACAGTTCTCAGACTGTGTGTTTATTCATTTATGTGTATGCTTCCTACACTAGGATTTTGATTTTGTTTTGTTTGCTTGTTTGTTTGTTTTAACCCCAGTAATATTCCAGTATTTACTGCAGGATTTGCATTACATTATTTTTTTTTCTCTCCCATTTACCTAGGGTTTTGTTGTTGCTGTTCTCTATTGTTTCTTGAACGGGGAGGTAAGACTTTTAATATTTAACCTCCCCCATCCACTGTCTCCATTCCATTTCCTTGAGGGAATAACTGCTATTCTAATCCTTCACTGTAACACATCATCTACCATATTCCCTAATACCTTAGGCTGAATCTCACAGTGTTTCAGCAAAAGAAGACAGATGTTTGATGTCTTTATTAAACCAAAATATTGGCCTTGCCAGAGATGATGGCTCAGATTAATGCTCCCTAACAGAGGTAGGGACTGTACTGGTGTCTTTGGTTGTGTCATCCCAGGTGCAGAACTTTGTGCCTGTTATTGTTAAACTTCATGCAGTTCTTGGTAGCTCACTCTTCCTGCTCAGTTCTCTCTGTAAGGTGGTTCTCCCTTCTGACATGTCCACCTCACCACCCAGACTGGTGTCATCAGCCACCTTGGTAGGGGTGTTTTCAGTCCCATCATCCAGATCATTTATGAAGATGTCGAACAGTGTGGGGTCCAGTATCAATCCCTGGAGGACCCGGCTAGTGACAGGCTGCCAGCTTGAGTAAAAAAAAGTTGTTCACCACTCTCTGAGTTTGGCCTTTCAGCCGATTTCCTACCCATCTTGCAGAAACCCACCCAATCTATATCTTTCCAGTTTGCCTAGCAAATGGATGTGGGAAAGTGTCAAATGCTTTGCTGAAGTCCAGATAAACAACATCCACTGCTCTCCCTATGTCAAGAGAAAATATTATTTTGTTGTAGAAGATGATCAGGATAGTCTGGAATAATTAGCTTTTGGTAAATCCTTGCTCAGTTTTCCTAATCACCTGTTTCATTTGGTTTGTGATAGTTTCTAGGAGGTGTTGTTCCATTATTTTCAAAGACTCAAGTAAAACAAATAGGCCTGCAGTTTCCTAGATACTCTTTGCAAGAACACAACAAAATAGAACAGAATAAAATAGAGCCTCTTTAACGTCCTTCTTCTAGACTGATATGACATTTGCTTTCTTCCAGTTGTCAGGGTTACCTCCTGATCTCCATGACTTTTGAAATGGTGGCCTTGAAATGGTGTCAACCACTTCCCTTAACACCTTGGGGTGGATTCCATCTGGGTCCATAGACTTATGTGGGTTGAAGCCCTGCAAGAGGCCCCAGACCATCCCTTCCTCCACTCCCTTGGGTTGGCACATGCATTGTTGTAGGTAATTGATCCTTTGACCTGGGGCCTGTAAAGACAGAGGCAAAGAAGGTATTGAGAACCTCTGCCTTGGCAGCATTATTAGTGACTAGTTTCCCTGTACTCTTTAGCAATTGGCCTATCTCTTCCCTGTGCTTCTGCTTACTGCTTATGGATCTGAAGAACCCTTCCTTGCTGCTCTTGAATTTTTGGCCATTTTCAGTGCCAGCTGAGCCTTAGCCTTCCTGACTGCATCTCTGCATGTCCTAGTAAGGTTCCTGTAGTCCTTGATGGGTATTTGGCTACCTTTCCATAGCAATTATGCTTCTGTTTTTTTGCTTTTAAGTAAAAGTTCATTACTAAGACTGCTGGTCTCAGCACTCACAAGCTCTTTGTCCTCCATGGATGTTTCTCATGGAATCCCTTGCAGCTGGACTCTGAGAATATTGGCATAATCTCTTCTAAATTCCAGAGATTTTGTCCTACTACTCGTCTTCTGTATACTCAGCAGTGTTGTTTTACCAACAAATGTCTGGGTAATTTAAGTCACCCGTGAGAACCAGGTTGTGTTTGTCCAAGACTTCCTTAAGCATCTGAAGTAAGGTTTTGTCAGCTTCATAATCCTGAGTGCGAGCTTGGTGACACCTAACAAAAGATCCCTCTTGGTGACAATACTTCTAGTCTTGATAAGATAAACACCTTCCATACTAACATGTACAGTGTGTTAGATCTCATGTAACTCCTTGGTGGAGGGAGGAGGGTCATTCTTAACTAAACTGACACAACCAGATTAACTAAAACCATTTTACCTCTCAAGATGTTAGAGAATGTCTTCAGCCTCCGCTAAATTGCTTAGGGTAAGAAAGGGTTCACCTTGGGTATATTACTCTGTTACAGATGCAAATGCTATTTTCTCTTTACAGGTGCAATATACCTTCATACTCTTTCTAATCTATACCTATCTATACTTAAATCAAAATAGAAATTTAGAGGTACTAAAAGGGGAATGTAAGTCTTCCAGTTGGATTTTTCCTCCCTGCAGTTAGTGTCCATACTGTTGAAGCACTTGTTTAGCATTTAGCCATGTGCTGAACCATTTTGACAATGGTATTAGTCTAGGAAAATCTAGCAATGACTATTAGAGACAAGAACTGTCTTTGACACACCAGCTCATTGGAGACTGGAAAAGTATATTGGGAAAAAAATATATTTACATGCTTGCTTGTTCTTATGCTATTTCATTCAGAAATATGCTGCAAGCTCCTGTCAAAAATGAGTAACAGATGAGTAGAAAAGATGAGTAGAAAAGATATAGAATTAATTGTTTATTTTCTAATTGGACTTCTGACCATGGATTGGTTTACTGTTGGTGATTTACTGTGGATGCCCATGCTAAAGCTCAAGGGAAAAGAGGTTGTTGTGAATGTATATGAATCCAAAAGCCTTCATCTGCATAGAGGTGATCTGAAAGCAGAAGGTAAATTTTTCAGTAGACCTGCATCCATTAATGACCTGTGAGAGACAATCTGCCTTTGTGGACAGGTTATTTCATTACTTTCTAGTATCTTTTGCTTGCTGGTCTATTTGACTCCTTGGTATGTATTTGATACTGGCCATCGATGAAAACAGAATATTTTTTCCAAGAGTTGGTGTTGAATAGATGTTCTATGAAACTCTGGGCTGATCCTAAATTATCTGAATTCAGAGACACAAACCCCAGGCTGTTATTCCCACCGTGTGCCTGGGCCTTATTCAAACATGGAAAAGTTACTTCAGGTTTTGCTGGAGTGAGGATTTTATTAATAGTCCTAAAAATTGTTCTATCAATTTGTGGGGCTTTTTTCTAAACTTGATAATTTGTCAGCATGTCCTCAGGCGGCTAAGTACATAAAAAATGACCTTTTGAAGTTTCTCCCTAAAGGTGCAATCAGAAATAAAGAGAAAATGGAGGAGCTGGAAAGTCAACCGGTATTTTGCTGTGGATTTCAAACATCGTCATCCTTCTCTAGCGAGCAGCGGAGTGAACGGGGGGACACAACTCTCCATTCTGAGCAAGAGCAGCTCTCAGATTCGGATGTCCAGCATAAATGCGGAGAACCTAGCGACATGAGCAGCTAAGGAAAACAAATTGATCAACAAACAAACCAAAAACCATCCCTTTAAAAAGAAAAAAAAAAAATCATATTTTTGGTGGTGGCTAAAGTCCTTTCCTTTCCTTTCCTTTCCTTTCCTTTCCTTTCCTTTCCTTTCCTTTCCTTTCCTTTCCTTTCCTTTCCTTTCCTTTCCTTTCCTTTCCTTTCCTTTCCTTTCCTTTCCTTTCCTTTCCTTTCCTTTCCTTTCCTTTCCTTTCCTTTCCTTTCCTTTCCTTTCCTTTCCTTTCCTTTCCTTTCTTTCCTTTCCTTTCCTTTCCATGTTTGTAGAGGTGAAAAAGCAAAGGAAATGTGTGTGTATATACATATATCTTTTTAACAATCACTGTAAATACCCAACTGTACTCAAGGCCATTAATATAAAAAAATTTAAAAGATAAACAACAGGCCAAGCCCACCCACTCAATGATTTACATTTCAGAGCATCCGCAAGTAATCTGTTGTGAGTCAAAAGTAACAAGTGATTGCTGTGCAGTTGTGATCCTTGGTTGCCAAACTGATACTAATCTATGAATGGACATGACCATTGTTATTTTTCAAGTTGGTTTCCATTTTGGTTTGGATTTGCCTCTTTTTTGTTTTCTTTTTTTTCTTTCTAGTCAAACATATCTTAGTGTGTCCCTGTCTTTTGGCATGTGAATTTCTGTGGTGTTTCTCTTTTGAGTCTTAGGATGGAGCTGATATGCTTGGGTTAATCAAACCAGCCAATTCAGGAAGAACTCCAGAAAACTGAGTTCATGACTGGATTTAGTCAGATGTTCCCAGTGGACTTAAAGAAACTGCTGTTCCAATGTGAAGCTGCATATCTACCATCACTCAGTGGGGGGCTCCAGGCAAAAGAGATGGGATCAGCTGTCTTTCTATACCCAGGGACACTTCTGAGAATGCTTTATGTTCTAGCCAAGCTGTGGATTTTCTAAAAGGATCATGCGGTTGAGTTATATCTATATTTTTGGCATTGAGTGGTTGATCAATAGATTGATTAATTGGATTCTTTGAACAATAAAAATAACTGTCCCCTCCCTCCCACCTTAAGAGTAAAATTCAGTTCTAGGATGGCCAGTCCCTCCAGATAACCTTGAACCCTTTGCATCTGTGTCCAAATAGGGCATGTTTTTGGGCAGTGCTGTCACACAGAGCGCAGTGCCTTCGCAACCTGGTTGACTTGTGTGTGTTGACTCTTCCCTGCCAGAGCCAAAGGCACAAGAGGGATCTGGCATGATCATCTTGGAAGGTGAAAGTCATCTACATTTGGTGAGCAGCTGAACCGAACATTGAGATGGTATGGAAGGAAAAGATAAAGAGTTCGGATGACTTCCCACACCTGGCAGTTTTTTCTCTCTTTGGATATTCTGTTTATTTAACCACCAATGGTCTTACTGCTTTTCTTTAAGAGGAACTAAAATGTTCTCTCAGCCTTTGCCTTGTAGTTAAAGCCACGACTGGTACATATCTGCTTCAATCAAATGTCAATGATGTCAATTCTTAAAAGTCTTTATACAGTGCATAAAGGCTTTGAAGACCCTCCTAGAATTCACTTAATTTTGGATTTATGGACTGATATATATAATATATATATATATGCATGTGGAAGTATATGCATATATTAAAAAAGTGAAAATAACTTTTTAAATGTGAAGTTTTGAACTGAAACTAATTGTAACCAGGAAATTCAAAATTCAGGCTTGCTCTTCAGTGTTAGTTGACATGATCATGTAAAAAAAAAAATGAAAGACTTAGAATTTTAGTGTCAGCTGAGTGTGAGCTTTTAATTTCACTGGTTTTGGTTAGTTTGGGTAAAAAAAAAAAAAGTTTTAATGTCATTTTTGCATAGTTTTTAAAAAATAATACTGGTTTCCTTATTTTTAAAAGGAGGAAAAAAAAGGTCTCAGAAGTTGGGAAAGAGTTATTATAATACTTAACATTTATATAGTGCTTTATGGGACATAATCTGATCTCAGTTGTAGCAGTGTAAATGAATGTAAAAATAATTTGAAATAGGCAGAAATGTTGATATCGACTTTGTATTTGTACAGGGTCATAGTTTTATGAGATGGTAACCCCCATTCTGGTGAAATCTGTCCTTGCACAGATGACCAGCAAAAAGTTTTAAATCACTTAAATTGCACTCCAGTATCTTAAGTGGGACTTAAATGATCCAGATACCTATTTTTTTTTCCAAGTCTTCAGCACTGGTTTGCTGCTCTGAGAGTAGAATTTGTTCCCCTCTACCAGACTGTCTGCAAAAGTCACGAAAGTATTTTTAACTGATAGATTAGGGCTTCCTCTCTCATTAGATGATGCTAAAAGCTATTTTAGAAGGTTTCCCAAGAAACCATGCACTTTAAAGTCCAGAAAGACACAGGAGATGGGGGAAGTCATATCTGTCAGGTAAATGCATACCTAGACATGTTTTGAATCAGACTCTCTAATCTTAAATGGGATAACTTTTAGTTTTGTATTTTCTGTAGTATGGGCGTTCACAAGGTATTATATTGACAATACTGTGTGTTATTTAAAAATCAAAAAGTATATTTTGCATGAATGGCTAGTAGCCAGTTTTCAAGCATTAATAAATTAGAACTTTTGAGAAAAAGATATTGAATAACTGCCTCTAGCTGGAGACTTTTTGATGTTCCAGTCCAGAGCAAGATGTCTGGATCTATTTTTATTATTATCACTTTTTTGTTGTTGAGGCTTTCTCTGAGCTTACTTTCAGATTCTGTTGTTTTCCTGGCTGTCTGACAGTGCTCTTCAATGTGAGTTGGTGGATCTCAGCCCAGTGCCTCCTGGGAAAATGTCAATGTCACCAAAACCACCAATACTGCACAGAGACCAAGTCCTCAGCTAAATTAAAATCAGTACAGAAAACTGTTGTAAATATTTGAACAAAGCCACTTCACTTTGGCTTTAGATTTGGCCTGAGCACCTTATTGTTACTGTTATTTTTTGGTGGGTTCAGCCAAGGACTGAATAGTCTTGAAAATTTGGGCTTACCCCTTAAATTCCTAGAGTAAATGATCAGGAACCAGGCAAGCTGGAAGGCAGAGGAGGGGAAATTTCTGATGTTACAGTCCCTGTGTTTCTTTTTCAGTGGACAAAATGAACTCTTCAGTACCTTTCACCAGCACTGAACTTACTAAAAGAAATGGAATCTCTTAGCATATTTAATATACAATATATTATACAACCAACCCCCATTTATTATTTTTTTTCTTGGCGGTGTTGATACACTTGCAAATGTGACTTTCCTGAGTCACTTGAACTTTCTCAGTGTTACTGGAAAGATCATACTTCAGGTTTATGTAGTTATTTAAACCAGATTCTGATGCCATCGCACAAATTAGCTCTCAAGAAATCTTTATGTTGAATGTAAGCTGAAGATGCTGGATGTGCATGGGCACCATGCACAGTGACTGTCATTTCTACTTGTTTCAGGCTGGAAGAAACCAACAGGTGGTTTGCTTCTAAGTGTGTGTAAATATCAATTGAGTGTAACAGTGCTTTGTTTGATTTTTCACTGTGAAATATATTTTGGACCTAAAAAAGCTATGTTATTAAAAACAATACATAATTAAAAGAAAAACAAGAGTGCAGTGCTCCTTGAGCCATTTTTTTCTACCATGTCCATAATGTATTTCTTGTCAATTTTCTTATTTTGCTTTTGTAATTGTACAGAATGTTTCTGTGCTGCAGCTTTTGTGACTATTTACTGTATCTAACCACTGTTCCATTATTGACTTTTGGATGTGGAGTGCTGGTACTACAGGACAATTAACACCCCAAAATGAAAAGTACAACCTATATTTCAAAGGACAAGGCTTCTCTCATTGCTGCATTGACCTCACCTCCTTTTACCTTTACTTACATTTAGTATATCTGGAACTCAGAGTCCAGGTGGTGAAACTTAAATGCTTAGTTGTGGGATTTTTTTATTTCAGACAGGAAAAATATCCACGTTCCTCTGCATCATTTAAGCACTTGTAGTTGAAACCCAGGTGTTAAAATAGGGTGGAGAAGGAAGAGAGATGAAGGCAGGTGAGTTTAGAGTGAAATGCAAAAACCATGCATTTCGGAAGCTAAATTCAGACTGTATATTTGGTGTCTGGCTCCTTTTCAGCAGCTGTCCATCATTGCCATTAAATAACTGTGTCTTGCAACTACAAGGCTAAATAACAACTAGAAGTGGACAGAAACGACTGTGCTGATAATCTGAGATTGCATTTGCAAAGATGGTTTTTCCTAGACTGCCTCCATCATCAACAACGACTGTAAGATACTTTCCAGAAGGGAATGCAGAGCACTTCATGGAAACACAGAATCATAGAATCAACAGCCCAGGATGGAAGGGACCTCAAACAACCATCTGGTCCAACATTTCATGAGAAAGGGAGCCCAGACAAGATTATTTAGCAGCCTGTCCAATCACATCTTGAAAACCTCCAGTGATGAAGACTCTACCACATCCCTGGTGACATTCCAGTGAATTGTGGCTTTACATTTTACAGTGTTCTCACTGTAATTTATTTTTTTTCTTATATCAAGGTGAAACTACTCCCAGTGCAACATGTGCCTGTTCCCATTGTATTTTCCATGTAGGTCCTTAAGAAGAAACAGCCTCCATCCTCTTTGTAGCTATCCTTTTAGTGCTAAAATACTGTGATGAGGTCCTCCCTGAGCCTTCTCTTGTCTGGGAAGAAAAGACCTAATTCCTTCAGTGTTTCACCATTTAGCAGGTTGTCCACCCTTTTGATCATCTTCGTGGCCGTTCTTCTGACCTTGTCAATTTTGGCCATGTCCTTCTTGAATTGTGGGCACCAGAACTGGACACAACATAGTGTTTGTTAGACTCCCACTCAAAACTTGACCTGGGAGAATCTGATTCTCATCAGCAGTGATGAACAGATTAGTTGCCATAATTTGTCTTGCCCGTGTCATTTTGTAAAACTGTGGTTTTTCATAATATTGTCATATCAATGATAGATGAAATTCTGCTTCTGCATAGAATAATAGCTTCTGTACTTGCTTATGAAAGGCTACATAGGACCCCTGGTTAGCTCAAAGATTTTCATTTTTTTTTTTATTTCGTAAATTCTATGGACATAAGAAACCAGTAACTAAAATTATTTAAAGCCAAAATGATCAAGAATAAAACATATTTAGCAGAGTTAGAGCTATTAGTCTCTGATTCTCAAGTGTTTCAGAGCATTACAGACCCATAAGGACAGTTAATCTGAAAGAAATTCTGTAATTGCCATTATTTTTGCAGCATATTACTGCCACTCCTAAACTGATTAAATCTCCTTTTAAAATTCAGTATGCTTCTCTTTTTCTTACCTTCTCTTCCCACTGGAAAGTTATTGTAAAACTTCACTCTTCCAGCAGCTAGAAACCTTTTTCTGAGTTTCAAACTAAAGTAACTCTTGGCTCGTTTGTGCTCCTTGTCACTAATCTTGCCTCCAGTTCCTTTCTCCCTTCCTGAAATATGAACAGCTTTAATTCAGATAAAGTCTACAGCTTATCTATGATTGTGCAGCTGAAAGATAAGGCTAAAAATAATCATACTATTAAGCTCCATTTGTTTCAGCTCTCATCTCAATTTGGTCAGCAAAAACAATGCAAAGAAGCAAATACAGACATATGCAAATCCATTGAGAACAGCAAGAAAATTAACTGGAATTAGCATGCCAAGCACCCTTAAAAAAAAAAAAATCTAGTCTTTAAAGTGTATAAATGAGATTTGGGTTTTGAGTGTTTTTCATTCGGTCAGATTTAAAGGCAGAAACTATTCTGATCTTCTCCTTTTCTGGTTTCAGTTATGATCTTGCAAGAAAATCTGTATTGCTGCTATTTTCCAATCAAAGGAATAGGACACTCATTCAGTAAACATACTGGAGGATATCAACATTCAAATGGGCAAAAATGCATGGATTGTGTCAGCTTGTGAGGTTTCAGTGCTCATGTATCTGACACTGTTACCAAATCCCTACTAAATCCATCCCATGAACCATGCAGATACCTAACGTCACTTTATTTTTTCATCCCGGCCCTGCCAGAAATCAGATATAAAACTTTCAGAGGGTATAGCAAAAATGAAAAAAAAATTCTAGAGTGACTTTAGTACACAGTGGCAGTAAGAGAGATGCAAAACACCATTGGCTTTATTTGCCTTGTTATTTGAAATTGCTTTTCAATAGTGTTTCAGGAACAATTGCCCATGGCAGACATTTTCAATCTGTGACCTGTAGAGATTTCAGAGCCCATAGACTATTTCTGAAGTGTCCATGGAAGATGATTAAGGAAAATAAGTTCATTCTTTGTTTATAGCAATATATGTTTGTAAGGCTGCTGAAGGGCTTTTGTCTTTACTTACATGAAGGATCTCACAGATCAAAAAGAGGTTGAAAACCTGCAAACAGCTGAGGATGAGTTACTATGGGCTATTTTCCACGGACAATTAGTTGATTGTCTGTTTTTTCAGCTTTCTGCACGTAGTGTCATCCAGTCTTTGATGAACCTCTCAACGCCTCCCATCCAACATCCACTTTGACAGATAATGAGAGAGAGGAGATGGTGAGGAAAACACGACCACTGTTAGCAAGCTATAGTCACAAGGAGTATCTTTATCCCAATATTGCAGAAGGGATAGGATGAAAGATCAGTGTAACCAGGTCTCTTTGCAGGTTTTTAACCACGAGTGATTGATTTGAGAAGATACAGGTAGAACAGATGCTACGTCCTGGATGATGCTACTGTACATACCCCTCTGTGCCCTCAACATCTACAGAAACAGGCTAACTGTGATTTCACAGCTGCCATGAAGTCCTATGAAGCCTTGCATGACAAAGTACAGGATCTCAATGCCAAAGGTAATCCTCATAGTTTCCACATTCAGTGGATGCACCCAGAAAGTCCAACAAATCAAGGTTTTCCTCTTTCATTATATGATTTCATGATAGTAAGACTTCATTTTCTGTTCTGAGATTTTCTCTTGCGGGCAAGGCTTCCAGAGAAATGTAGGATGTTCAAAATCATCTGCTACATGACACTGTAGAGCAATAAATATGACCTCAGAAGAGCTATTATAGAGTGAAAGGTCTAAAGGGACACAGGGCAAGGTAATAAAACCAGATAGAGCAGGATGTATGGGCCACTACATGAGATCCTACTTGGCCTCCAGCTGCTGGACAAGACAAGTTTCTCTTACAGTGCCTCTGTAAAATCTATGAGCTCTGTGTGGATGCCTAGGAAACTGAGATAAACTCACTGGGTGGGATTCAGCTCCAAAGTCAGATGGCAAGACTTTGATATCTCTGTGAAGGCAGTGTCCATTTGACTCCTGAGTCTACAACTAGAAACGTACATAATGCAAAGATGCAACCAAATATCTGGTTTTACCTGATTTTCTTTTTTAGAAAGTTAGAGATCAAGGGCTATATTAAATATGTATCCCTTTCAACATCTGACACTTTCAGCGTTAGGCATTCTGGCTCATAGGCAAAGTCCTGGAAAAGATCCTGTGTCACTAAACAGGCAGCTAAGGACATATCCACATCACTTAACTTTAGACAACAATAGTGAAGATATCTTCCTTTCATCTAGTTCCTCCTCTTTGCCTTTGTGGTCAGGAGAGCAATGAGCAATTTTAGAGTACAGGCATCAAACATATTCTTGATGTCTACTCAAGGATGAGATGATTCACACTTTGCAATATCTGTTTCTTTCCACCAGGAAGTCTGGCTGACCAGATCAGAGAAAGATGTTGACACTATGGAAATCTACATGTAGATGACTTTCCCCTGACAACTTAGCCCAGTCACTATTGTCCTCTTTCATGCATGCTGAGAAGTAATGGTCTTGAAAAGCTTGAAGGTGGCTTCAATTGGGTATTATGAGCCAGATTTGGGGGAGGTACATGCCTGCTAAAGGCTTAGTAGTTTAGTAATTTTCAGGAAGTCTTGTTCTCTCTGTCAGATTGTGTCCATATGACCAGCACTTCTGTGTCCAGAAACAAACCATGATATATAGTGCATATGCAGTGAAAAAAGGGATTTTACCCTCTGCTTTTAGCAGTCGGGAACATGCAACCGGTTCAGAATTGCGTTTAAGAGTAATACTAGGAAGATACAGAGATACTCTGATGTTAAGCTCCATGCATATCCACACTAAAGAGCTAAGTTCAGCTAAATACACATTGTACTTTGTGTATGAAAACACACCAGCAGAGCTTGAAAAATGTCTTGAACCACGTGGTCCTTCACCTTCTTATGATTAAAATTGCAATTTCCCATTGGCTTTCTTTTGGGGAATTCATCCATGTAAACAATTACTGTGTGATATGATACTGTGTGATATGACACTCTTCAGTGTCTGAAATGACTTAGGCTTCTGGATATACCTTTTTCAATGGACTTCATGCTTGCACAGAAGTCTCAAGAGGCCTTCGTGTACTGGTATAATCTGTAAAAACAAATACTTGATGTGTTCATTCTCCTTTCCTTCTTCTTGTCAATTTAGTGGCAATGTAACATGCTATAGCTCTGAGAAGTACCAAGTTATTGAATGGAAAGCTGTATTTTGGCTTTTGACTGTGTCAAGGTACAAATTTACCAGCCTGTTGAGTCTAATACTGACCTTTTTTGGTCAAAATTGGTTTAATAGGTAATGGGGTCTGGGGTTATTCAGCTTTGTTATGAGGTGGAAACACAGATATCTGTGAAAGATTGCTGCTTTCTAACCTTTTTTGTGTTTTGAGAAATTGTTTTTAACATGTATACTGCTGTAGATGACAGAATAAATGTATTATCATTTTGTATAAGTCTGTTCTGATATGAAATTTCACCAAAGAGAAATTTTTTGTCTGTGAAGTTACAGGGTAGAGTATTTCTTCCTGAAGCAGAAGGATGGAGTTTTGGGGGCTAAAAGGATTAACTTTCCTTCCTCACGGGAAGGAAGGAATTGTCCCTGGATTCTGCTGGGCAAAGTCAGTCCTGGACTAATCAGGTGTGAAGTCTTTGCCATTAGCAAACCATGCACAGTCTTCTTTCACTATCAGTCAGTGGTGTCACATGAGGAAGGCGTTCAGCACACTGCATCAGTATCAAACATGACTGTGGTCTAATACTCTCAATACAAATGCTACACACTCTCCGTTGCTACTAGTAACCCCTGTGGCTCTGAGCTTTGATTCACAGGGCCTTTGGGGCCTCTGTATTATTTCTAAGAGGTCTACACAGGAAAAGAAAGTCTTGTTGACGGCAAGTTGAACATGAGCCTACAGTGTGCCCTGGTAGCCAAGAGAGTCAACCATGTCCTGGGTGCATCCAGCACAGCACGGCCAGCGGGCAGGGAGGGGATTGTCCCTCTCTGCTCTGCACTGGGGCAGCCTCACCTGGACCATAGTGTACAGTTCTGGGTGCCACAGGATAAAAAAGATATTAAGCTACTAGAGAGTGTCCAGAGAAGAGCTACGAAGTTGGTGAAGGGTTTGGAGAGGAAGCCGTATGAGGAGCAGCTGAAGTCACCTGTTTTGTTCTGCCTGGAGAAGAGGACACTGAGGGGAGAGCTCATGGCGGTTACAGCTCCTCACAAGGGGAGCAGGAGGGGCAGGTGCCGAACCTGAGAGAATGTCAGGATGATGTGCCAGGGGAGGTTTAGGTTGGACATGAAGAAAAGGTTCTTCACCCAGAGGGTGCTGGACACTGGAACAGGCTCCCCAGGGAGGTGTCACGGCCCCAAGCCTGACATTGTTCAAGAAGATACTGGACAACGTCCTCAGACATATGGTGTGAACTGTGAGGTTGTCCTGTGCAGGGACAGGAGTTGGACTTGATGATCCTTGTGGGTCCCTTCCAACTCAGGACATTCTGTGATTCTATGTAGTCCTCAAACAAAGCCACTGCCAGCTGGCAAAGGTGGAAAAAGATGAGTCTCCAAAACATCTCATATGCTTCAAGTATTTGTTTCTTTTCTAGTCAAAGCAAACCTCAAGAATTTTATTGTCAGGTTCATTTTTGAAAGATCAGGTACATCTACCGTACTGGAACAGAGGATTCCACAGTAGATGTAGTGTTTCTGATATTTCTCTTATCTTTTTCCTCAGCTTCAGCTACTGTAAGTCTTTGTCTGGCCCTCATGGATCTGTGAATCACCCACAAGGCTATAATTTCAGTTGTTATTCTCCTTCATTGTTTAGCCAAAGTACAGATACTTGAAACCCTACAGAACTGCAGAGGCAGGGCCTGGGCTGAAATGGGGTCTTGGGTCCATGGGCAGGCTGGGAGTTGAGGGGGGCAGGGCAGATATATGGATTTTATTTTTTGCTACATTTCAAATCATTGTAAATAACCTACAGTAATCCATTCACAGAGATTTACTAGGTGATCTGAGGCAGCCTCAGCTCCTTTGAGCGCTGAATGACACAGCACAGGACGTCTCCCTTTTACACCATCTGCAGAAGGGTTTCATCAGTCACTATCTTACTAAACAGGGACATTAGCAAATATGGAACAAAGAACCTGGAAAAGGCCTTATGTCTAAAGGCTACATCTAGTCTAAGTGATTTTTTTAGGCTCCTTTTATAGTTAAGAGGGATAAAAACAAAAGGCACCTCCAAAAGTATTTCAGCCCACTCTAAAAGTCCTATGTTAAATATACACATTTTTTAAAGAAACAATCCCCACTATAGCACATTTTCTCCAAGAACCAAACACCAGGAAACCTCATTTACTAGGTCTATCAACACACTGAGGAGAGTACTGCCTCGAATACAGATATATTTTCTGAAATTGAAAAATTCTTACTCGGAAACTAAAAAAATTCTTCACTGTGTTTTTTGTTTTTTGTTTTTTTTTAATCTCTCTATGTCTTAAAAATTTATTTTAAATCACTTTTTAATCCTACATCATCAAGACTTATAGGTCACTTCTCTGACTTCACCAAAGGACTATTTTTGACAACTTCTGTTTAGTGGCGTACAGCTATCAAACTGTAATCTGGCAGTTTCTCTAGTATATTCCAGTAGCTGAGCAATCAGTAACCACTGGATTTCAAAAAAAGTTGGACCCATCTCTGCATTTCATTATTTAATCCTTCATCCGTTGTTGGTTTAGGCTCTTCTAGAGTCTATTTTTAATCTTGGGTGTGGACTCAGTCAACCTTGCCCACTCAACACAACTTGATTTGAGATTGAGTTTGCTGGAGAGGAGTCATTTTTATGCAGTTTAGTAGATGACAAGAAAGTTGTAACATGCTTGTAATGCAACCACACAGCCTGAATACAAATAAATTAACTATGACCATCCTTTAATATGCTTTAGCTATAGTGGAGTTTAACTCAGGGAGTAGAACTGAGGGGATAGGAAGGTATGTACACATGGACTAGGTGCCAGGCTTTCATTATAGATAATAAGACACTGAAAGCAGGAACTGGATGCTTAATTACAAGTAGCTAGGGGGATTTTGGGAGCTGTGTGGTGTGGTGTCCTGCCTGGCCTCCAGCTGCTCTTCCAGAAAAGTATAAATATTGAAAAATCTGAATTTTATCTCAAGGACAGCGCAAATTTATTGGATGGCCCAGGACATCTCGAATGCCATTTAGTAGCTATGTTTACACAACAGAATCCAGCTCCGTAACAATAGCCAGTGATGACTAGTCAGCTATACGTTTAGCCAAATCTAGGTGCTTACTTTAGGGAGCTCTTAATTGTTAGTACTTCTACTGGCTTAGACATCCAAATCATATACAGGTTGCAACATACAGATGCATATAAATTTAGCTGTCGTAACCTGTGAGTTGAACACCACTTTTGCTTTAAAAAAAAGAGTATTGCATTAGGTATTTCTTATCACAGCATTTTTTTTTTCTTGAAGATCATTCTCTGTCACACAATGCACTTTCGAATTGATCAAATTATTTCTTCCCTTAGTTTGAGATGCACTGAAATGTTTCATGTTTTTCAAGCCTGTTTTTTTTTTTTTTTTTTTCCAACAGCTTCTATCCCTCTGCACTGCTCTGAAAATCCAGCTCTGGCTGGTTTAGGTAACCTTGGGGAAGCTCAGCATTGGAAAAGCAGGTAATGCCATCTGCTGGAGGGATTTCTTTTGATCTGGAGTCCACACAATCAAGCTTTCTGAAAAAAATATGCTGACACTTTAAGAGTTAAAAATCTACTCTTTATGAGAAATTACAATTACCTTAACAACTTGTCTTTCCTGCAACACCAAGAAAAAATAGCTGAAACTGTCGGTTTTAATCTTTCCAGGTTGTCATGTAGTTTTTTTAAAGGGATTTAAAAATAATACTTGAAGAGTTAAACTGTGCAAAAGATGCTAGGAGATTAGAGGAAGAGAAAGCAACTTTTCCTAGCTGATATAACAGAATTATATCTTGCAAGTGTCCTTTGGTAATTATGTAAATCTTGCTTGGGAGAGGGTACATCTCAATACATTGTCAGGGGACAATGTTTTGATGTACCGCACGCATCCAGACAGGCCGGCACCGCACACCACAAGATGGCAGTGACTCCAGGCAGACCGTGCAACATTTCTAGTCACCATTTGTGACAGTCCCTCTGCTGCTTTTGCAGGCCTGCTGTGAAGCAATATATCTCTGAATCGCTCCTTACTCCTACAAACACCATCATGTCCTCAAACGTGCCATCAGGGACAGACCAGCAGCCTTTTCACATCCCAAACAAAACTTTTATCCAAGAGACTTTTGCACTGTTCAGAGTTATTAACATCATCACCAGGTTGTTCCATATGTATCCTTTGTACAAATTCCATAAATAATTGCTTTGTATATATGCAGAATAACGTCATATAACCCTTCATTCCAGGTTATGGCGTACACATCCTGATCCAAAATGTTTGAAAAGTAAAAGGCTTGGAAATGTTAACGGCGTTGGGAAGGATGCAGGGACATTTTGAACAAAGGACAGGCAGAGCAGGTGGCTGGTGTTTTGCTGAGGTTGCTGGAGAACTTTTGAGGCACTGCATTGGATGTCTGTGAGTTGTGAGGCTGATTGGAAAGAGCTTGAGGCAAAAGGGTGTATCTGGCAAGTTGAATGTGCATGGTGATGGTATATGGGTACAAACTACATCGTGAGATCTGGTAGGAATGGTGGGGTTGCTAGAGGTGTTGAATTTTTATGAGGAGACTGAACATCGAATAGCTGATGGAAAGACTTTTCATGGTGTACTGAGACCGATTATCTTTCTTTGCCATCATTTTTCTTTCTTCTAGATCCTTGGTCCAGTAAAGAAGCTTTCCAGTAATAAAGGGAGAGGACATATAGTGAGATGGGTGGTCCCGAAGTCCAACGTAGGCCATGCTGGGAGCTCAGCTGGGAAGGGGGCATTGCTGTAAAATGCAAGACAGCTGATATATGCACCAAATAAACAGTGAAGTTAGGTGGAAAAGAAAGTAAAATGGAGGTTTTACTGGCAGAAGAAGTCTCCAGAACATAAAGCCTCAGGCCAGTTTTATTTTCTGGAAGAAATGTTTCCAGGTCAGCCAAAAGCAGAAGCATAATTCACTCCAACGTTGTTCCTTACCAAAGCAGATGAAGAGATATGGGTCAGTTCCTTCACATAGACAACTCAGTAATATTTACCACAAAAATTTCCTGAAGAAACTATTCAGAAGTAGTCAGATACCTGAAATAATGGTCTTCTCCCAGAGATAGATAAAAGCAAAGTACCGTAGACCTGTGTCTTAGTGATGGTGTCTTGGAAGGGGAGTGGGACATGAACTCAGGTTGCAGGATCATGTAGTGTAAATCGTTTCTTGTATGAGAAGATCAAAATTGTACATATTCATTGGCTTCAAAACTGTATCCGTAGTAAACATAATTATAAGACCATCCTTTTTCTTTAAAGTCTCAAATATCTGAATGGACATAATTGAAATTTACAAAGTCACAACAACTTTAATTATCACTTGCATTTTATAGATGTACATACAAATGTTTTAACATCACTATGCTAGACAACAAATTCAAACTACACAGGAGCAAAGGTTACTTTTAGAAGGAAAACTGATAAGGAGGTCAGAATATACAAAATTACACTTTAGAGACGACATCTGATTCATTTGGACAGGTGGGTTTAATGCCTAATTAATAAAGGGCTGATCTGAATCATATCCATAGAAGTCTGGACAATTAATATTGGCTATAATAATGGAACTAGAGATGAAGCACCTCAAATCAACCAAAACATTTCCACAAAGTCAAATGTCTCCTGGCCTAAGTAATTAACAAAGAGTAGAGCTAAATGGGGGACTGGAACACTGCTATTTAAAGCTAAACTGATATTGCAGTTCACAGAAAGCCAACACATACTTGAATGGTCACGGTCTCTAGCAGTGCTTTCAAGTCTGTATGTAGTTTCTCCTGGAAATGGTTGTACCTTGAAAGGATCTATATCTGTGTCTAGTGTACCTTGTGTACCCTTTCTTTACTTTTGAAGAGTTTGAGGTAGAGTCCAGATTGGTCCTGGAGAAAGAGGAAAGCCATCCAAAGCACAAAATTGCTTTTCTCTGTTTTACTAGATCATACATTTCTTTACTAGACCACACTTTTATTCACTAGATCACACTGCTGTGTTGATAATTCTGACTCCAGAAACAATTGAGTGGAGTGATAATGAGCTGAGAAATGATGAGCAGGACTGAGATAATCACAGCAATCACAGCAGATTAGTCCTCAAAAGGAGGTCCCAAAAAGAGCACAAAAGCACAGATGTATGTATTTCATAGATCTGTGTATTTCATAGATGGATAAAGGTTATGATGACAGAAAGTCTGTTCCAGCTACACAAGGACCAGCATCTGGACACTCAGATTAGGTTCTGAGCTCAAGTTAACTCAGCTAGCAAATTGCATTGGATTTGTTCTATGTTCTTCCTTCATACACATGTAATCTTCCTAATGTTCAGCTACTCCATGTTTTCCCATGGCCAAAAATGGGGTTAGGGTCCTCTGGCTTAGTTTAATCTCTCTGTTCAACAAGCATGGAAGAAAAAAACCCAAGCAGATAACGTAACTCATTATTTTTTTGTGTCACTCTTGAGACACCTTCACATCCCTTTTAAAGGAGGTTACTGCACCATAGGTAGGCACTTAGCAAGTTTCTGTGTGTAATTCCCACTAAGTTGGCTCCTGTTGACTCAAAACACCAGTAAAACATCAGAAAACATGGAAAACCTTTGCCAGCACATAACTCTTTCAAATGAAGATTTGTAATAATGTTCTTGAAAACTGGAAATTTTGGGAAACATTAACATTGTGACAAACATGCTGGGCCAAGGAGGAATTAATGTAGTTTGGTTTTTTTTTTTTTTTTGAAAGCTAACCTGTTAATTTACACTAGCTCAAGGTCTGGCTTTTCACAATAAAACATGTGGATTGTGTATGCTTAAGGAGGGAGAGTTGTGATACTGATCTGTACCAGGTGAGAAAAGCAGCTCACATATAGGACAAGAAATTCACAGAAGGCTCTTGACACTTATGGAAAGTCATAGAGGATCCAAGCTGGCCATCTCTTAGGTAGTATGTTACAACATCACATCAACTCATCCTGATAAAAAAGCTCAGACAGAAGTTACACCATTCTGGTACACAGATGTTTTCCTTTTTGGACTGATTTTTTCAAGCAGTGATAATTGAGTGACGTAGTTGACTGGACTGTTTTCCCTGGACAAAGCCCCATGTTTGTGTGTGAAGTTCAAGTATTCTTGATACTTCCATTTGCACAGTTGCTTCTTCAGTTCACTTTGAACCTGTAGAAAAGGAATTTAAAAACAAAGAATCAGAAAATTAAGACCTAGTGGACATTGAAGGTAAAATATGTCAAAATGTATGCCTGACTACTTCGAACAGATGCACAAAGACAAGAAAATCAATCAGGATTAATCTTTAACACATTATTAGGACTTGAACTATGTCCCTACTCACTTTTGAGAAAAACAGACTTGATTTCCAAAACTCAGAGGATGACAGGGAAGTTTTGGATTGTAGTTTCTTTGTTTATTGTTGTAGGTCTGCTTCATAAATATTTCTACCTTTTAGTATAATTTCTATTTTTCCTTATACTGAATCTTCTGTAACTCCTTACTGTGACCTGTGATGTAAAATAAGGGTCTTTCTCCAGGCTTTCAGTTTATCCGGATTGAAATCCCTGTTAAAAATCCCTTGCTGACTCTGAAAGATACTGAATCAACTTGAATACGTATTAAATTTGAGAGAGCTCTCAGGGATCCTCAAAATCATAGGAAAAAATGATTATTATTTTTACTATCTGATACATAACTAACAGATTGATTGAACAAGTCTGGAGGTCCAGAGGTTGAGGGACAGTAGGAAATTAGTTAAATTCATCTACATTTAGCTCTGAGAAAAGTGTCCAGTCTAAGCTAGTGGGGAGACTGAGGCACCGTTAATGGATCACTCTTCTTATCTAACCTACACACTTTTCTGAGGATGAGATGTATTTTTACATTTTCTCATGTCTTTTGTTTCATTCTGTTCTACTGGGGAAAGTGCAAGCAAATTTTGTTAGTTTTTTTAAATGATAGGCTCTCTAACATGTACCACATGGAATTTATGCAAATTCTAACAATGTCACAAAAACAGGAGATGAATTGTTTGTACAAAACTACTGAAAAGACATGTTGCCCTGGAAAGGGAAAGGAAAAGGTAAATGGAAAGGAAAAGGTAAATGGAAAGGAAAAGGTAAAAAAGGAAAAGGAAAAAAAGGAAGAGGAAAAAAAAGAAGAGGAAAGAAAGGAAAAGGAAAGAAAGGAAAAGGAAAGGGAAAGGGAAAGAGGAAAAGGAAAGAGGAAAAGGAAAGAGGAAAAGGAAGGGAAAAGGAGAAGGAAAGGGGGAGGGAAAGGGAAAAGGAAGAAACTCACTAGGAGAAAATAAACCCAAAGAAAGTAAGGACTGTTGCAAGATTTCCATTGAGACATCATCATGATAACTATCAAACATAAAGCAGAAAAGAAAGTCCCTTGATGGGAACGTCACCAACCATTTTTAAAGGGTCAATGCTTCAAAGCTTTTTTTGTGCCCTTCTTTCTGAACTGTATGAATACAAACACAGTCAACAAAGGTACCAAGGGGAAAAAAAAAAGCTGTGAGTATTTCATGCTTTCGGGAGCAGATCAAAGCACAGATCTCTTTTGGAAATAGGAAAAATAATTAAAAACAATAAAGGCCCACGGGTTTAAAAGATTTTGATTATCATCCGTGCTTGCTACTCACCTCTGCATTTGAGAAGCAATATAGAAGTGCGACAACAAAACCCTAGGAGAGAGAGGGTAGGGAAAAAAGTCAGACATCTGGATTTAAAATATGGAGTTAGAGAAAGACATTAAGTTTTATTCAAAATTGGAGAAAGATAGCAAAAATATGTATTTTCCATTGGAATGTAGGTGATGTGGCACTATTTATTAGGTTTTCATAATGGGATTAAATTCCTCAATGGACTGGTGACACTATATGTATATTAGTGCCCTTGTATGGAGATACTAAGGGCTGTATTCACAGAAAGGGTTATCAGGCATTGGAACAGGCTATCCCTGGAAATGTTTAAAAGATGCGTAGATGAGGTTCTTAGGGACATGGTTTAGTGGTAGACTTAACAGTGCTAGGTTAATGGTTAGACTCAATGATCTTAAAGGTCTTTTCCAACCAAAATTATTCTATCATTCCATCTTACTGTTTACTGTATCCTACAAAAAAGTTATTTCTCAGATAAGGTAGTTGGGACCTCTGTCTTGTTATAATCTGTGTTTACAGTAGTGAATAAATTAGGTGAGGACCTGTTCTTGTTTTACATCCTTACTGCTAAACTATCTTCTCTCACTCGTAAGATGATGACAACCTAACAAGCTATTGGAAAAGGTCTTGGGCTCATATTCAACCAGAACTGCAGTCAGACATTGTTTGGGAAGTGTCAACCTAGATCCAAGCCTTTTCACAAACTGTGCCAACACAGGTAAACACTGGGCAATGTAAGACTATATCTATATCAGTAAACTGAATGAGATACAGCCCTGAATACTGGCCTTTTATTCTCTATGTTGTTAAAATGTCAACATGGTCCTTGACACAGCTTTGCCTTGAGCCAGCAAGTGTTTTCCCATAGTTTGGCCATGGTTTAGAGGTAAGCATGGATGAGGGATCATTTTCAACATGTATCAATGCGGACAAGCTTTTGTGGGGTAAAGGGGAGAGTGGAAGGAAAAAGACCTCAGCTATTTATTACGATGTGTACCATACCCATGCCCTGGCCCTCTCAAATGCAAGATATTGTTCTGAACAGTGGTATAGCAAGATAAAAGAAACAAAGAAATCTTAACATGATGGATTCGTCATTGCTAAAGGGTAAGCACAGAACAGGTTGTTACACATTTTCTATTCAATCCTCTTATCATCACCTTTTTTCTATTTGGAATTAGTTTCAATCAGTTCACCTTAATCCATAGACTGGTCTTCATGGTACTTGGTCACAGTCATTCAATAAATGTAGACTATTTTTTTTGTGGTTATTAACATGAAGTCTGAGTCAGAACTCAAAACTAGGGTGAGATTTCAAATAATAAGAGAAGGGAACAAACAACAGAAAGGGCTTGCAAAGGAGTAAGATGGAATGTGTGTGTTGAATTTAGATACATTATTAACACCTGCTCTAGTAACCAATCTAAAATGTAAAACTCCTGAGAGTGTGGTGTTTCAGCCCAAACCTCTTAGGACTTATTAACATTTTGTCCAGCTTACCTGAAAAGAACCCAAGCCCAACTCAATGTAAAGGCGAGCTTCCAGACCAGTGCTTTCTGGGAAAAATGCAAATACAATATAGTGCACTCCAAAGAGTGGGATCAAAAGTAACGTAGATTTAGCAAGTCTCCTGGCAAACCAAGAATTAAAGAACAGTGAACTGTTAGAAATATGGAAATAGTGATACAAATTAGATGTTGGAATAAATTTTAATATGGAGGGCAGTTCCATAAAGGAAGCAAATAAATTCAACAAAGTTATGGAAAGATTACATTCCGTGAGTCCCACCATCAACACCTGGTGAACAAAGCTTAATAAATCAGCACTCAACTTTCTGGAATGACTTAAATGTTTTTCTCCCTGTTACACATGCGAAAACAGGGGAATCAAACTAAGTACTCTGATCTGTTCTCCTGAGACTGATCTCAATCAAATGTAGGTATCCTCCATGTATCTCATCTTCCAAAACTGTCAGTGGAGATCCAGTCGTCACTGTCCATTGGGCTTGATTTGGTTGCCTAAATAGTGGTGTGAGAGCTATTGGTGATGTCCTAAGGTATTTTTCTTGGCCTTTACCTCACTTCAAAAGGGCTCAGGTTTAGGCTAGGTCCTGTGCCATAGGTAACCTTCATGCCTACCTATCTTAGGATGAGTCAAACAGACCAGAGTGCTCTGACTGCATTGATGGGACCCCCATTGACTGTGAAGGGGATCACAAACAGGAAGGACTAGGTTCATTTACCAGAACCAGAGAATTTAAATGAAATTATCTGCATCTTTCTCGGTGTGGACATTTGTGCGGAAGGACTGGGAAGCAAGATGGACACACTACTTGACATTTACTGTTAACATTTCCAAGCTGGGTCCTGTTGGAGTTGCAACACTGTATATTTTACTTGTCTCATTGTGTCCCACGTTCATCGCACCCTCCTCCCCCTGAAGAAAAACAGGGATGTGATATTTGTGATGGAAAGGAAAGTTTATTTGTTATTTCTCCTGAGGATTTCTCTTTCTGTTGGTAAGGACTAGAACATATTTGCTCCTGCCCATAAAACATCTTATAGCAGCTAGAACGAGTTGATATCAAGTGACCCAGAAATACTTACACAAAATGACTTGAATGGCTCCCTCCTCGCTTTTGAGATTTCAATTTGTGGACTAGAATTCTGATCACATTAATAAATATAATAAAGTTAATCTGAAAAGACAAGACATTTTCAGTTGATACAAATTAAATAAAAATCCCAATTCACAGGAATTGCACTACTATAAACCAGTGCAGGTCTGCTCTCAGATCAAATCAATAACTTTAGAAATTGTATTAATTTTTCCCACCAATATATAGTTATCCATAAAGATATGCTGAAAATTACATTGACTTAATATAGACCTACATATTTCAATATAGTTTATGTCTGATAAATTTGTGCTTATTGTCAGCACATAGCAGATATTACATGGTCTAAATAGTCCCTTTATGACAAGGATTATAACAGATACAGTCCTAAATAATGTACTGTTTCGTCCCTAAATTTAGATGGAATAAATTTGTGCACAATGGAGATTTTTTTGTCTTAAGAACTCATTTAAAAAAAAATACTAGGCAAACTGATCGGTACATATTTCTTGTACTAAACCAGCATCATATTCTAAGAATCTTGCCAGTATGGATTGTTTTTCTTCAGAAATGACTTATAGAGACACAGACATGACTTTGGTAGGTGGAATGGAGGTGTAAAGGCAGTTCCATTATGTTCTAGCATGCCTATATATATATATAAATATGTATATATATATAGGATTTACCCTTTATGTTGTGATTTAGGGTGTTTTGGGAGAAAAAAAAAGCAGCACACACACAGACAAAAACCCCAGAACAAAAACCAACAAGCAAAAAACTATAACAAAACCACATACTATACTATAATTTTCAGCTATTTGAAATTCAGTACCATAGTATGTGCTATGGCTTTCCTCCAAGCTTACCTAAAGGAGACACTAAATTAGCTTTCACATTTCAAAAGATACTTAAGACAAAATGAAGAAGACATACTAATACAGTTAGCAGAATGGGGCCTTTGATGATCCATAATACCACTCCATTTTCTTCATCATCCCAACATCTGAAACACCAAAAAAACCCAGTCATGTTATCTATCCTATGTAAGCTTTGAAAAACATATGAAAGTGTTTCTGTCACAAAAACAGGAAAATGATGGATTCTAAGTTTGAAATCTCTATTTAAAGGCCTCTGCCAGTACTGATACCACCCTAAAATTTTCTGTGCAGCCCAATCTAAAGGAAGTTTGTTCACGATGAGGCAAAGGTTGAAAAACGACAGTGAAGTCAAGAAGTATAAATTTATATTTGTAGGCTTCTTTCCTGCTCTTCTGTTGGAAATGTGACTGATTTGCAGGGCACAGATCAGAGACTAAACTACAAACATCCACATACAGACTTTGGGACCATGAGGAAAGCAGGCAAGAAAAATCCAGACCCCTGATAAAGGTATGCTGAAGGGAGAGAGCAGGGCTGTTGGTATTTGTTTTAAGGCTGAAGATGTATTTAACATCAAAAACAGTTCAGTTTTAGCTCCCTCCAGTCAAGCACCACACACACTAGGTTATATTTTATTCCCACTTTCTGAAGGAAGAAAAGAAAATAGGATGTGCCAAGTGTGGTAGACCATAGAACTTACTGTTTCTACATTGTTAATCTGTAAATTAATGAAATGACCCGAAGGTCTTCAGGATAGTTGTTAGTAAAGTATCATCTGCTTTATACCTGGCTCACGTATTAAAAGAATAAAAAAAAAAAAAAAAGGAACTGAATGGAAATGAAAGAAGAAACTACTTTCAGTACACAATGTGTTTGGGAAGTAATTATTTGAAGAAATTAGAGTTAGTAATTTATAGCTGATTTTAAATAGAAACATTGACTTTCTTAGAATATAAATATGTCAAGGACTGGCCATTAGGAATCAAAATTAATTTTCAGTACTTACTATGATATTTCCAGTTTTTAATACTCCACCAAAATAAGAAGACTAAAAATTGTTTTCTCTCTTACTTGCATATGAAGTTTAAAAGTTACAGGCACAACTTTGGAACATTTTTTTTTTTTCTGATGTGTTTTTAATCTATTTTTACCCTGTCAACAAACCAAAATACAATACAAAATAGGACAACCTTGATTTCCTTACGCAAGCTCTGACTTACCCGGTATTTTGTTGATGGATTCTTGTGAGGACCCAAGTAACCATCACAGCAGTGGGAGCTCCTGGAAAAATCAACATGGAATAAAATATAATTGTTTTGAATACCATGTCCCACGGAAACTTTATTACAAGGAGTGCAGCAGATTGGATGTACATTAAAGTTCAGACAATGGGCCAGACAATTTTAAATACCTTTAGGAAGGAATTTAACTTGCAGTTCAGTAAAAGAAAAAGGACAAAAAAAGGTAGGAGAATGAAATAAAAGAGAAGATGGGATCCCGTGAAACTATGTTTTCAGAAATAAGAGCTAAGAATTACTGGAAGGTTTGGATATGAATTACAAGCACTGGTGATACTGGAGGAATCACTTATTTATTAATAGCCAGAGCTCTTTTGTGAGTTGTTTACAACTCTCCATACACTAGCTGGAAGAGTTCACCGTTTTTGGTCTGAGGAGCAATTAATTGGTGATCATCCCATGAAAATTTAGGTGAATCCAGGAACTGGCAATTTCTAGCCTCATTTTGTCACTGCTTATCCTTCTGCATTTATGACTAAATAGTTGCCTCCTACATTTATGACTGAATAGTTATGCCCCCCCCCTTTTTTTTAGCAGACCTATAATCTAGCAATTGCTTTTGATCTCTTTCAGTGGAATTGAATTTCCAAAGACTAAGTGACTTTCCAAGCTGCGATAAAAGGGACTTTATTCTGAAGCAGATTACATTTTCATTGATATATTTATAGAAATATAGGTAATACTTTTCTAAGTATCATTTAAGATCTGTAGGAAAGGCCCAGAAGTTGTCCCTTCTAATTTTAGACCTTTGCTCAAGGCCTTTAAGCTGGGACCATATTATCTTCAAGTTGCCTTTTTAATTAATGAAGATAAATATTTACAACCATATCACCTAAGATCTGAGTTTCCCCTGAGGTGTCTCTCACTTTTGACTGGTTTTAGAAGGAGATGAGAATTAATGTATTATTAATTGAGGTGTTTCCTTTGTTATCTCAAGTTAGCTGTGATTAATGAAGGTCTAAGTATCTACTTACAGGCAATCATAATTGGAATAGCTCCAAATAAACATCCCCTCTATAAAATTCAGACTTTTAAAATTTACTTACATAAAAAAAAAAAAAAAAGTATGAGAATCTGAAGATGAAGGAAAAATTGCTATGTACTTCAGGAGAATGTGCATTTCACCCTTACGCCAAAAATGTCAATGTAGCCACTCAGTTTGGATGCCTCTATTTCAGAATAGCCAAGGTGAAGCACAAGAATATGAGAGTCACAATAAACAATCCTCTGCAGTGAAAGAAATTTTATGTATTACATGTACATATTCTGACAACAGGAGACAATTTTAATTGCTATAAATCTCTCAAGATTCCTTAAAGCCAGAAGGTCTCTGAAAAAACTAGAGTTATTTGATTCCTAGGCCTAACTCACATGGTTTAAGATTAATCTATTTAATTCTGCTTACTAAAAGCAAACAGTCAATTTAAAGTTAGTCACCCAAACTTCTCTAGTGAGTGGAGGAAGGCAACAAGTTTCCAGGATCTTCTTGAGGACTTGACTAATCACCACCACCCCATGCATACGTCACTCCACTGACTGCAGGAGAAACCTGGAGAGATAGTTAAGACTAGATGGCTGACTTGTATATTACTGTGGTTGCCTGAAAATAATTCCAATCATAAACAGGAGTGCTTCAGTCTTTTGAGCAGGTGTATCGTAGTGATTCTAGTAATCCATCCTATCCTCTCCTTCAAAGTTTTGAACTGTGTAAATATGCAACAAGATAAGAAGACAGACAGTATAATGGTACAGTTTTGATGTAGTACTGAATGAATGGGCAGCTTTCATCAGAAAGGTGGTGCCTTTGATAGGCACCTTTAATCTCAGAACAAATCTTATATTTTATCTAGTTCTGAAAGTAAATGGAAATACTAAATAACATAAAGAGGAAAAGAGTACTAACCCCAGCCAGTAAATATGAACCACCATACATACTGCTTGTCCGAAACAAAAGTCAGCAAAAGCAGTGTTTGCAGGTATATCCCTTCTATAAGAAGCCAGAAGAAATTGGCTAAAATACTGAACTGGAAGAATGCCACAGCAGCCTTACAAGCAACCTGGAAATGCAGAGGAAGAAAAGCTATTAAGTCCACTCTTCATTGCATTTGGTTTCTCTACAAATATAAGCAAAGTTGAGTGTTACCACACAAGAAGGAAAAAATTATTACAATATTTCAGTAGCTTTGGGATTCCATAATTTCATTTGAATTCATTTTTTTGAAAGGGAAACATAGGCTCTCTCCTGTAGATGAAATTATTTCCTGATAGAAATTGTTATAGCTCCATTAAAGCTGACAGACCTGTACCGTATATATCAAAGCTGAACGTAACCATAGTACTTGGTCTTTGGGTTCATGTAGTATTGTTTGTTTTAAGATTTCAGATCTAGAAAACTAAAGCAAAATGGGACTAAGGAATCCACATGTTCTCTTCAGGTCAAGAATTAAATGTTAAATCACGGAAAAGAGAAAGGCAAAGTACAGTACCGTTGACATAAGGCAGTGGTCCATATTTTCATCTGCAAACAAAACAGCATCTTTCGTGAAAACAGCAATTGCTCTCAGGATAAAGGAGACAAACAAGTGCATATGGATGTAATTCCGTGTGCAGTGGAATTTTCTGATGTGGAAAGAGAAAACAGAAGTTGTTCTTCAAGAGAAATTTCTCATAGTCTCCAAGCTCAGACAGGAATACAGGGTGACTTCAGACACCTTCCAAAGCAAATAAATGATCTGTCACTGTTTGAGAGGGAGTAAGACACAAGGGAGCAGAGCAGTCATTACCTGTTTAAGCTAATAAAAGTGCTAGTATAATTGTCCTTGAATCACCACACATTTAAAAGAGATGCCAGAACCAGAGAGTAACTCTGAGCCCCTTGGGCTGTATTGCAGTAATGCCTTTTAATTATTCTAAATGGCATTTTTTTGTTGAATAAACTTGCAACAAATTCTTCATTCCCTTTCTGGCCAGAGGAGAACAGAGTATTTAGGGGGTCTCAGTCGCATGTTGTGGGGTGGCTACCAGAGAAGTAGCTGCCTTACCCTAGACTGCATTTCCTTAGATTGGCCTGTCCACAGTTTTACCTTGAGCTGAAGGAATCTCCTTCAAGGTTTGGAAATATCAAGGTTTTGCTTCTGGGTCCCTCTGTAAGTGATATGACTTTTGAGACTGCAAATCTGCTCCAGCTGGGAAGGTGCTTCAGTGCCCTCCACTCTTGCCTGTAGAGCAACCTTACGGCTTCTATCCAAGTGTTGTGGGAACCAATAAAAACCAGGATCTATTTCCTAATATCCAACATCATCAAACATGATAGTTAACTTCCTTTAAATCTCTTTCTATAGCTCCCAATTATGGAAGAAATGGTCTTTCACAGAGGGAATGAACATCTTAGAATGAGTAAATGTTCAGGATATGAGACTGTTTCTGCAAAGCATGTCCTGCTATGCAGTGGAGAAATAGTCATTTTATATTAATAGTGAAAAAGGGTTGGAGCATTTCCACTGTATGGTAAGATTAAAGTGACTAAGACAGAGGTGTCAAACTCGTTTTCACAGGGGGCCACATCAGCCTCGCAGTTGCTTTCAAAGGGCCAAATGTAGTTTTAGGACTGAATAGATGTAACTACTCCTACATTTTTACAGTCCTAAAATTGCAGCTGGCCCTTTGAAAGCAACCGTGAAGCTGATGAGGCCACAACTGAAAATTAGTTTGACATCTCTGGACTTAGACAAACTGCCCAGACAACTTTATTTTTTAACATCTACAGGAAAATTCCACAACATGATTAAAGAAGGACCCATTGCCATCAATGTTGTAATATCTGAATTTGAAAATAATAATAGTAATAATAATAAATAAAAAAATAAAAATAATAATAAAAACAACAACAACAAAAGACACAAAACTAAAGCACAGAATATTTGAGAGGAATTAGAATGCACCTATCTTGACACATCCTGAAAAGAGACCCACTGTTTTTTTACCTGAAGGCAGCAAAGACAATTAGAGCTGTAATGAGTGAAGTCACTGATGCTGCATAGCCAGCAGTGTAGACACGCCAAAATGCAGAATAATATGATTTCTATGAGAAAAAAAGAACACAAACCAATGCTGGTGGTTATGCAGCATGCATGCTGGTGTGCTTATTTCACGAAGACACATTTGCCCTTACTAGTCAGTCCCATCACCTCTGTGCTGCTTTGCATGCTTATGATCCGATTCAGGTTTTTCTCTCCAACACTAAACCACCTTTTTTCTTTTTGAGGCAGGTTCCACAACCCACAGGCTCGTCTAAAATAGTGACCCCTTTGAGCATGTTCAACAGGAAATTGTTACTTTTGTTAAGTAATTACATTTTCCCCTATAGATACATAAAGACTCTAAGGGCATTGAAGCTTGCAGATGGGTGATTTGTCAATCCGTTACTTTAGTCTTGGGCCAGGTTCTACTCTGTTTAGCTCAAAGCGTGTTTCCCACTGAATTGATAAGTGTTAAGTTTTGTAAACAGCTATAGCTAAAAGAGAAATAAAACTTGCATTTTGCAGGTAAGGAAACTGAAACACTAGAAAACAGTCACATCACACTGTGGAGGTAGGAATGTTAAGGCTAAGGAGACAATGTGATGTCTTCAATTCTTTGGACAAACATTTCATTCAGTAGGCACATACCATAATACTGTAAATTCTTTATAGTTCTTTTGTGTATTTGTTTTGCATTCAAATTCATTTGTGTATTTGTTTTGCATTCAAATATCCTATGTCTGAAGAAAAATGAAACATGTTTATGTTGCTTTAGCTATTCAAATTTTGTTCTGATTCACTACAAGATAAGCTAATTATTCAAATCCCAAGAAACTAAATTCTCTGAATCCAGGCAAAGTTCCCCCTTGTAAATGCAATGGACACTTTGTTCTCTAGCTGATCTAAACTCTGTTTAGCCAAAAAGTAAAAATTCTAGGTTGAGACAACAGAAATTTTAAGTAGATCCATAAATAAATCATGCAACCCTAACAACCTAGGAACCATCCCGGTATTTCTGAAATATTCCTAATCTTTTATACAGTATTTTCAAAACACAGGTTCTTCAATTGAATAATGAAGTATTTTGATGCATTTAATCTGCTTTTGTAGGACAGCTAAAGAAACCAGCACTATATGAAGAAGACATCATAAGTCCACACTGCAGATACAAAATATAAAACAAGTAGTTCTCTTAGAATTTAAGTGGAATCCTTCTTACCTGCTTCCCTGTGTTTACAATGCAATAGAGCTTACTGATCGTATTGTCCTTTTATAGACCTTGTGGGTTTGATTGGAATAACAAACTAAATACAGACACAGCACAGATGTGAGCTCTGCCTTCAAATCTTCCATAATGTTAAAATGCAAACATACAGGGTGTTCCAAAAAGATAGACCCAATTTTAAATCATGCTGCTTTGAAATTGGGCCCGTCTTTTTGAAACAGTTTGTAGTCCCTTGCTTGTTTCCAGGCTAGGCCAGCTACAAACTATGCCTGGCTTAACACAAGCCAGTGCTTGCTTAAAGAAAGCCGTCCTTAAGAGGAAGAGAATTAGGTCTGTAGGAAGAGAATTTAGGTCTCCCAGTGCTGGAGAACCACATACCAGAACACATGGCACCTTACCAGTCTTACATCCCTTCTGAATTGTTTGCAGGCTTTCCAGTAACTTTCCAGAAGTTTTGTTTAAGCATTTGTGTTTCTAACTTCCCCACAGGGTAAAAAAGTACAAATATTCTTAGTTTACAAGTGGAAAATTGAGTTCCAGATATTTGTACTGCCTATTACAGCAGCTTTCTAAGTCCATGAATCCAAACAGCTGAAGCCAATTGTGTCTACACTTCCTAAAGATTCAGTTACCTGAACTGCTGTGTTTGAGCTTTCATGCCTGGAGAACCTAATGGTTTACTCCAGATATCACCTAAAGTGTTAGTGATGACAACCCTCTTCACCTCTCTGTGTCTTGCACTGGTCTGTGACAAATAAACATTTTCCACTGTTGAGTCATGAGTCTGAAGACTCACAAGGAGTTACACGAGTTAACCTTTTCTTTCACAGATTGGAGGGATCCCTATCAAAATACCACAATAGGAGAAGGAGGCAGTGATGTACACAATCTTGCATTTGTGCAAGATGCATGAGCCTTGTCCAACACAGACTGGAGGTGAGGGGATGGAGACATCTCTGTTCTCTCATGCTGGAACCATAGCACATGTCAGAATTCAAAGGCAGAGACACTGAGAACATCTCTGTTAATCAATTACCTTCAGCCATGCGGCAAAGCTCTACCACTGAAGCACTACCACCACCAATGAAGTGTGAGGCATTCCTACCCTGGAGCCAAGTACGATGGTGAGGACTATGGACATTTAAATCATATTAAGATGTGGTTGAAAAATAAATGCTGTTGAAGCCTGACTGAGTACCACTGGACACCTAAGATAAAGTGTGGATATATTCAATGGCATCCAAGAGTTTCCTCCTAAAGATTTGTATTGACCACCATGCTATAAAATTATAGAATCTTTTTCTCTGACTCAAAGAAAATCTGGAAGAAAATCAACAGGAAGGATCTGAAGGAATTTTCCCTGAAAAAATTCCCCCTAGACCTGGCTGGTAGAGCTTTCCTGGGAGATGGGTGCATGATGAGGATTCAAACCACCACTGTCAGAGAATCAAAGTGTTTGTTAGGCAGGACAAGTAAACTAATAATGACTTTACTCATTAACACCAAGAGGAGACAACTAGATGGAGAGGAAAGTGCTACCTGCAACCTCCTTGCTTTATATTAAATCAAATTTGTTAAACAGCCTCTAAATATACCTAAAAGACTTGATCTTAGAACTGAAGGTGGGTAATTACTGGATTCTGACAGGGCTCAGATGTTTGGGAGTATCCAGCTACTCAGCACACTCAGAACAAGATGCTCTGGAGATGTTCACAATCAGGAAACCAAAAACTCACCTGATCCTCAGGTCCTTTACTGGAACCTTCATCAAACCCACAGGCAATAGTGTATGGTGGGAATGGTTCTGACCAATATGCATCCTGTGTACAATTTCTCTGAAGGAAGCCTTTAATGATAAAATATATCACAGAATGAATTACAGGGTTGATTTTCTTTAAGTTTTGAGAAGAAAAAACAAATTTTTACTCTTACTTTGATTCTTAAGTTAGGTACTTACTGGTCTAGTCATGTTCAGCAAGAATGGTTATAGAGTTAAAATATTCTATAGAGCTACTAAAAGCTGAGATATTCCCATTCATTTCAAGATGCAGCAAAACTTCTACATTTCATATAGTGACTTTATTCTGCAAATTCAATCCTTACACAGAGGAAGTCCAATTATGCAGTCTATCCTGCATTTGCAAGACAACTACTGATTGTGGAATAAACCCTGAACCACCTGATCCGACTTTGAATTTAGACACAATTTTTGAACTTGACCCTTCTCTGGCTGGAGGATTGGACTAGATAGATTGGACTGAGGTCCTTTCTGATATCAATTATTCTGTGACTTTATGAATCAGTCATTCTATGACATACTTATATTGCTTTATAACCTTAACAACGTAGTGCAACTATCCGTATTTTAGACCATCAAATAAACTATACAATTCAGTACAGAATAACACAAAACAAAAGTGTGTCAAGTACTGACCATTAGCTGAGGTGTGCACCTGGATAATTACTGACATAAGCTAGCATTATGAATCAGGAAAACAGGTAAGTTACAGGATAATTAACTATTATAATTTCTTAAAAAAATATGTAGGGATAAAAAGAATAGGAAAAAATTCTTGCCATGAATATGGGTGATTTCTTCAAAAAATCTGGGACAGGGAACTTTAATCACCTCCCCAAAAGTGGCTCTGGGCCAGCAGGTTAGTCCGTCCCAATCTCTGGCGCATCCTGAAAAAAAAAAGTGCCTCTAGATAAAGAAACACATACAGAATATCACACGATTGATCTTCCAGAACAATATTGTCTGTGGCTTTCCCACTAATTCACATGAAAGAAGAGCCACAACAGGTCACACAGCTCTGCAAATAAAGGATTGTATTGTTTTCCTCTTCTCCTTGAATGCATGGCTGCTCACATATGCACTTGACATCCCAACTGGACCTTCCACCACCTTATCTCATGAGAGAAGATGCCTGAAATTCAAGCAGACACAATCTGAAAGTCAAATTAAATGAAGCTCTCTGTATCATCAAACCAAAAGTCAACAAAATCAAAATATTGAATAGTTATTAGCACTTTCTCATTGCTGGTTTCAAAGTCTAACTGAAAAACATCAGACTTAAAAATTCAGCTTTAGTGTCTCGATTCCATACTTAAAGTCCACTGATTTTGTCTGTTTTGAATGAAATAAGGGCTGAAGTCCTCGTCTTAGGCAATCAATGGCATTCTTACAATGGACTTCAACAGGGATTAGATTCATCCCTAACTAGAAGAATAACTCCCAGCATCATATAAAATAACTGTAATCAGGAGTAGGTCTGACTGGTTGGCATTCATGAGTTTCCCTAAACCAGAGATTGACAGCTGATGATGCAGGGCATGCTACCAGCTATGAGCCCGATGAAAAGGGTTTTCAGAAGTTATAGTTAATCACAGCTTAGTCACAGATGCATCACACTGAGACTCAAGCTGTGGTCACGCAGAGTCTGTTGACAAGTAGGTGTGGGTGCAGCACAGAAAAATTATCAGCATGTGTAAGTGACTGAAACAATAAAAAAAAGCACTGCATTGTAACCGAAACTAATCTCTAGGTAATCATAAGGCAGATACAAAGAAGTGTATGAATTTCATTCAGGAGGTGGCATTTTCTTTCACTGATTCTTTTCTGTTTCCTCTGTGACTGATGGCAAGGAAAATCTAAAATAGTCAAGAGATGAAATGTGAGACCAATATTACTTGCCTGTAGCTGAGCAAAGTTACTCTCTGGCTTCCAAAAGGATAGTCCTGAGAATTTCCCACAGCATTACCCTTGGGAGGATGAAATTCCTGGTATCCTCAATTTGCCAGATGGGAAAATAGAAGCCCTGATTCATTATCCCTAATTTTAATTGTCTAAAATATTTTAGCTAATCTTAGTTACGTTCTCTGTGTAATCTGTAGAAAGAAACAGGGACTTCCAGCGTGTGATTCATCCTGTATATTGCCGGCTCCTTTCTGAGGACAGGATGAATCACTTGCTGCAAATACCTCAGTGTCTCTGATGATCATAGCCTAAACTAGGCTGCTAATTTTCAAATTAATAAAGTCAGGGAATATGAGTCCCACTTAGACATGCAGTGGCCCACACAGACTTAGGGACATAAAGGGTCTCTCTTAGAGGGACTATGGTACCTTTGAGGAGCTGGGTTTAAAACTTTATCATATTTGGCAATGTGGGGTTAAAAGCTAGAATCAGGTGGCCTTATGTAGGAGTGGAATCTGTATGGTTTTAGTCTTAGATCTGGCTTCACCTACAGTGACTTCTACAGTTTGTATCTGAGAAACTGCTGAGTGCAGAGACAGAAAGAGCATTTTACATGTCAATGTTTTAAAGAGACTAATGATTGTCCAAGTCACTTGAGACTCAATCGAAACAACTGCAGTTGGAATTGTATCAAATAATGTTGGCATCATAGATATCTAAGTCTTCTTTAGTAACCCAGGGCTCAGTCTTTTTCAGATAGTTGAGAAAAACAAGCACTTTTAGAGCTCGATTCAGTTGACCTATTTTACACAACCACTTCAAGATTAGAGGAATTGCACCTGGACTCTACTGATGACACTCATTAAACACTGCTTTGCAGAATAAGAATAAAGTGGAACTACATTAGACTAAAAAATCTGCAACATAGACTAATTCCAGCTCAAATTCTCTATGAGTGCTGAGAAGTAACTCTGTACAATTATGATCCTTCAGTTTGTCTCATGTGCAATTCCTGAACACTGAGATGAAAACCTGGGACTTCTACTAATCTTAGTCTAATTTTAAAACACCTTTGATAAAATGTTGGGGATTACTTTTTTTTCCCCAGATTTAATGTTTCACTTAAACTATATTGAGAACAGCTATAAATACCAGAACAGATTTTCAGTAAGGTTTTTCTGTATCTAGGGAGTAAAAGGTGGAAAGGGAAGCTTTGAGAAGGTCAGAATTGACAAGGTTCAAGATTTTTAAATAGTTTAACAGAAGTTTGAGGAGTTTTTATTTCTTTGAGTAGCCTTTGTTACAAAGAGGATTCCCAAATCACATGTTTCCGGTAAAGAGAAAAATACTTGGAATGTCATACTGTTCAAATAGAAAATTCATGTAATAAATCATTATGGAAAATGCCTGATTTTTGCCAGGAATGGAAATGGTGGAATTACTGAGTATTGCAAGTGCAAAATGTGTCCAGGAGGTATTCTGGACTTGACTAAATACCAGGAAAAATACAACTAAATAGAGAAGGCAAGTACAAAAAGGATACAAGACATTAGAGTGACTGGAAAGGATGAAGAAAAGTAAACAAGAAGATAAAGGAAATATCCTGGGGCTTAGTTTCTAAATTTCGGTAGGCTGCTAAAAGCAGTCTTCCAGGTGGTTGCAATACTTCTGTTCATACCAAGTGCATGAGGAATCTTTGTCTCATAACTCCCCTGTAGTAAATGAACATCTGGTAATTCATGCCAACCAAAAAATCTCACCGAAGTGAATTAATACTTTTCTAAGCAAAATTGTGATTTAATTTTTGAAAGAGTTTGAATATTTTGAAATTTCATTTTGAATCAATTCAAAACAGTTGTCCACAATGTCAAAACCCCAGCAAAGTGAACCTCCCATGTAGCATCTTAAAAATATTTCACAGAGTCTCTGAAATGTTCATTTTAATCTTCAAAATTTATATCTGAGCATACAAAGATTTCAAAACACCACCACAATAAATGTTTTCAAACATAGAACTTCCAAAAATGTAGAAATAGAGTTGGATTATTTTGTTTTATTTCGGTTTTTGTGTGTTTTATGGGGTTTGTTGTTGTTGTGGGTTTGTTGTTGTTGTTGTGGGGTTTTTTTGCATAAATCATTTTCACCGGATTGGAGTGATTCTTGACACAATACAATTTGGGCATGCTTTTCAGTGCCTTCTGTGAAAGCTTCTTTGGAATTTTGGATATAAATTCAGAACACACCAAATATTTCAGCAATGTAACATATTCCAAACAGGTTTTTCCTACCCTAACTAAGTATGTAAAATTGTCAGGGTCTGAACTAATCATCTTAGCCTCATTCTGTAGTTAGTAAAGGCAAATATGACTCCAGAGAAAGACCGATCTCCTCCTGAAGTAAGTGTCTAAACCAGAGGCTTTGAAACATGTTCTAGGGACGTGTTTCTTTCTCCATTTACGTTGAGACAATCTAAGAGGGCAAGTCCTGACTTAGATATTGAGCTTTTAAGATATCTAATATCAGATAATGTACAGCCCCAGCCTATAGAAGGAGAAGCACTTCAAGCTATTTAGAAAATTAATGAATCAAATCTTGATTCAGGAGAACAAATGGTATCTTCACATTGTGCCCCTGAAGTAATATTATACAAGATGTCTTCATATCACAGCTTGACAGTAAGGACCATTACCTTTAAGATCAGGTGAAACAGATTCATTCTTTTCTAAGCAGAGAGCCTCCTCTCTCACCACCTGCTGGAATATCTTGCATTCTGGATGGATTCCCTCAGCCTTGGTGAGAGAAAGACAAAACAAGATTTTCTGTGATTATTGGAGTGAGAAGAGCCAGGTTTCTTTCCAGTTCGTACCTCATGGCTGATACATTTTGATTCCCAGAATGTGAAAACTCCAGCTGGAGATTTTTCTGCAAATAAGACATATAAATTCAGCCGACTGAATACTGCACCAAAACCTCCTTTGGGATATTTGGATCTTCAAAACACAGGGAGTCTTACATGGAACAGAGCAGAGGGTTTGCTCCTTTGTCAGCTGTCCTATTCAAGGCAAAACGAGAGGCTTGGGGGGCAGTGATTTTAATGGAAATGATAGATTGAAGGCTTTCTGAGACATTTCTGAGGAAGACTGTAGGCCATTCTAAACCTCTAATGACTTTGAAAACAGAGTACAGATGAAAATATCACTGCTATATTGCCTTTCAGTCTCAGGAAGTTGATTTATTGGCCTTCAGAATGTGTTCAGTGAGCAGTGCAACCAGGACTTCTTTTAGCCTCCACAGAAATGTTACTGGAAGTCATGTAGACTATTACATCTTAGCAATAATATTTGCCTGGGGGAAAAAATGGAACACAATTTTGTCTTTAAAAACCTTTACAAATTCTGCCTGCATTTGGGTTTTAAAGTAGCATAGACAGACTGCTCTTAATTATGAGGCCCTAGAGATGGTTCATACATCCTAATATTAGAACAGAAAAAGGATTAAGGACACTGTTTGAAAAGAAAATTAAGACATGGCCTTTTTCATGCATTATATTCCTCCAGTGGATAACATGAAACACATTTCATAAATCAGCATGAGTGACTCTTAAAATAGTACTTCTTGTTGCTCAACTATAGTAATGTAATTCTGAAATGCAATTTTTCAGTTATTAATAGGTTCTCTGCTCATCACTTTATCTTTTAACATGCATATTACTTTGCATTCAGCCTACATAACAGATGATTCGAGTAGTAGTAACAAAATTATTGTTAAATATAAACATAAATCTCTCCCTATTTCATTTTATGAAGATGGATTCAGCTGGACAGGAAATAATTCATTTCTTCGTTTTCTGGAATTTCTGGACTCTGTTACTGTTGAGAAACTTTGGTTCTTTGTCTTTATGTTTAAAAGTCATGACAACTTTGACATGATGCTATACAACTTACCATCTATACTGAGTCCTCTGACAAAAGGTTTGAAAGCAGTGGCCAGTCATAACCCAAAATGAAATAAAAACATGAAAGGAAATTGGAAAAACCTTCAAGAAGCAAGCACTTGGGGAGATCATAGAATAGAATCATAAGATCATTTCAGTGGGAAGAGACCCTCAGGATCATTGAGTCCAACCATAACCTAACTCTAGCACTAAACCATGTCCCTAACAACCTCATCTAAATGCCTTTTAAGCCCCTCCAGGGCTGGTGACTCCACCACTGCCCTGGGCAGTCTGTTCCAGTGCCTGGAATATTGTGTCCAGTTCTGGGCCCCTCAGTTCAAGAAGGACAGGGAACTGCTGGAGAGAGTCCAGCGTAGGGCAACAAAGATGACTAAGGGAGTGGAGCACCTCCCTTATGAAGAAAGGCTGAGGGAGCTGGGTCTCTTTAGTTTGGAGAAGAGGAGACTGAGGGGTGACCTTATTAATGTTTATAAATATATAAAGGGTGAGAGCCACGAGGATGGAGCCAGGCTCTTCTCGGTGGCAAACAATCATAGGACAAGGGGTAATGGGATCAAGCTGGGACACAAGAGGTTCCACTTAAATTTGAGAAAAACTTCTTCTCAGTAAGGGTGACAGAGCACTGGAACAGGCTGCCCAGGGGGGTAGTGGAGTCTCCTTCTCTGGAGACATTCAAAACCCGCCTGGACATGCTCCTGTGCGACCTCACCTAGGTGTTCCTGCTCCAGCAGGGGGATTGGACTAGATGATCTTTTGAGGTCCCTTCCAATCCCAAACATACTGTGATACTGTGATACTGTGACAACCCTTTCCGTGAAGATTTTTTTCCTAATATCCGATCTAAACCTGCCCTGGTGCAACTTGAGGCCATTTCCTCTCATCCTGTCATCTCATCACTTGTTACTTGGGAGAAGAGACCAACCCCCTCCATGCTCCAAGCTCCTTTCAGGCAGTTCAGACATCAGAAGGTCTCCCCTCAGCTCCTGTTCTCCAGCTGAACCCCCCAGGTCCCTCAACCACTCTCATCACACTTGTGCTCCAGCCCCTCACCAGCTTCGTTGCCTCCTCTGCACTCCCTCCAGTACCTCAATGTCCTTCTTATGATGAGGGGCCCAAAGCTGAACTGAAGCAGTTTATTCAATTTACAGTGACTGGGGAAGCCCATACCTTACCTGCAGGGAAGATGTGCTACATTGGTTTTACACATGACAAAGGAATTGCCACAGATCCCTATTTCATGTGCTGCAGACTCAGACCTCTGAAAGCAGTGTTGAATCACCAGAAAACATGATTTTACAATTTCTTCTAGAAATCCTGACCTACTGCTGGTAATCCTCACCAATGGTGTGATGATAGTCAACCCCACTACCACCGATAGCTAAGCAATTAATCAGCATGCTCACAATTTATTTTCTTCTGAGCTACTGGATTTGGGGTAGGGCTGGCTATTGCCACCAGAGCCCAGAGTTTTTTGTTATAGGCCAGTGCATAGGTTAAATATTACTGGCATTTCAGTGTTTGAAAATCAACATCAAATGCAATTGCAGATCATCATGTAAGAAGCAAAAAATGAAGGTGGTGTTAACTAATACTCTTGTAGCCTTCCTGGAAGTAATCCCACTGTAACAAAAAAAAAAAAAAAAATGGACATATATACAAGAAATTCAGAACTGTGGTGATGCTTCAATTTGTTGGTTTTCCCCAGGCATTAGGGAAAAGAAAGACATTAAACCATTTTACAGTTAAAGAAAAGCCTTCTGGGCAGAACATTACTTGTGATTTGTTGGATATGGCTTACTTACTTTTTGTTATTAATCTCACAATGCCTTGAGAGAAAAGTGCATATTCTTGCTCTCATCTCCCTACAATGGTGGGGCTTTCTAGAAAGCAGGGGCTCTGTATTCATTGCAGGCACATAGTGCAATCTGAGAGGCATCTGCTGTAATGGCAGAGCTCTTGTAGGACACAAGTAGCTCCTGTTCACCTTAGAAAAGGATTATTTAGGGACCAAACGAAAGCAAAGATTTCTGAGATAGGGTTGGCTAATGTGACATAGTCTTTCCAACCAAAGTAATAAGCATAAGAGGCTGATTTAAAATGCTGTTTCTTGGATCAACAATCCCTAGGAGCTAGGTAGTAACCTGGCACGAACCTTACAGAAACTCCCAGTGGGGTGTCTTCACCCCAAGGCTTATACAGAAAATGTAGAAGTTTCATGTGGTGTTATAGGCAGCACTCAAGGAACGGGCTTTTGCATTGCTGAGCATCACAGCACAAAGACCTCTTGACTGGCTTGAACATTAATGACTAGTCAAAATTCACGAGGGCATCTTAAATCCAAGTCCTAAGCAATAAATCAATCTTGCCTGGAACAAAGCAATCACACAGTGAACATTAAAAATTTACCTATGACAGACATGGGCATGCTAAAAACCTGAGACAGTTTAGACAGCCACATTTTCCGTTTGCACTTACTTTTAGACTTCCTTTTCTTAACATCTGTAAGGCTGTTGCACTGAAATCTTTAGTGTATACTCACTGGTAGTAAGCATGACATTGTTTCATATTTCATTTGTTGCAAGATAGTTTATTTATTTGCCCAAATCTGAACAGAAAAAGCAATCTAATGGCACAATCTAATGGGCTTTGATTTGTTCATGCTGGACAACATCAGACTTAGTAAGCCCTGGGGAGAGAGTTTTTCTAGCAACATCCTCATCCCATATTTAGTGCAACTTAGTTAAAAGAAATCTTTCCTGAGAGCCCATCCCAAGATGGTGCCCCTAGGCTGTTGTGCTGGTAGAGAAACTGTAATTTAGATGTCACAAAAAAGACAGATCTTCACTCATTAAGAAGTCCATTAACACACTTTAGGAAAAGTAGGGACATTTTCTATGCTCTCTGAAAAAAAGGGAAATACTTCAAAGCTGGGAACCAAATATATTAGTCACTTTTAAAAAGCAATTCAATGGGATCAAAGAGCCAGAAATAAATTGGTAACACTTAGTCTTTTTGAAAATTAATCAAAAATCAAAGTGGCTGAATTTTGTGGCAAGATGGGAATATTTCAAGAACTTGAAGGGTCTTCCCAGTGATCCAGTTTAGTTTCCAGTGCAGTGCAATCCTAATACCTCATGAATAGGTTTTGCAACAAATGCATAAATCACTTACTAAGAATATTCATCACTGTTCTTTTTGCCTCTGTCTCCACAGCTTGCATTCATGTCCCAGATCTCATCTCAGATGTCCTCTGAAGTCATCTCTGTACTCCCTGTTCTCCCTGCCTGTGCTTCCCCTGTTCACTTTTTCCAATGACTCTGATGCCTGAATATTTTAGCTTTACTTTATACAAAACCAGAGTTGTCCGCCATTCACGTCACACCCCGACTCCCATCTTGGAAGATTAAAACTCACCCAGTGTTTTGGGGCACAGAAAGGCACAGCAAAGACATTCAAAACTCCTGCATCCCCTGCCCAATTTTAGGTGTGGAATGAAGTTTTCAGTTGGTCCTGAAAGTTGGCCAGAGATGCCAAAGACGCAGTTCAGAGAACCAGGATATGCTCTGAAACACATACTTTTTTTTTTTTTAAATGAAATTTTGATGAACAGGAAAGGCTTATAGGGTGGAAGGTCGAGTAACTGGACACAGGTCAAATAACTGAAGAAGACAAATAAATCCTCAGCCTTTTTCATAAACTTCTCAAACTGTTGAATACGTCTCATCAAAATCTTCCATAAGCTCTGTCTATTTCCATCTGCTTAACTCCTTTCTCAAAAAGACAAGTGCTAATTAGACAGCTTTGAGACTGGAAGCAGAGGTCACTGAAGTCAGGGCCAATTTTCACGTGTGCTTTGAAGGGAGCTGGGATCAACCTTGAGCTCCATAAGCTCTTGCCCACTCCAGTACAATTACATTCACAATCACCCCAGTAAAGATCTTCCTATCCATGGTGGCCCATAAGGAATTCTGTTATATTTTTAATGTAATATATATAATACTATGTTGTGTCAGAAAATTACAAGAAACTATAAAAAATAACGGAACATTTCCTATGCAGTAAAAAAGTCAACACCTCAAACAAACTTGCACATATAGATGAGCATCTGCTTTGTTTCTGCCGTATCCAAATCATGTTCACCACTCTTGATACTGACTGACTGTAAAGCATGAAGTCACCACAGCAGTGACATGACTCCAGTCACCAGCAACATGTTTAGTTGTCACAGAAAGTCCTGCCCTCAACTTGCAAGCTCTGACACAGTCTTGATCCCAGAAGCTTTCAACCCCAAAGGTAAAGACCTATTTCCAATCTTTCTCTTCAGCCAGCTAAATAGATTATTTCAGGAGTCTTTTTCACTGAAAATGACTACCTAGAGGATATTTTCAGTGTTTGTTTTCTCTTTCTAACTCGATTACCTATGGAACGAGAGAAGCTGAGACACTGATTGCCTTACAGTCATTTAGAGGAATATCTTTTCGAGATTGTTTTTAAGACATTGGAGTAATGCTTGAATGCTCCTCTGTGTATTGGATTGCTTTTATCTGACTGTATTTAACTGCATAGCCTTATAGAGAACAGTACTTGATATACATACATTTATATATTTATATATACAGTATATATTTATATATACTTATATATATTTATATATATAAAAATATACTTTATATATACTTATATATATTTATATATATTTATATATTTATTTACTCATAGGTATTCTGTATGTTACAATACAGTCATACTAATTTATTTTGTTTATAAACCCTGTGAAATTATTATTACATTGAGAAAAATAAAACTGAACTTATTAGCCTTATGCTTACCTTGTCAGAGCATTTAATCACTACTAACACTTGGAGAATAACAGAACACTAATAACTGAGGATCTTCATTTTCTGCTATTGCGAGTATTCCTCCAAATTAAAGACAAATGTCTCCCTTTCTGCATGTGTAGTATATTTGCGTAAAGGTGGGGTTCATGTCACCGAATCCCAAAGAACTGAAGCCTGGATATTGAAGCCCATCAGCAAGTTCATTCAACTGAACCCATGGCCGTTGTTCTTGAAGTGTTTCTACTTCTTGCCAGTAGGATTGAAGGAGGCTAAATGAGTAGCTTTCAACAAGATTCCTAATTTTAGATAGGTAATTTTAGATGATTAATCTAAACTCCCCCATCAAGCCTCCCTTAACAATCAATGAAGGCAAACAAGCAGTTCCAGGGAAGGATTCCTCCTACCTCTCTGAGACACCTATTTGAGGACAGAGTGACTCACTGTAGAGGAGCCTGTCTCCCTCCATTAACTCCCTCCAGGCTAAAGAAACACTTAAACAGACTGATCCTTCCACACCTTCAGCTCCCTATGGAGGGGAATTTGAGGTCTGCAGGAACCAGATCCCTAAGAGAAGAATGTATGTTCCTCCAACACAAATTAGCTGATAGTAATTCAGAAATTCAGGCACCCAGCTCTGTTTTATTAGGAGCTCAGCATCTTGTCACAGTTTTGGATCCATATAGCTGTTACCACAAGAAAAGCTTTATTAAAGCAAATGTATATCTCAACAATAACCCATCTGTGTTTCCATTCCCACCTCCATTCATTAGATCAGATTGAACTCCTTCCCAAGAAGTGTGAAAAGCTGTTACGTGTTTGAAGAATAAAGCAGTTCAGCTCAGCAGGTAGGACAGTGAATGCAGAGTCTTTTTTATTCCCCATCCCCTGTTTCCTGAGACTCTGAAATCTAAGACAGGAAAAGTCATTTTTATGCATTTCAGCACCCACCGCTCTCTGTTCCTTGTCACTTACAAGCAAAGGGTAATTTTTAATGTCAAGGACTCTATTCTGCAAGGCACAAAGTATATCCTGCAATATACAGCTCCCTGTGGAGCTGATAGGAGGTAAAAGTACCCAGTTTCATAGAGGAAGTTTCCAGGATTACTATTCTGGCTTATTTTCATTTATGAATAATGAATTATTTGCAGGATCCACACTAGAATTATTTCTCTGCTCTGGCATGATCCTTTGAAACATGAAAGGACTGTTTACTCAATATATCCTATGGGTCTCAGGCCTTCCCTGACTAACTTAGGTTGCAAAGCTTGCCAGGAGACCTAGTTTGAGACACAAAAACTATTGATATTTAGAGCACTGACTCTTACCAGACATATAGCTGGAGTTCATATATGAGCAATAGTTTAAGGCCAAAAATTACATAGAACATGCAGTTCATAGAATGTATTTTACTACGGGCACAGTCCCCTGCAGTATGCTAAAAACATGAAAATGATGTGTGGCAGCCCACAGATGTGCATGATACATCCCTTCAGGTTAGCTCCACTCTCCTGACAGCTGCAAGAATAAGTTGTGATTCTATTATGTGCAAAAAGGTCAGTCCAGATGCCAAAGTCACTCTGCCTGCAGCAGTGTTAACATTTTAGGCTGACTAGTTTTCCCTGAAATAAGGGTATAACACGTGTTAATAACGATTTGTGACAAGGTTTACATAGCAAGGACCTATATCCTACCACTTGCACATAAAGCTGTGTATATACAGAGGAAAACAACAGGTTCCAGAGGATGTGAGGTGCAGGTGTGAAGATGTACATCCCATCTTTCACCTTTTAAAACAGAAGGGTCAAGACCAGTCTGTAGCTGCATAGGCTCTCACTGTTACCAGTGGAAGAAGACAAGTCACCACATCTGTCTTTTTCAGGAGAAGATAAGGTGACCATCTCCCCATTGACTACAGTGGGAGTCTGAATCACAACCCACACTGAACATTTAATGTGAAATGACTAAAGTTAGAGTTAATGAGTCCTTGGGAATCACACCAATAAGAAGGTTTCCAAACAGTTCTCTGAGGCTGAAGATTGAGGGGAAAGAGGATATATGACTGTACTGGTACTTACAGTAGCTCTTGCTACCCAGCCCAGGCAAAGCCAGGAGTAGCACATGGGGCTTAAGGAGGGATATACCAGCTTCAGTTGTGTCCCTGTGCTTATACGTCTCCCCTGATGTTTAATGACACAATCTCACCTGCTGCCTCTAGTGCATAGCAGACATAAGTCTGTTCATGCTCCTGCTTGTTGATATTATAAACAGATGCCTTCAGCGGTAAAAACATCAGTGCCCTCTCAAAGGGGTAAATGTCCCAAATCCATTGGAGGAACTGTTCCTTTTTAGTTATTCTACTTCAGCAAAGTTGCCTTTCTTAGGACAACTGAGACAGCAACCTGTACCCTTCTGTCCCTCTAAAGCCACACTACAGCTATTCTGATTTAGGGATGCTTTTCTGTCCTTTGGAAACTGCAATTCTAATGAATGGAAATGAAAACATATTTATTAATAGCATCTTAGGGCTGGAAAATTTTAAATAAAAGAGCTGGGTCAACTCTGTAACTCAGGAAGATTTTTTTCCTCCCCTCCTACATCCCCATCCCCCTCTTTTATTATTTTTTAAATCCTTTCCTTATTTTTCTTTCTTTGTACCTATTCCCTGTTATGAGAAAAGTTACCCTGTCTCTGCAGACATCACCCCCCCTCCAAATCCTTCTGGGCAGCTACAGAGCCATCCAGCTGCGGACAACAGTGTCAGGAGCCAGATGTGCGGTATCCTCCCCGCTCCCTTCTTATCCCCCAAGCCCATAGGGACCCAGCCGGTCACTCACCAGCGGCAGCAGCAGCCAGCACAAACTTAACATCTTCGGCAGCAGCCGCCGGGTCCTCCCCGCTCCCTCTGCCTGTGGTGAAGCTGCCAAAAGCCGAAGCTCAGCCCGCCCCCACCTGCCCAAGACCCGCCCCGGAGATCCTTGCACCTCCCTTCCCGGCCACCCGGGTCACAGCATCACAGAATCACTGAGTGATTGGTGTAGGAAAGGGACCTCTGGAGATCACCCAGTCCAACATACCTGCTAAAGCAGGGTCACCTGGAGCAGATCACACAGGAATGTGTCCAGGTGGGTTTGAATGCCTCCAGAGAAGGAGACTCCACAACCTCTCTGGACAGCCTGGTCCAGGTCTCTGGCTCCTCAAAGTAAAGAAGTTTCTCCTCATGTTTAGATGGAACCTCCTGTGTTTCAGTCTGTGCCCATTGCCCCTCACCCTGTCATTGGTGACCACTGAGAAGAGTCTAATCCATCTTCTCGACACCCACCCTTGAGATATTTATAGATATTGATGAGATCCCCTCTCAACTTCTCTTCTCCAGGCTGAACAGCCCCAGCTGTCTCAGTCTTTCTTCATAAGAAAGATGCACCAGATCCCTCAGCATCTTCGTAGCCTCTGCTGGACTCCCTCCAGTAATTCCTTGTCCTTCTTGAACTGGGGAGCCCAGAACTGGACACAGTGCTCCAGATGTGGCCTCACCAGGGCAGAGTAGAGGGGGAAGAACAACCTCCCTTGACCTGCTGGTTAGTTTTCCTAATGTCCCTCCTGGGAAACCTGGTACCTTCATTCCCCCACAGAACCAGGCTTGTAGCAGAGGGAAAGAGATTCTCCAACCTCCTCCTGGGATTTTGGACCCACCTCTATGAACATGGAGGATTTTGGACCTATCTCTATGAATCTGGTGGATTTTGGACCCACCTCTATGTCCTCTGGTTACCCACCTGCAAATCTGCAGGGAGCTGGAGCACTGACTGGTCTTTTTGGATGTATTTGGAAGCAGATGTTCTCGCTGCAAGAAGAAATGCTGGATTCACCCCTCGTTTTACTTATGGGCCCATGTTTGTGTCCGACGGCAGCAGGTTTTCAAAGGGTCTGAGGTTTGAGTGTGGTATTCCCTGGGGACTCTTAGAGACAGAGTTTCTGAGTTTTAGCATCCCAATCCTCTTAGATGGAAAATGTTGGGCAGTGACATGGATTTCCTCCACAAGATGCATAGGGTCTTTCAGGCCCTTGTGTTATAAAGATGACTCAAACATAGCTTTATTTCTTGGTGCAATAGGTGAAAGCTCTTCTTGCCTACTGCTTGTTGTTTTTTGTGGGGAAAAAGAAGGGCCAAAAAAATGATAGCAATTTTTTAAATGTCTTGTTTAATAGGACCTCGGCACAAATTCTGGGTTTTCCCACAGTAAATATTGCACCAAGCTATCTTCAGGGCCTGGGAGAGCAGGAATTGTGGACACGACAAAAGAATTTTTTTCTTGATAAGATTCAAGTGCTATTTTATAACCTGTTAATCATTATTTCCCAATGGTGTCCGACACATGAAATCTGTATAGTCAGAGGAGATCCAGGGCTCATCTAAGTTACCCCAAAATAGGCATCTAATGCCATTTCAGGAAATACATAATTTTGCAGCTTCCTTCATAAGTCTATAAGTCTCTCCTGTAAGTTCTATATCATGTCTGCCAGCTCCACCTAGATATTACAGATATATAAGAGCACCTTGAGTGGCATTACTTATTTAAGAAACTGAGTCATGTTAGTGCTATCTATTAATTTCTCTCACTGTGCCCTGATAGTCCTTATCAAATCACTCTGTTGTAGCAGTTATCTAGACAACTTGTACATCTGTGGACAACTGTATTAAAATACTGAAATGTGGGTGCTTTGTATTAATATTAATATGTATGCCACATAAGTCTTGCAAATCAAGGGAATTTGTGTCTAAAATCAAATATTACCCCAAAGCCCAAGCTAGAGAGACAGTCAGTTCCACAACCCATGCAGAATGAAGAGGGGAACTAAAGCATGAATTTGTGAAATGATATTTGTAACCCAGTCCTCATTTACTTCCCCTCTTCTATATCTTTGTCTTTCATTAGTGCATAATAGCATGTGATCACTCACCTGCACAGAGAAGCCTCAAATGCTACTCCAAAAATCAAGTGTCTTTTAAAATAAAGAGATTAAAACCTAAAAATATAATTTGAAGGCTTATTGTGACTGTTTTTTCCCCATCTATACTGGATGAGTTAAAACTGTGACCAACTCTTAATAGTCAGTAAGGTGATTCTCGTCACATTGGAAAAATTTTAGGATCCCAATACAAAGCAAGCAACACATGGTATCAGGCAGTTCCTAATTCAAATGCAAAGAAAAATGCAAAGTATAGGCCTGTATAATATCCCCAAGACAGGAACAGATTATAATTCCTGCTGAACAGAATTCAGCTGAATTGAGGATATGAGATCACGGAACAACAGAATAATTTGGGTCAGAAGAGACCTATGGAGATCTGGCCCAAACCATCTTATCCCCTCAAAATAGGTCAAATTTCAGAGTCAGGTCATGTTGCTCAGATATTCAGTTGCTGTGTTTGAAAAAAACCGTTGTTCTCATGCTCAGGAGTCACACTGTAAATACAAAGGTACAATTAAATTAGTATCACCGTGACATTCAAGTCGATGATATTTCAACTAGATTCCATTATTTAAGGCCTCACAGGTCACTTGATGAAGCCTTTTAGGTCACCATAATCAATCTAATCTCCCAGTTTGGAGCAAGACTAAGCAAAACTAAGTGAGAACCATATGTTGTGTTGTTTTGGTTTGGTTTGGTTTGGTTTTAATTGGGATTTTAATTTTTTGGTTTTTTTGGGGTTTTTTTTGTGTAGTTTCTTGACATGGGTATTCATAAGCAATCCTTAGGAGAAGACATTGCTGCTTTGAGCAGATGTGGTCTCTCAGTGGTCTCTTCCTTTTATGTATTCCCTCCTCCATCTGCTTTTCCAATCCGGTCTCCAGTTGATCTGAAAACCAGGCCACATTCCAGTCCTTGAGCTTTAAATTATTTAGCTGGAAACTCCTTATAAGAGTTTTTGTCCATGCTAATAAAGAAAAAAAAGCCCGCTCTTCTTGAGGTTTTTGTAACATCTCACTGTAGCTAATATTATAAACCTCACCTATATTAAAGTCTATGAGTTCCTTACTTATATCCCTCCATTGCTTTAAACAGATCCTTTTGTAGGCTAAAACCTTATTTAGGCTGAAATCTAATTTCTGTTCTTCATATTCCTTTACTTTATTCATTCTACTCTGTTATTTCTCTGTATATACTAATGATATACTACAGGAAAGTAACCATACTTCTCATAATCCCTTGTGTGCTCTGATGCATTTTGTTACTTTTCATTACAGAATTGTTCCTTGCCTGATAGGATGGCTATAACTAAGCAATTTGATTTTTCTTCAGCAATTATAGGATAACTAATATAAGATAAGGGCCAGCTCTGTTTTTCTGCTGTTCTACACCAGCCTGGGCTCAGAATATAACTCTGATGTGCTTAAAAATGTCCTCTTGTTAGCATCAACAAGCAATCTAGCCACCAAGACGGTGTGAAACTTAATCAATGAAGCAATAGACATGAGATCCTTCCTAATCCCCATCATGGATGCTCTGAATCAATTGATGCCTTTTAATGAAAATGACTTGACATTTACTGAGCTGTTTAGAACCTTTGTAGAAGCTGGAGAATGTTTTTTCAATACTCTATGCTACCTGAATAAGGTTTTTCCCTAACAAAAATCTTTCTGAAATACAACTACTTTTCCTCTGTGCATATACAATCATCCCCTTAGACAACAAAAATATAGTGCACCAGCACATCAGCCAGAGAATAAAGGTGAATCTATTGACATTCTTAAACAATCTTTTGATAAATCTGACTAAAGATATAAAACAAACAGCCCTGGAACATTGGGGAAAAGGCTCCAGATACTGAAAGCACAGAATCAAGTGTTTAGACTGAACATGACGTTACTGAGAAACATATTGCAAATATAATTGAAAGCAAAACTCCACTGTATTTAAAAATATGGAGGGTATATAAAAAGGATGGAAGCTTTATTCCTGAAGGTGATCTCTGTGTGGTGGTAGAGAGAGTGGCCTGAAAACAGGAAGATTAAAAAGTGATGATATGGATTGTTTTTGAGATACTAAAGAGGTCAGGCACTAAATATCACAAAACCGGTAATTAATGCTTGTGTGAGGATAATTTGCCCAATTCATTTTCTTTCTATATATTAGTTGTGTATCTACTTACTATTTTTTTTTTTTTTTCAGTTAAAATTGACTCCTGTTGTGTCCTGGGGCTCTGACTCCATATGTACCCATATTGTGTTACTGCTACCTGGCCTGATTTCAGGGCCACCACAGTAATACAGGCAGAGATGCAGCCCAGTTTTGTCATGCAGTCATGGACATTTGGCTCATGTGGATTCTTGTCTCACGTGTTTTAATTTGTAACTTTACTTTCACCCAAGCATCTAAGATGCTTCCCAAATTTGGAAAATTTACCTTATCTGTACTTATCTACCATAAACATACTATTTAGATTCTCTTAAAAATAAACTCCTTTAATACTTTTTAGTATTTCTACTTAAAACACATATAAGTTTGTCAGTGAAGCCCTCTCTGTCTCTGTTGTATCTTATTTCTTGTATAAGAAAGTCATTTTTTCAAACCTAAGGGAAGTTGCTTTTCCCAGTGACACACAATGCAATCTTCATTCCTATTAATAGTCTCTAAAGATTTGACAAACCAGCTGTTCCCATCCTCAGAAATAGTTTTATGCATTATATTATTCATTTGTTTTCTTGCTTTCCTCTGGCTGTTTCAACTCAAATTCATTTCTGTTTGTTTTTCAAGATGAGTAGCACAACACTGATTTTCGTTCACTAAAATGTGGTTTTAAGATGAGGCTTGTTCCCTTCATGAGGACCAAGAAAAGAACCATGTTCCTCCTCCTAGGCATACATTGAACCTACAAAATAGAAGATAGGTAAACAAGACTAACCTATTTTTAACAACTGAGAAGTTCAATTACTAGTGCATGCTGGATTCTGCTTCTTTTTATATTTTATAAAGTGAAGAACATATTTTGTCCAGACTTTTCTCTATGATTATGGCAACTTCTCCACGGACTGCAGAGGGGTTCAGACAGCTATCTCATCTCCGGCCCCTGAGGTAGTACTTGTCTCATCTAATTTCAGACAGTAAAAGCATAAATATGAACTGATTATTCCAGCTTATTTTCACAGTCACAGACATTGTTGAATGCAATTTACCTGCCATAATTTAGATGTCTACAGAGGACACGATAATCAGTTCCTCAGGGTGTACTCCTCTCCACCATCACTAAAAGGAGGATAGGATGATTGCCCTGATGTACATGTTTACTTTGGGGGTGAAATTTCACACACTGGTATGGACACCGAATATAGGCATCTGTCTGGATGTGTAAGCTCAAAAAGTGGTCTCTTGCTGTGGCTAATAGCCAGTCAAAAGTAATTAGCTAGGCTTCCTTCACAGTTATGGGTACGTATAGAAGGTTCCTGTTAGAAACTCATTTGTACTATATTGTGGTGGGAGATACAAAGTCCTAAGCCATTGTCCCTCTTTTAAGTGACTTCAAAGAGAGATGAGAGGTGGACTTTCTTAAAGACATTGAGAAATTTAGGTATCAACATGTAGGTTTCTAGATACAGACTGAATATTTAAGCTTCCATTGAGGTTTGTAATAATTTAAAATGGTACCTTCATTTGGTTTGTTGAATGACTCTTTAGTTGACTCTAATTCTTTAATTGAGACCCTGTATAACTTTATACACTTTGGGGCTCAGTTAAGTTGCCCAGTACTAGTTGACCAGTGACAACTGAGATACCTTGGTATATTTAACATTTACATGAGGTTGGCAGATACAAAACATGGGCACTGAAAGCATGACAGTTCGAGGCTACTTGGGTAATTGGAAATAAGAGTCTTTCGTGTGGGCAAATGAATCAAGTCCTGAAGTGAAATAAGATAAATCCAAGCCAGATTAGACATCTGATTTAGGTTGACTTTTAATATTAAGGTGAATACCATTCTAGGTATTTCTCAAATGTTATTTGAATTACAGAAAATCCAGGCTGCACTCCTTTACTTAAACCCATTTTTCACACCATCACAAACAATTTCTCCTTAGGATGCCAAGCTTCTTGCATGTTTGCATCATCTGGTTATGCTACACTTCATTTTCTCCATATATATACATATATATATGTATGTGCGTATATATATATATATAGATAAAAATTATGTATATATATATATGTATACACATAGGGAGTCTTTTGCTGTGGGGATATTACCATTAGATTTCTGTTTCTTGCTAGTTGTCTTTCTACATATTTCAAGGAACCACATAGCTAATTATTGTACTATTCATAATTGGACTCCCCAAAAGAAAGGGATGATGTCCATGACTTTATGAGCACACTGCTATTAATAGTTCCTTCACATACACTAAAGAGCTTAGAACATGTAAAGGGTCCCAAAGTTAATTTTCTTCTTCAGCTTCCTAGGTGTGGTAAAATAACTACTCATAACAATGTAGTTTCTGTGGTGATTAAAAAAAATGTATATTACATTAGCGTAATAAATTCCTAGTTAATCATCCTCCTAGATAGCTAAGAATTGCACATAGAACAAGATTGCAGTATATGAACACATTGTGTTTGTTTTGTGTGTGTGTGGTTTTTTGGTTTTGTTTTTATAATGACCTGTTATTAGAAAAATAATGCAAAATATCTAAATATCAATAAATACAATCACAAAACTCTGATATATATTCAGCCATCATTCCTAGGTGATGAATTCATCCCTGGTCCCAGAAACTGTGAGGTTCTTCTCACCTTCTTTAAGTTTTTATTTTGTGGATATGTTCTCATGCCATAGCTTTATCTATAATGAAAGAAGAAAAGCAGTCATGCTTAAGTGTCATTTTTTCTGATGTTTTCTTGCATTTTTATTTTAACATTAGATCAGTTTGATCCTGAATGCCATTGGCTATGCAGATTAAATGAATCCAACGCATACATCCTTTATGTGATCTACCCCCTGAACACTCGTAATTCTGAGTTCTGTCATTTTGGAAAAGGAGAATTAAAGCAAATGAAATCGTAACAGGAACCAAAAGCTTTCCTGTGAGAGAAACTTTGTGTGCTCAAGGACAAGCACTGCAAACTATGTGTAGGGGGAAATGAGTTGACTCAATTTCTGGAAGCGCAAAACACTGTGGATAAAGATTCTGAGTCACAACCCCCAAATGGGGCAGAATCTATTATTAGAGTGCTGAAACTCTCTTGTAGGTCTTCCAGCTGAAGTTGCAGTCATCAGAGCACTAGTATTTGCCCTAAAAAGTAACTATGTCAGGAAAACAGGAGAACCATCAGCCTCTAGGATTAAATAAAGAATTATTTTGGTATCTCTGTAAAACATTTACCCCGGGGGTGTTCAAAAGACATGTAGATGTGGCACTCAGGGAGGGGCTTTAGTGGTGGACTTGACAGTGTTAGGTTAATGGTTGGACTCAGTGATTTTAAAGATGTTTTCCAACCCAAACAATTCTATGGTTCTATGAACACCATCCTATTCCCTTCAACATATATACTTGGCCAATGGAAGGACAACTGTGGAATACTTCTGTTTACATTAATCCTGAACAAAAACCTTATATTAGTTTCCTCTGTAGAGTCTCAGTCCCCCGGAATTCCAAAGTTAAGCTTCTGCTCTGAACTGCTTTGTGGAAGGGCATCTCTCTCCTTTTCTACTGACTATGGGGTACCCAGGGAGACCGTCCCCTTACGTAACACACCTAAAGTTTGACAAAGTGGATGCATCCAAGTGAATTCCCTAAACGATACTCTGAGAAGCACATGTAAGTAACTGCACGATCTAAGCTACCACGCATCTCAGGAACAGCAATCCCTTCAGACTCTTAGGAGCTGAAGTGTTTCCTATTTCACAAATAGCATCTGACAGGCTAATAATGGGAAAGGATCAAATATAAAATATATTAAAAAAAAAACAACACCATCAACTTTGGCTACGAAAACCACTACAAGGAGACCCTTTTATTGTTTCTTCTCTTCTTTATTCCAACTTCCCTCCCTGCCTTTTTTTCCCCTTCCTTTTCAAGTATAAAAGATTTCCAATCAAAGAAGAGATTAAATATGTGTAAAAAATCTAGTGGTTGTCAAAGGGTTTACAAATAACTGGTTTTAGATTTGATGAAAATAGTATTTCAAATAACATATCTAGCTAAAATCACAATTCAAACTAATAATCAGTCTGGTTTTTAGTGGCAGAACAACTTTTCATGAAAAATCCATGATAAAAATAATATGAAACCCTATATTTTTTTTAAGAACTAGGCTTTTATTTAATGTTAACACAAGTAGTGACACCAGGTAATTATTACCTTACCCTCTGAGACATAAGTGCAAGAGGAAAAATTAACGAACTTTTCCCTAGGAACAGACCAATGAAATAAAGAAGAGGTTTATTTCTTCAGAATTTGTGAACATCCAACAGCTTAGATGATCTGCCACAATTTAAATTATCTGCAGGAAAATCATTAAAAAAAATATATTTGTCACTATTGTGGCTTTCACAAGAAAATTAAAAATAAATCTTCATTTGACTCAAACTAAGAATGTTGTTTAAACTTTCAGCAAATCATTAAGTCAAAATACCAGTCGGGGTCAAAGTTAATGCTGTAGTCATTGTTTAAGTGAGATTCTGTTTTAGCAAACTTAACATTACAGAAAGAACAGGTTGTATACTTTATTGCTGTTTCTGCTACATTTTTTGTCATTAAACATTTTTGTATTAACTCAACAATGTGACTTGTTAAGGGTAAGTAAATACAATTTTGAGTGCTACTTGAAAATCTATATTAAAAAAAAAAAAAAGTAGTGAAAGCAGAATGCCACATAATTCTGCAAGTCAAGTGACATTATTTGAATCCCATCTAACTAATCAACCACTGCTTGATTTAGTACTTCTAGATGATCAAAAGCTAACTACATTGCTTTTGTCATAAGTATGAAGGGAAGATGCTGTTTTCTAGTTGTATTTTTCTACAGAGCTTGCCTGTTGTTACTCTTATTTTTCTAGAAGTCATTATAAATAGCAAAAACTGTGTAATAAAAGGCATCAAACCCATTTTCTTTCACTAAAAAATTCATGTAATTCAGTCATAAGCCGGTTGCATTTTGTGGGGTTTTTGGAGATAATTGTGCAATAATGAGTGTATTGCAGCATTTTATTCAGAGAATTAAGCTATTTCCTACAGCATTAGTTGAATAATGTGAGAAAAATCTTATTGTAAATACCCATGAAAAATAGCTGCATGAAAACCAAGTCAGCATTAGGATTGATCTATACCCAGGAACTCATGAATAGAAACTACATAAAAACTAACTCAGCATTACAATTGACTTGCACCCAGGAGAGCAGGAATAAGAAGCAGTGTAAGGGTGCCATGGAGCACGGAAAAGGGACAAACTTACAGTTTGGGATTTTAAGATTTTATCTTTTCAAGATCTTATTCTATTAACTCGCTTATTAGTCCAAATTTTCCTTTCGTTTAAATACAATTGCCATTTCCTTCCTCTGCCTTCTCCAACAATATTTCAAAACTAGTAAAAAACTCTGGTCTTAGGGTAGTCAGGCCAGAAAACATAAATTCATAAAGTTCCTCTTAAGCAGGGATAATTCCATTTGTATTTATAATAGCTAGTTTTCTGGAACGTGGCAAACAGTTCATCATTTATACATTTTCACTCAACTCCTTTTCCTGTTACTTAATTTTTTATAGACAGGTTTTAATTCTCCCAGATTTATTATTTGAAACACTGGTGTATAATTCTTGCACACTGACAAAATAATTTTACCTTGAAGCCTCAAGCACATGGAACCTTTACATTCTCTGCTCACATTGGCTTAGCTTCTGGTCTTAGCTTCCTAAAGTAAAAATTACAGTGATTACTTCAATATTTGGACTTTTATTTTGTGTGTCTATAATAGGCAATACTCACCTGAAGACATAATGAAAGTGATTGTTTCCCTACTTTGTCTTTCTCTGTCAGGGAAAATAAATGTGAAAAATGAAAACAGAAGAGAGTCCATCACAAAATCCTCATAATAGTGTTGGTGAAAAAATTCTCTAATGTTGCTCTAATCCAGAAGGAGACTCAGAAATTACACACAGGCCATCCAAAACAAACAGATGAAAAAAACCAAACAAAACAACCAAACCTAAAATCACACATCATCTTTAACAAATACCTACTTTTAATAGCAGTCAGCTGTCAATTTATATGGTCAAACGGGCCAACGGACATTCAAACGTGACCAGCTGAGTCTAACACATTGTGTTCAAAGTGATTGACTTGTATAACAAATAATCAAGCCATTGTCCAGTTTGGCCCAGAGTATTTTTCAGGAGCTGCTGAGCTGCAGGTTGCAGGATGGCAGCCAGGGGCCTTGGAAGTATCACTGCAGAGTTATTGTGCTCTTACACCTTTACTGAGCTTTTTGCTACAGCCGCTGTCAGAGAAAAGAATCAGCTATTAATGCCTTTGCACTGAACTGTACCTCTGGTTTTCATGCTCTTAAGCTGTAAAAGAAAAAAACAAAAATACCCTCCAACAAGTCAATGTATTTTCTCATTTTAAATATTTCAGAACTTGAAGATTGATTCTGCTACTTAAAAAAAAAGTCTTTGCGCTTTCTTCCCTGGAGACAACCCAGGCCAGGCTGGACGGGGCTCTGAGCAACCTGAGCTGGTGAAGATGTCCCTGCTCATGGCAGGGGTGGCACTGGATGAGCTTTGATGGTCCCTTCCAACCCAAACTATTCTATGATCGTATTACAATGTTTTATTATAATATTTGCTATTAAGTGACCCTGAATTTTCACCTGAGATGTTATTAAGGAAATAATAAAACAACAACAATCCCATTTACACTTGCTACTGAATCTGATGCTCTTGATGCAAATATTAATGAGCAAAGCAGATGAAACAGAAGCAGAAGGTAGGCAAAGGTGAACACACTAAGTAACGGAGGCTTTCCCGCATTGTTAGTTTATTCTTAGAATTGCTTTTCAGATGGGCATATGAATCCTGAAAACTTACATGATTACATCCTTGAGTACAGGTCTGGCCTGGGTACACATCCTCAGATCTTTTCTTGGAAACATCACCACCATGAATTCAGGTTGAAATGATCAGGTGATTAGCAGGTTATTTCTGCAGCCTCCTATTACAGGGGCTATAACTATCAGTTGCAAATGCAATTTTCTTCTGAGAACGACAAAAACAGCTCCTGTGGCCCCTGTTAATTAATAGATGGCAGCAAGCTTTGTATCAAGGACTTAAATGTTTCCTGCTAATGCCAGGTTTGTTGTTATTATTGTTTCTCCTCCTGACAGTGGAAGGCTTATTATAGTGGAAAAGCTACCAAGGTAGAATCACCATAATTAAAAAGACTTTTCATGAAACACGAAGTGGTAACAGGAAGACTGTCCTCTTTGGAGCTGGTTAAATATGAAACTACTTAGTGGCCTGAAGAATCTGAGAAGCTAGTGGTATGTGCCCAAGTGTTGTTTGGGGCCATGTATTAAATAAAAATAAATGTATACAGCATAAAATTACAGAATCACAGAATCACAGAATGTCAGGGATTGAAGGGACCTGGAAAGCTCATCCAGTGCAATCCCCCCATGGAGCAGGAACACCCAGATGAGGTTACACAGGAAGGTGTCCAGGCGGGTTGGAATGTCTGCAGAGAAGGAGACTCCACAACCTCCCTGGGCAGCCTGGGACAGTGTTCTGTTAATCTCACTGAGAAGAAGTTTCTTCTCAAATTTAAGTGTAACCTTCTGTGTTCTGGTTTAAACCCATTATCCCTTGTCCTATCATTGGTTGTCACCAAGAAGAGCCTGGCTCCATCCTCCTGACACTCACCTTTTATATATCTGTAAACATTAATGAGGTCCCCCCTCAGTCTCCTCTTGTCCAGCTCCAGAGCCCCAGCTCCCTCAGCCTTTCCTCACACGGGAGATGCTCCACTCCCTCCAGCATCTTGGTGGCTGCGCTGGACTCTCTCCAGCAGTTCCCTGTCCTGCTGGAACTGAGGGGCCACAACTGGACACAATATTCCAGGTGTGGTCTCCCCAGGGCAGAGTAGAGGGGAAGTAGAACCTCTCTCAACCTATTCAATTCAATAAGCTAGTGAGAAAAAGAAGGCAAAAGTAGCTGCCTTTAAACCCATGCAGATTCACTTCATACTCAAGGTGCTTTCTCCCCCATACATTGTCTCCTGCAGTGAGACCTGAGAGGCAGGTTGGTTGGCATCACAAAATCACAGAATCACAGGCTGGTTGAGGTTGAATCACTGAGTGACTGGCGTAGGAAAGGGACCTCTGGAGATCCTCCAGTCCAACCCACCTGCTACAGCGGGTTCACCAGAGCAGATCACACAGGAAGGTGTCCAGGTGGGTTTGAATGTCTCTGGAGAAGGAGACTCCACAACCTCTCTGGGCAGCCTGGTCCAGTGTTCTGTCACGTCAAAGGAAAGAAGTTTCTTCTCATGTTTAAATGGAACCTCCTGTATTTCACCTGTCATGAATTGGCATTCATCTGTCTGTGCAGAGACAAAGGTTTTACCTCTGACAGGGAGTTAACACCAGAATTTCACACTGGAAGCGAGCCAGTGCTGCTGGTTAGGAAGGAAAAGAAGAATGTGCAAGTCAGAGCACTACTGAAAGGAGATTTCCAAGGTGGAAGAGCAGGAATAATTGAATTTTCAGCTTGCTATTAATTCTTACAGATGGAAAAGTTGTTCAGGCTGACCTGGTTGTTCTTTCCCCTTCACATGTACCACTGTACAAAAAAAACCCAAAAACAAGCCAAAAAACAAACACAAAAACCCTCACAGGTCAGAAAAAATAGGAATAGTTTGCTTAGGCTTTATTGATTCTCTATTTTTACATAAAGTTCATGGAAAATCACAACATGCCAAATGTTTACATAGTGTAAATGAAGACCATACAAAAATCCTCTTTGATGCATTCATCACCTTAGTTTATCTCCTCATATCTCTGCAAAGCTAGAACAAGAAAGTAGGGAGCAAATACTGCAAAGCATTTAAATGGAAATGCTACATGTGAGTGCAAAATTGAGACAAGTCAAGAACTGGAAAGTTTTTCTGAGCTCAGAAAGGTGCAAGAAAACAGTTAGATGATTTATTAGCATGCACTTGCTAACATAAATCACATGTACTAATTCTAAAATTAATCAATCAATCCATCAATCAATCATCTTTCTTATGGGATCCATTACAGAAATGCAGACATACTAAGAAAATCTGTGCAATGCACATTCATAATCTCAGTAAATGTTAATACAAAGCCAAATCTTTACAGATCTGCTGGTGCATAAATACTAATGACAATTCCATGACAAAGGGAAAAGAACAGAAAGATGATTTGTATGATCCCTGCTTTCCTGCTCCTAGCCGTTTTCACAAAGAAATTTTGAAATCCAATGTCCCATTCCAGCCGCTTTTGACAAAGGAACAGAGGCTGAATAGCATTTATTTTTGACTGTTTTAATGAAAATAAGGAGTCATATTCTACAGCATCACCTCTATAGTGCTCTAAATTGAGGGAAAGAACAGTCAATGAGACCAAAACTTATTAGAAATAACAGAACCACATGACAGGTCAAACTTTCAAGCTTATTTTCATTTAAAAAGATATAATTCCTTCACTGATTCCAGTAATCACAGAACTCAATGCATTATTTAGGATCTAAAAGGTCTAAACACTGAGTAAAGTGTGATTTTATTTTGTCCAGAAAACACTGTTGGCTTAGAAAAAGATCCCATAGCAGCACTATATATGTCAGCAAATAAAGCTTTGTTTGTACAGAAAAACCTCATTATTAATGAAATATTTGATTGCTCAAAAATAATTGAAATTATTTTATTTTTGTTTGCATTGAGGCACTGTTGTTTCCTCTACCCAGTTTGTTGGGAACATTCAGGGGCAGAATAGAGGAATAGACCCTATAAATTCTTTTTAAGCCATTAATTGGAGGGAAAAGTAGTACTTCTGTCTTTATACTAATACATGGTATTCTTTAAGATGAATGGGCATTCTTTGAAAAATGAAGATTCGGATTAAATGAAACATTTGGTGAAATAATTTCATACGTTCCTTTCAGCTGAATAACCATACGTATTAAAAGTATAGAGGGCTTCCACATTATAAAATCTAAAAGATTTTTTTAATTCAGAGAAAATAATTGCTAAAAAATATTTTTGTTTGCTTTTTCTTTTTTAATATTTAAGGAATTTCAAACCTTTAGATTTCAAATCTTTAGGTTTAGAGGCCAAGAAGAGCTTCAAATCTAAATGAAACATCATACAACCTTTCAAATGTGGAAAAAAACAGATACAGTCACTTTTGACTTTAAAAACAACTTATCCTAATTTCTCAGTAATGAAAAACTAAACACAAAATCAGTTATTTACACGGCTATATTTGCACACACTGAACAAATACCACTGGGCATAAAATTGATTTTGCTTCTCAAGTCCTAAGCACAGTGAATCTGACCTCTGCCTGCCTATATGTATCTTACACAGAAAAGCATGAACATCTTCACAATCACTGGAATAAACTACCAATTTGGGAATGATTCAGCTCATAGTGAGCTCACTGGCTTGTTATGTGCATAATGATGCTGCTTCAGAGGAGAATAGAGGGAAAGTGTCCCCAAAACAGGGCAGCATACAGTTAGGGGCAAACCTTCTTCACTGGGAAAGGTCAAATTAAGTCCAACTGGGCTGAGGAGACGGCTACGCTGGGTTATTTCCCAAAATGTGTGAATGCTCTAAAAATATATCTATTTATTTAAAGGGATAACTGCACCTCCACAAGCCCTGTGCATCCTCCATCATTAAGTGACCTCAGAAAACATCTCCAAGTCCATTAGAAGATTCTGAGAAGAATGTCAAAGAAATTCCAATGTCAAAGAAATTCCAGTGTCAGAGAGGTGTTTAGAGATAAATGGGACATTACCATGAAGATATTTAAAACTCCCACAACACATGAAGACAAAGAGCTTCTAGGGAGCAAAAGAATAATTAAAAGCAGGACAAAAATAATGTGTTTATGGAGCTCTGGTCCAATCTGTGCAGATATTTTAAGAGTTGCAATTTAGACTTTGATATTTATATTTTTGTAGCTTTGGTTTTGGTTTTGTGTTTGTTTGTTTGTTGTTTTGTTTTGTTTTTAAATGTAACTTTATGGAACATACTTAACATACTCAACTTAGGAGAGGGAAACCCAAGTACTCAACCTCACTCCCTTTGACTTCTCATGTCGTGCGCTCCACCAAAGGACCGAAGCTCTTCCCAAAGCTCAGAAAGCTCAGCCCCAATGATACAGTAAATACATAAATTAAAAACAAACAAACAAACAAACAAACAAACAAACAAACAAAAGCCTATAGTTGCAGCATTTTAACCAGACAGCCATTTCCAAAAGCGCAAATGCCTTTTCTAGTCTTGCTAAGACGAGCTTTACACATCAAAGGGTTGCTTGTTTTCTGGATGTTGGGTCGCTGTTTGGCCGTGTGTCACTAGATGGAGCTGCGGACCTGCTGAAGGCGCCGTGCTCCGTTTCTCCTCCTGCCCGCAGAGGGTACCCGAGCTCTTCGCAGGTCCCGTCATCCGAGGAGATGAAGAAAAGGTGAATTCAGCCCAGTGACACATCAGTCAAGTCTTTGGAGACGTCAAGCAGCCAGTTTGATTCAGTCGCTGTGAATGATGATGACCTCGAGGGGGAATTTTTTAAACTCGGCATTGAGCAATCCTGATTTTTGCAATAGAATTGTAGAATCATTTCAGTTGGAAGACATGCTCAGGATCATCCAACCATAACCCAACTCTAGCACTAAACCATGTCCCTAAGAACCTCGTCTAAACATCTTTTAAAACCCTCCAGGGATGGTGACTCCACCAGTGCCCTGGGCACCCTGTTCTAATGTCCGACAGCCCTTTCTGAGAATTTTTTCCTAATATTCAATCTGAACCTCCCCTGGCAAAACTTCAAGCAGGCAGAGATAGGGATGGTCAAAAAGTTGCACAGCAAAGAATTTGTGAACAGAATGTATCTGTGATAACTATGGGTTTGGGATACTTTCCCAAGCTTAAGAATGCAAGATGGGAAAGCAAAAGACAGAGTTGCTAAAAGCAGCATTTTTGAGAAGCTGCATCTTTGCAGAAGCATAGGAGGCAGATGGATCTCTCTTTGCTTTACATCACCAGCAAGCCTGGTGGGACAGCCCTGAATTGCTATCCCAAAACCTCTGATGTTCCCATCCTCTCTCTTTTCTTTGTCACTTTCCATCTATTTACTGCAATTCTGTGGTTTAATGCTCCTCAAAATTCAAGGTGCTCTCCTACTTTTCCCTGTTTCTTTCCCCTTTCTCTTTCTAACTCTCTCTCTCTATTGCGTGCCGCTTTATGGGCAAATTAATAAAGTAACACTGCTTGATTGAATCATAACCCCTTGGCATTTTGGTCACCTTAATTTTGCACTCTGAGATCAAGTTAAAAGAATCATCACGAGTCCATCGTTGAACGGACCGTAACAGGCATGCACCAAACTCTTCTCTTTAGTGACCAGCGACAGAAGCCGAGGGAATGTCAGGAAGATGTGCCAGGGGAGGGTCAGGTTGGACATTAGGAAAAGGTTCTTCACCCAGAGGGTGTTGGACACTGGAACAGGCTCCCCAGGGAGGTGTCACAGCCCCAACCTGACAGTGTTCAAGAAGAGACTGGACAACGTCCTCAGACACACGGTGTGAACTGTGGGGTTGTCCTGTGCAGGGACAGGAGCTGGACTTGATGTGAGTCCCTTCCAACTCAGGACATTCTATGATTCTGTGATTTTATGGTCAAATCTTCCAGGTATTTTCCTAATAATGTCCTGCATTATGAAAATAGTATACAATGTGGCAATTCTACAGCAATATTCAAAGTTTATTTCCCATCTCCAAAGTATATTAGATAGATGTGCTTTCTCCTTATCAGATGACGAAAGCACTGTGAAAAGATTTAATGACAGATGATCCAATAAGCCATGCACTTTGTGTAAATAGTTATCTAGTATATAAGCTGTATAAAATACGTATGTGTCTATGTGGTTTTGTACAAGTGTATAACACGTTTGTATATATCTACCTTTCAGTGAAAGCAAACTTTGCCATGTTTACAGCGTATTCAGTCTAGAAACAGCAATTACTAATTAAAGGGTATATTTGCAGAAGGGAATTAATTGACTCTTTAGTGCTCTGACTATCATAACAATAAATCTAAGCAAATATGACAGCAGTTGGTAAAGACTTTTTTTTTCCTTTTGCTGTTGTTTGTATTATGATTACTGTTTAATTTTTGGAATAATGTGTAGGAATCCTCTTTTTATAACGTTCAGAACATTTTCTTCCACTGACTTCATATGCAACAGGTCTCTGCTGCAACGAGAACCAAAAAGCCTCAGTTTGAAAAGGGCATATTTGTGAGTAACTTTGACTCATGTGTCCATTATCTGCTTTGTGTAGATGGCAACATTAAAAATCTGACCTTCTTCAACATCAAGACTGCTTCCAGCTTTAATGAAGAAAAGTCTGAAAACAGAGGTGATACGTTTCATCAGAATAGCAAACACAATTGGAGAAAGCAAAAGGTTTGAGCACACTCTTTTCTTCAAGACTCAAACAGCAGTAGCAATGATGTTCAGCCTAAACAGAGCTTGGGGACAATCGTTCCATGTTTAACTTAGTTGTGCTAATCAGCCTTACGATAAGCAGAAGTAGGCCCTGGAAAAATGGAAAAACCATGGTTTTCTGTGCAAATCTGTAGGCATTTCTTTGTTCACTTGCTGGTAAATTAGATACCTGGAGAGTTTCTTTCCTAAAGTGTGTTCATTTTTGTTTTTTATTTGGAAAAGATGACGCCATTAATCTTTTTAAATCAACCCAACTTTGGTCTCCAGGTCAGGCCAGTAGGGCTAGTTTGTACCCACCCAAGTTGTCTTTACCTTTCTGTTATGTGAAGTCCTTTGGACAAGGAAATAATGGGTCATAGAAACAAAGTTCCTGTAGAAAAAGGTAAAGAGAAAAAAAAAAAGAGAAAAAGAAGGGAGGCAGATGCCTTGTAGTAGTGACTCCAACAAACTACCAGGCTGGTTTACTGTCTTTTACTTCTCTACTGCTCCAGTGCACCATTAAAAAGCCACATGCATTGCTGAAGGCACCTCAGCGGTACAACCAAAATTGAGCGGTTTGTCCTATTTCTTAAGTACCAAAGCCTGGTAACTCCTTCAAAGGGAATGTAGCATGAGTGCCCTGAGAAACAAGGTGAGGGAGATCCAGAAAATCAGGTTTTTGTATTCCTATTGCTCCTGGAGAACAGGAGAGTGTTTCTGGGGTGATGTAGCAAGGGCTGATATGTGTTACATCCCTGCATCTCCAGCTTCTGCCCTTCTGGGACTAAGCAGATAGAAGAGCCTTAGGTTTTAACTTGTGTGTGTGTGAATGTTGTTCATCATTGGGACACTTCACCCGTGACTATTTTTTACATAAATAATAAGCTTCGCCAATATTTGGAGACTGTTTCATTTTCTTTAAACACCAGGGATATTTTTTGCCCTGTGAGGAGTTGCGTTTTCTTTTTCTTTTAACTGTCTGAACGTTAAACAACCAAATCCAACTCTGACCTGTACGTCCAACTGTGAGTTCATGCTATCAAGTTAATTAGAGGAATGACTTAATAAGCTTACACAGGATGTGCTCAAAAGACAAGGATGCTAGAGACTTTGGGGAGAAGAGTCCATCAAAGCAGCTACACATCAGGGAACGTGTCTTGGTTTGTTATAACTCTAATAGGTACATTTCTGCCCTGAGTGCTGTGTGAACTGACCCTCTTTTCTCAACCTTCCATCTGATTGCTCTGTGTGTCTTTTATACCTGCTTGCTAGTGAAGTAGGAAAATATCTGTTTTTAAGAGTCTTTCCTTGCATTAAAAGCCATCTATGCTTTAATCTAAGATCACCACTGATGGCAGAAGGAGTGGAATTAAGGACCTAATTATAAGAATATCATGCTGTGGCAGGCACTGATTTTGCTTGCAAGCAAGTCTCTCAGAGATCATTTATGTTTTCAGTCAGCCTGCTGGTCATTAAGGGCAGAGAAAGGGACAAAGGAAGAGATCAAACTGATGAGCTAAATCCATAAACTAGAACAGCTTTGAGGACTGAGGTTTTTTTCTTTTTTAATTTTGTGAACTTCCTATGAAATGTTTCCATTCAGCTATCATTGCTTTTATGATTTTTTTGTATGTGCAAGTAAATTTGCAGTCTTTATGATGTTTTTATGCCTTCATATTTGTCCTGTGTTTTCAGGAAGCTGAAATTTTTATTGTGATGCAACATTTTTTTACTTTATATGTTGACACAAAAGGAAAAAAAAAAGCCTTTCTGTCATATCCCAACACCATCACAGCTACAGCATTATACTACAAAAATGGATCATCACAGCCTATTTACTTCCTTAGTGAAGCCTCCTTTAAGGTGTTACCTTTATGTTAGCAGAATTTAAGTTCCCTTTGACTTGAAAGGAGAGTCCTGAGTCCAGACTTGCCTTTCACGTTGTTTTCCACATCATGGGAGTTCATCTTCTCCTTAACCCCAGACAGTTTATTTTTCTTTCTTACTGTTTTAATGCTACTTTAAAATGATCTAACTCTGTTGTTGACAGTTATTGTATGTCCAGCCTGACACAATTCAGATGTTAGCAGACATTGAGTCCATCATGTGAAGTGACTGTCAAGCAGATGTTAGATAGTGTTCAAAAGAATTCTTATAGTCCTGGACAGTCAGCCCCAAAGAAAGACAGAAAGCTACATTAGATTTGTTACTAAAATAACACAAATATCTCCCACACAGTAAAACTGGACAGGAGCAGAGTAAATCAGGCACAATCAATGTAATTTTCCAATTATTTTTGGAAGATATTGAACTGTTTACATGTCATTTTTCAAAAAATAGAGTTGAGGGAAAAATAGACATTTTCCATCCAAAAAATCACTGGTGATAAATGTCATCCTCTCACATGAATTGAATGAATGAGGAATATTGAATGACATATTTCAACACTTTATTTTATACAATAATAAGAGTTCTGTAGCAAGGATAGTATCTGGACGGAAGACCTTTAGGGAAAAGTAGAAGTATTTCTTATCCCAGCTGCGATGAAGATAAATGGAAGTTTGTCCATCTTTTTCAGCTCTATCAGCTGTGGATACTGAATGCTGGAAGGAATATTGACTAATTTTTGTATCCTTTTCCCTACATGTTGGAAACAGACTACTGTGCTAAATGAACTCTTGGTCTGAACATTTATGTTCTTTGGTCCTCATTGCATTTCTTAATATATATATATATATGCAGATGGACTAATTCAGGCACCCTTGAAAGCAAGTTTGTGACTAAAATAACCAAGTTAGACCAGAGACATAAATCTATATAACCACTTGTTAAAATCTTTCAGTGTTAATTTTCTCTTGCACGAGCCACAGATAAGCACAATTTATCCAGCCAAGCCCTGTAACTCAGCACACCAGAAGTGGATGTATCCTGTATCTGCTTGGTACCCATCACAAGGGGATTTTCTTGGCTATCCCCAAAGCCTCAAAGACAGGCTTCCAGCAGCTGAGACTGAGCGAAGCACCTCAGGAAGAAGTCAGAAGGTCCCAAACCCTGTAATCTGACCATGACATGAGAACAGAATTTATTGTTGAAGTGTGTGCCTTCAACATTCCTTTTGAAGTTAAAAGTTAAATAAGGATTTTTTGGACTGAAGAAAAGATGCTCACCAGATTCATTAGAGTCTTCATGCTTGAAGCCTGCACAAAAATCCGTAGTGGGGATTTTGGTGGCTACCCCCAAAGTACCGGAGATGGACAAATGTCAGCTTGGCCTCAGTGCCAAAAGGTGCATGTGGGAGAAAATGACAAGGTCTTTTAAAAATTAGAGGCTGTTTTTTTTTGCTTACAGTTTCTAATAGCTAAATATTCCTGGCTTGTTACTATTGCCTTGATGATAAATAGCCTACACTGTTTCTTTTTTGAACAATGTTGTTCTCCTAAGCATCTGTTGCTTTATAAGCACACACAGTCTACTACAGAATTTTCTGTTGCGATCCCCAATGATTATAAAACGTTATAGCTATTGATAATGGCTATGTTCTTTTGTTTTTCTCTCATTCAGATAGTTCCTGTTACTGTGCCTTTTGCTTTACAGCATCCCATCTGGTGACCCAGATTAGCTAGATTTGTGTCAATCTTGCTTCTGCCTCACTTGCTTAAAATATCTGGTTATGTTAAGGGCATTCTCTCTTCTTCCGAATGCAAAGAGACTTTGGTTGAGGGCTGCAGTAACTTTCTAGGATTAGCGACATTTTCTTTTCCAGATTAAATCCAACAGCCTTTTTCTGGAATAATTGTTTTTATATAACCATTGGCAGTAAAAATGGGCAATAACCATCGGAGATGGAAATGATGCAAAAAGACCCCACATTCATGTGCAAGACTTCATTTATATTCAGTTCTAGCGTAAAAAAATGCATGTATCTGTCTTGGGTGGGTTACTGTCTGTGTCCAGTCTAAAAGCTAAACGTCTCCCTCAAGATCGAACATACCAGCATGAAAAAAGCTGTTAATGGCCTGTTAATCTATTAACCTACTAGCTAGCACTGTAAGAGGATGCCCATGAGATTCTGAATTCCTGGATCCAGGGATGGGCTAACAAAGCCAACCGACTAGCACAGGTTGCTCTGGAACTGTCAGGGACACACAAGAAAAGAACGAGCATGCTCAATTGATGGCTATATTCAGAGCCTTATGGCCTCAGACAAAATCAACAAGGAATCCTGTAGAGGAGCCACTAAAGGGACAAATAAAGGCTTACCTTGACTGGTGGAGACTCCTTGCAGCATGTCAGTGCAGGAAAAGCATTCGGCACTAATGTCCACAGTGGTTTAGAATCTGAATAGTGATATTAAGGAACCATTAGACCAAATAGTTACACTTGTTTCCAAGTGAGACTGATGGAATAGATGGATGATTTATACCCAACCATTGCAATGTGGGCACCCTTTAATTCAGTAGACAGCTTCAAAACAAGCAGATTTAAGCAAACTATTCATTATATGCTGAAGTTCAGACCCCTACATCCATCTTTGGCATTTGGATCCCAGCCTACTCCTGCTGTGTGTTGCCATTAATATTTCTCTAACTCCACCAATCTTCTTGCCACCTACTGCCCATCCACCTGAAGATGTGAATGGGAGATTTCGCTATGGGAGGTGAGAGGCTGATTTATCAGGTCATTAGGCTTCTCTTAGCAAAGCTCCCTCAGCTACAGGATGTGCTCTATTTAATGAGTTGTCTACAGATTTTTGGTCATACTGGTTTAAGGCACTCTATATTTTAAGGAGAGAAGGCACACGCTGAGCTAGGAGACAGCTCTAATTATGGCTATTGACATACAAAATCTATCCTACATATTATCATAATCATGAGCTCCTTAGCTAGCTCCTTCAGCCAATGAAGTGACCTTAATAGTATTTAATATCTGTTTTTTCTTCTTTTTGTCATTAATTTGCTCCATTTCCAGCTCTTTATGATTTTTTTTTTTTTGTTCCCTTCAGTTACAAGTTCTATTTGCATCTCCAACCCAGGAATCTTCCACTTGCAGCTCTCCTTTCTGATCTCAAAAGTTTATATTCTGCCCTAGCCAGAGGTTGAGCTAGTTTCTTTCCAGAATTGGAAATGGTTCATAGTCGCTTAGCACATTAAAGACACAATAAGAAATTAATTGTATTGTCCTCTTCTTGAAGAACAGCACAAATGTATGAAGTGCTTGTTTACAGCAAACATTTACTGCAGTGAGATTTTTTGGTATTTACTTCCCATCCCTGTGTCCGTGTCCCACTCCCTTACCCTCCACCACAGTATCTACTATAATGAATAATGAAAATGAAGGTAAAAGTCCATATGAGTCTCCTAAAGATCTCTAAGGATTCAGAGGACTCTGACATTGGCCAGGTAAGAGTAAGAAGAACCAGTCTGGGGCTTTGACTTAATTTTGGCATCCTTCTTAAATTACTTTTCTTGGTCCAGGCACCTGGTGCGTTCACAGCATGATGTTAAGTTAATGTATCCAAGGTTTTTTCGTCCTCTTGAAGAAGAGCACTTATTTTTCTGCAATAAAAATGATAGTAACTGCAGGACTTAAACGTTGCTAATAGAAGACGCTCCAAACAAAGTGTTCTAGCCAGTGTCATGGGGCACACAGAAGACTGAGCAATGTGCTATTTTCAGTAAATGGTGTTGTCCTGTCAGCTTCTGCAGAGAAAAACAAGCCTGAAGCAAGCTTTTCTGAAGCTGAGACGAATTAATAAGGGATGTAGAGCTAACATTAAATTCACTGGAATGATAGGCACATTTCTGTGCCCATTGACATGTTAAACGACTTCCCTTGCACTCTAATTTGGCCCCTAAGTGACCCTTACCTGACTTTTGCGACTTGTCTCCAAAACAGGTCCTTTGGATTTTATTTTATTTTTATTTATTTATTTATTTATTTATTTATTTATTTAGTTTTGTTTCCTTATATTTTTGTTATTTTTATTTTATTTGTCTGAATTCTGTCCCACACTTTCATTTCCTCGGCTGAGATAATGACCTGCTTGAGAAAGGGTCACATGCATGATTAAGCACACAAATGCTTTTGAAAATCTGATTATTAGTGACTAGCTTCAAAATCACATTATCAACTAATAGAAAAGGTGGGAAATATGTTAATAAGTCATAGTGGCAACATCTTATAGCTGTGGTGTTCTACAGAGAGAAGCAGTAGAATGTAGGTGGAGGCTTTATTTTAGGTAGCTGTAGAAGTTTATCAGCCTGGATAGTATAGTAAGGAAAAAACAGAGAAACTTTTCATTATTTAGCATGCTTTACTCCAATGAAAATATTAGCTTTATCAACGAGCTTTTCTTGCATTAGAAGTCATTATTTCTGCCTCTGTACTTTAAACATGAAAAGATTCTCCTCTCCTCTCCTCGCCTCGCCTCTCTCTTCCCTCTGAGATATCTGGAGAGGATGGATGAGGTGTTTGACGCTCCTGGGTCTAAGGAGCAGCAAACTTCTAACCAAGAGCAACTGTTCTGAGTGTAAATCAAGTAGGTCAATCACTGAGACATTTTGAAAGGGAAGAGTGGTTGATATCTGGAGGGCAGAGGGATGTCACCCAAGGGAAACTTAGAGAGAGAGGAGACAGTGACAGCTAAATAATTGTCATCTCCATAAAGACATTGCTGTGCATGGTAAGAAAAAACAGTTCCACAGAGAGTTCAGTCCTGACAGAAATCAAGTGTGATATAAATCATTTGTGGTCATGTGGATGATACCCATGATTAATTTCAGGCATGTGATCCATGAGCAAAGTTAAGAGCCAAGGGACAGCTCCAAAATTGGACCTGAGCATCATCTGGGTGCCTAGGTTTAATACCACCACCTGAAAACACCTGCACATCTGCCACTTAACCTAAATCTGCTTTTCAATGCTAAAATGCCTGAGGCACCTACACTTATGGTAGGTAGCATCTCAGTCTTGACAGTGCTAAAGAAATTAGTGTCTGTCTTATATTCCCCTTTTTCTCCTTACAGGCTTCATCTGGTAAGCTTTTGCTGGAAACACATATCAGATATTTCATAGATTATCTGCCACAGAATCACAGAATGCTTGGGGTTGGAAGGGACCTCTGAAGTTCTTCCAGTCCAATCCACCACATGAAATTTCATGCTCTCTAAATACAGGGCTATAGCTACACAAATATCCCTCTTTCTCCTCCCCACCATATGAAAGAGTTTTTATGGGCACAGTATATTTGGTTCCTTTCTGTGCTTTGGTGAATACCCTCTCCAATCTCTGTGGAAAATGCTGCAGCCACAAAGATAAGAATTGAAGAAGCTTGTGTTGTTGTTCTGTGCAAATCCCTGTCACAGTTTTTCACTAGCACTAAGGACAATGGTGTATTACTGTGCAGCTCTGCTATTCTGTGTAAAACCGGAATTAAGCTTTCAAAGTGCCTTAATGAACTAAAAGATTCAGTCCTGAAATCCCTTGGGCTGCAGCTCTCTCACTTGGGGTTCTTCTGCTTTTTACTTCAAGGGACACCTTTTCTTGCCATGAAGCTAAATCCTGAATAAGAAGTGCATTTCTTCTTTTAATAACCTTTTTGATTCTGTATGTCTTTCAAGGCACTCTTCATGTTTGCCTAAAATAATTTTCCCCTAAACAACTGAGCTAATGAAACAATGGAGTTAACAAAACAATGGAACTAATTATCATTACCCTGTCTCTTTTCCATAACTACTTACAGCTGCAATAATACCTTCTTCTCCTCATTATAATCCTGCATCTATACCATCCAGACTCTACTTGATAAATACTACAAAAGCACAACCAGTATGATGGCTAGTTCCAAGTTACATATGTATTGATTGGATTGCTAGCACTTGCAAATTGGTTGATTAGATCAAGCAAAATAAATAACAGCTGATCTCACAGAGATGTTCTTTTTGTGTTTGACTTTGTGTTGTTTACTAGTTTTTTTATCCTTATTTCAAAAACTATAATAAGGTAAGATTTATAAACATTCACTAAGTAGATTTAGTGGTGTTTGAGAAGTGGAAGTGCATTGTTGCAGGTTTGAGTGTGGGTTGTATATGATTGATGGTCTAAAAGATGTGTTTCGCCTTTACATTTTCTGTATCACTTAATGTGTATGTTGCTTTTTGGGATGTTGTTTGGGGCATGTAGAAGCTGATATAGTCCAAAAGAGTTTTGGGGAAAGGTGTTACTGATTTCCATTACTACTTCAGTAAGGAATTCTGGGATTTCAGTCTTGCCAATAAACCAAGGCTGCTTAAATACATCTACTAATATTACTACACTACAGTTACTATTTTTTTTTTTTTTCTTCTGGAAGTTGGCTGGAATATTTATGTATTTTTGGATACTTTTTTTGTGCTGTAAGTGGAAACACTGACTGTCCCAGGTGAGGCTGCTGTGAGGGAAGATTAATTGAATGAACTTTGTGGCAGGATGCAAACCCCCCTCTCTCCCCCTCCCTCCTTCAGTATGGAAGGAGTAGGCACATCTCCCTCTCTCTCTGCTGTTTGAGGCCAACAGCTTCTTTTGTTTGGCCCCAGAGCCCCCTGGCCAGGGCCATTAGGAGAAGGGAGTGCCAAGGTGCCACTGAGCCACTGGGCACCTGCGGCCAGTGTGGGGGATGTTTGGAGGCTTCAGGGGCACCCACAGCCAGGGTGGGGGTGCAGAGAAGCTTCTGGAATGCCTACAGTCAGATCTGATCAGCCAATATAAAAACAGGATTCTCATCGAGACTTCGCCCATTGTTGTGGGTCTCTCGGAGCACGAGCAAGATGCTGCCGCCGAGAGCCCCCCCGGGATGGAGACTCCGCTTGCCGTGCCGCCAGGGGTGTGAATAAAACTTCTCGCAGGATTGCGAGTATATTTGTACGTTCCGTGCACATATGCACATGTAAAATTCCGTGCTCAATATGAGCACGTGTAAAATTAATTCTCGCATAATCGCGGGTGTATTTTCCTTCCGTGCTTCCACATAAGCATGTGTAACTTTCTGTGCACATTTGCACGCGTAACTTTCCGTGCTCAATACGAGCACATGTATAAATTATTTCCTCGCACAATCACGAGTGTATTTTCCTCCTGTGCTTCCACACAAGCACGTGTAATATTCCATGCACATTTGCATGTGTAAGTAAATTAACCCTCGCAGGATTGCAAGTTTATTATAAATTTACCCTCAGAGAATTGCAAGTTTATTATAAATTTACCCTCGCAGAATTGCAAGTGCACACTTTCTGTATTCACTACGAGTACGTGTATCCCTTTAAAATAATCCCACACCATGTTCAGGCAAGTGTGTACTTCTCCGGGACTCAGGGACGGCTATAGCATTGTTTTGGGTGAAGCCATGTGCATGCACTCTGTGGGCTGCCTGTTGTATTAGTTGCTGCCCCTTAATAATTTTCCTCAACTGATATCCGAACCTGTATTTAAGTCACTTTTGGAGTGCTAAAACCCTGTTTCTCACCGGTTTAATAAAAGTTGTTTTGGACCCTGTTGTCCCTTAAACTAACCTTGGGGTACCTCCATGACAAACTTGACAGGCTGAGAAATCTGAGTGCAGTTCTTGTTCTTGCAGGACTTAGTTTGCTGCTATCACTATGTTATTTCCTGCTCCCTCAACTGGAGCTAACAGCCTCAAGAGTTTCATTTATTGTTACACCCCCACAGGTGTCAAACACTTTTCCTTTGAAACAACTAGTTAGCATAGTTAAATTGCACAACTGTGGTCTTCTCAGTGTCTACAAGGCTTGAAATGTGTTACTTCTGTTTCAGATCCACTTTGCTTTGCAAAAAAATAAGGAAATTTAAGTCGTCAGACCTTCAGGCCTGGCTTTTCTTTGTAAGATATAGTTTTTTGTTCCTTTCATTAACTTTTTAAAGTTACAAAGAAGAAGTTGTATGTCCTTTTTCTATCCTGTTTTGTCTTTCATTTTATTACTTCTGCTGATATTGGCATTTATCCAAGTAATCTAAATTCAGTTTGATCTTGCTAGATTGATTTTTTTCTATTTACTGAGAGTAACACTAGGAAAATATTTGTATAGCTTAAGTGGATCTGTAGGGACACACTGGAATATCTATACAATCTTTATATAGTTTATCAACATTGTCAGTTCTTCTTATCTAATTCCAACACTTACATGACCCCATTATTGAGAAATCTGAGCATTTCAGTCTTTTTTCTTTTTTTTTTTTTATCTTGACAGCCCTCTTAAGAGATAGAGACATAATATAGTGTTTCTTGCAAAGTTGGCTGAAACTCATAAGATAAAGCCCAGTTTTATCAATTTCTTTTAAGCAACGTTCAATCTACTGTGTTTTTATGACTCAGTTATTCCCTCATTTAGGGACCGCAGTCCAATTAAGAAGCAAATCCTTAAAGGTAAGTAGATTTGAAAAAGATACAGTAGTGAGATATTTACATGGAATTTATTGGAAATAAGGCTCGAAATCCTGTTCAAAAAAAAAAAAAAAAAGTAAATTGTATTTGGGAAACGGGATTTAAACATTTTGGTTACTTGGGTTTTATAATACTGCATGAGGAAGCACTGTATATTCTCTGAATTGCATAGAAGAATATTGGTAATATTGGTAATTCCACTACAAGTAACTGAATCTGAGTTTTCAGACTAACCATTGTTTCAGCCTCTACTCATGTGTGCTTACTGTATTGCCCTGAGTGATGAATTTTAGATGATGCACCAACATGGTACAACTGTCCCACTTCAGAAGCAGGGGACGTAAAGAACACATCAAGCTCTCCTAGTTCCCAGCTCATGTCATCAGGAGGAGTTTTCCTGGTCACAACCTTGTGCTGAGCACTGGTGAGGCTGCACCTCAAATCCTGGGGTCAGTTTTGGGCCACTCATGATAAGGCTTTGAGGTGCTGGAGTGAGTTGAGAGAAGGGAACAGAACTGGGGAAGGGGCTGGAGCACAAGTGTGATGGGAGCGGCTGAGGGACCTGGGGGGTTCAGCTGGAGAACAGGAGTTGAGGGGAGACCTTCTGATCTCTGAACTGCCTGAAAGGAGCTTGGAGCATGGTGGGGGTTGGTCTCTTTTCCTAAGTAACAAGTGATAGGATGAGAGGAAACGGGCTCAAATTGAGACAGAGGAAGTTTAGATTGGATTTGAGGAAAAATTTCTTCCCAGAAAGGGCTGTTGGACATTGGAACAGGCTGCCCAGGGCAGTGGTGGAGTCACATCCCTGGAGGGGTTTAAAAGATGCATAGATGAGTTTCTTAGGGACACAGTTTAGAGGTGGACTTGGCAGCATTAGGTTAAAGGCTGGATCTGATGATCTTAAAGGTCTTTTCCAACAAAAATGATTCCATGTCCTTCTTTAGAAAGTTGCATAGGCTAGAGAAACTTTCACTGTTGTTTGTGTGCCTCTGGGTCATCATGCAAAGAAGTGATGCAGTTTGGGAACACGGACTATTCCCAGACACTTCTGCTCTTCATCTTGTAGATTTTGTATTAATAATTCCCTCTGCACTGAAGGTAAGAGCCATTCTCTTCCATAGGAATCCTGTTGGTAACACAGGCTTTTGAAGACAATTGTCCTCCTTTCTAATTCATGGGGCTGTGGGGACAGGAATAAAAGAGTATTCCTTGAAAAAATCAAAGACAACACAAACCAAACAAACACAACCAAAACAATAATTAAGTTGAACTTAATATTGTGCGAGGATCAAGGTAAAAGGTAGCTTTTTCTCCAAGAGCTTATGTCTCACTTAATTATTTAGAATCCATGTCTCTATTCTAAGCTGGTTATTGACACTCCTTCCTGTTTTGGTGGTGAACTCCAGAAGGTGACCAATCCCAGGAAAGAAGGTACAAAAGAAGGTAGGCGATTGCCTCCCTATCTTGGCTTTAGGCAACTGGTTTAGCCTTTATCTTTTAGGTGACATCATCAATCCTACCATAATTTAAAAAGTGAGACAAGTACGTAGACATCTGCAGTAATTAAACCAGTCTTTTCTGGTAGTGGAGTGGATGTTTTTATTTAGCAACTTCTGCTGAAACATCATTTTTTATTCCATATAAATTATGCTAAATTATTAGAACACCTGAGATATAGTGATTGGATGCATTATCCCAAAAAAAACCGATCTATTTAAATAAAAGATTACTTGTTCTGTAAAGCTGCATAATTTTGTAGAAAGCAGCAATGAAAAGAATGAGAAACACAGTGGAGAAGAAAGTTTTCATTATTATTTCTATTTTGAGATATGGATATCAAACTTTCTTCTTTGTGCTGTGTTACACTCACCTGCAACCATGGCTGCTCAGTCCATTGATAGAAGAAGGTCAGTCTTTATCAGCTATGTCTGACTGTCTCACCAAAACAGTAGTTATTCAGAGTTTAAGCCTGTTTACTGTTGACCTGACTGTGGTCAGCACATTTTTTAAGCTACAGTCTTTCCTCAAACAGTGTCTTTAGGCTGCAAAGAAACACTTCCTGCAAGTTTGCAGTATTTGCACTTCAGAGTTGAAATCAAGTTTAGGTGCCTCCTGCAAATAATCATCATTGTGGGGTTAATGGTGGAGGTTTCACTGGATCTTTTATTCCTGATAAGAAACTTTGTTTTCTACATGCTACTTTTTTTTTTTTTTTCCTGTGTTACAAAAAGTACTTAAGTCCAACCTTATAATTTTGAGAAAATTGAGACTATGCAGCTGCTGGAGCTGACAGTGTCTGACAAATACTTCTCCTTCGGCGTTATGTCAATTATGCTGTTACAGAACATGCTGAGCCTGGATCCAGGCTTATGTCACTAGGAGTTGTCATTTGCGATGATGGATGAAATGGTTACATTCAGGCATCACTTTCTAAAGAAAGATGTCCTTTCTGGAGAAATATCAGTGTATAATTGCAGGTTGGAACCATTGCAGGTTTTTTCACTGAGCGGTCTGGTAATTGAATCAACATGCCTCTTAACTAAAATATTCACAAAGCTGCAATGTCCTTTTTCTACCCTGAAACTATTTAGAAGTTTTTTTGGTGTGTATGTGTGTGTGTGTGGGGGGGGGGGTGGGTGTTTTTTTTTTTCTTTGTGTTTTTTTTTGTTTTGTGTTTTGTTGTTGCTTTCCCTGCCCCACTGGGCTTTTATGATTTCCAGTCTGGATTTCTGTAACTGATAGTATTTTGAGAGCCCCAATGCCTTACAACTTAATTGAGCTTCCTTTGTTTTTTATTGAGTGTAGGATCAGAAACATCCAACATTTTTAAAATCAGATGGCAGAGTTTCTGCCTAACAAACTACCCAGGGACAGTGCAGAGACCAAGCACTGGCAGGTTTGATTACCCATGCAGTTGAATTGCTGTTATGGTTTCCTGCATGATTTTGGCCATGAAGTTATTGCTAGATTTGTTCACACTAATTAGCACAAGCTATTGGTTATTTTCAAGAAGTAGTTTGGATGAGGCCAAGTGCCTTGATGGGAGGGAAAGGATTTAGCTGAGTGGTTGTGACCCATGCTGTGCCAGAATGTTGAAGGAGAACCAGCCTTGCCCCATTTTTAGATATAGTACAGATGGAGCCCCATAACATAAAATACAGCAGCTCAACAGAGCTGCAAAAAATCTCAAGGATTCAGGCATTTAAGGGGCAGGATTCTTCTCTCCTTCCTTTAGACAATTGCAAGGCTCATCATGTTGACTTCATAGTCAATGTAGAGAAATGGATACTCTTAGACCATGCTTTGCTTGATCTGTTTTAGACTTCTGTGATAGGATGAGATAAGTCGCACATACAAAACTTTATATCTCAAACATGAGAGTTGGAAAGGACCCCCCAGAGACGCTGTTGTGGTGTGTCTAACTCCCTACTGAGGACCTGTAGTTGGTTGGATGACACAAATATCACCTCAAAAGTTTTTCTCAGCATTATTTGGGAAGTGAGTGGATGACTGTCCCTGATGCTGCCTTCTGTTTGGAGTAAGAGTCATAGATATTTACAAGGTGTTTCTTTAAAGATAACAGGCTAGCTGCTTCATTCAAAAAAAAAATCCCTTATTTTGGATTTCATAAAAGGATACCTAATTTTGTTGAAAGGCCTCTGTGACACTATGTAGTCGGTCTAGATACAGTCTTAAATATGTTTTTCTTTCTAGATCTCTGATATAATTATAAAAAATATACAACACTGTGTCTGAGACTAACAGAATGAAGGCAATTCATCAACAAATCCCATGAAAGGAAATGTTCTTGTAAAATATACTGTTGTTGGATTCAGTCTGTTATTAGTCAGCTCCACATGTAAGAGTTTATAGGTGATTGCATTATTCACCACCAAGCTTAAAATTTTTCTTAGGTTGCTTGCTTTGAAATTCCAGCAAGTACCAAAACATTGAATCCAAAATCCAATGCTCTCTTGATCAATTTCTTGGCATCTTTTTTTCTAACCACAAGGTGTGAGAGTTCTACAGCTTCTCATGACACTTCCTATTGTACTATTTGTTGTCTTTATCTGATCTCTTCTGCTTGATTTTTCACTTAACTTTATGACTACATTATGGCATTTAACCCTTCCTGAAACATTAAGGGTGTTGTTTGGTTACATTACACTTGTTGCTGATCTAGACAAATGTCATCATAATTTTGTATGTAGAACTTTTCCCTCCTTGATCCAAGAAAAAATGTAGTGCTCCTGCTTACTATAAATATTTTGAATGGTACAGCATGACAAATCTGTGAGAAAATATGAATCTCACATTCATCTCAAATTCAGTTAATCAGACAAAAAGCCAGATGCTTCTAAAATGCAAAATTTGTGGGTCCTGTTTCTATAGAGAAAGGAACTTTTACCCTTAAAGTAGTAATCCAGGGCTCTTAATGAGTTTCACATCAATATTTCTCAGTTTAAAATAGTTTGTAGCCTCTGACACTTGACATATTACCAATATTGTAAGCCTGACTCATTGTTTTCCTTCATTTTTATACTGCCTTCTTCATCAGGAAAGCTTTTTAACACAAAGACTTCTTCAGTTCCTCTATGCTGTGTTAACAAGGATATCAGCTTCATAATGAACGTGCCCAAGAGTTTCATAAAGATCTCCATCCTTTTGCACATTGCACTGTAATGAGGATAAACAGTTGGGAAAGTTTTAATTAAAGCAGAACAAGAAGTATCTTTAATCATATATGTGTATACACATCTGATTTCTGAGGGCACCCATAAAGGGAAGATATTTAGGCTGGATTATTCACTAAAACTTATAAGTAGTAGTGCATATAGTCTCTCCTGTTGCTCCTGCATACACACCTATTGGAGTCCTAAAACTGAAGCTATTATTTCAAAGAAGGAATAGGAAGAAAAGTGATTCTTGGAGCAAATTTTTCTACAAATGTGGAACCAAGCAAGGTCTAAGCAGTAACCACAGTATCTTGCATGGATAGTTTGCAGCTCTTCTTGGTAACAAGTCAGCAAGGACTAAATGTGGCTTCTTGCTTAGCTTGGCTGAACTGGAGTACATTTAAATCCCATCCCAAATTTGGCACAGCTGAGAGTGATGGCTGGCTGTTGGGAGTGGCTCCCCCCCCCACCATCTGCCCCAATGCATGTTTTGGTGATGATGGCCACCTCATTTTGCCTTTCCATAAACAAATCTGTTAGAATCATAGAATGTCCTGAGTTGGAAGGGACCCATATGTGTCATTGAGTCCAACTCCTGTCCCTGCATAGGACAACCCTATTTTACTGGCACTTTCTACTGTTAGGCAATGGTTTGTTCTGCCTTTGTTTTCTGGACTTTGGTGGTTTGCTGCCATGACAAAGCTAGTGAGACTTCATAATGCAAGAAGTATATTAAACTGACTGTTGGGCTATGGTGTTGTAGCATTCCAGCTTCGAGAATAGAGCTGATTAATGTCTGACCTGCTCAGAAGTGTAAGCAGAAGAGCTCACATCCCTTTGCTCCTGCCTGTTAAGTCTGGCTTAGGGACATGACACTACTTAGAAAGTGCAAGTGCAACTTAAAACAGCAAAGCTTAATTAAGATATCTGACACAGTTGCCAACCTGATGAACACAAAGATAGAACTTGAAGACTAAGCTAGTAACAAAGGATATTTTTTTTCCGCAGTCATTTTTATTACGGAGTAAGTAAATAGATATAGGTTGCCTGATATTTGCCACCCATCTGCATTCATAGAAAACTGGCCTCGGAAGAGAAGTTATTTCACAATAACAATTTATCTGTCAGTCTTCCTTGTAGATTACAAATCCAAGATTCAAATAACATAGCCACTGTTACGAAATAGCAAAATGCATAGGACTTGAATGGGCCAATGGGTCATTTCAAGAAAAACTGTGTGATTATGTCCACCATAGAGCATTCAAGTGTCCTCAGACTATGAGGTTACAAATTTGTGTTGGTAACTGGCTGGCTGTGAATCCCCGTTTGCTTCCCAGAACCAATGTCAGTGCAAGATAATTTCAAGCATGAATGAGGAAATCTCTTTCTGCAAGTTTACACTAAATGGAGTGAAAATTAAGATTCTCGCTTCTCCTTGAGACACGTCCTCAATAAAACCTAGAAAATGTTCATGAACCACTTTCCCCTGGCAACCTTGTTCTTTTTCATGTTCTAGGCATTCTAGGATGTGGTAGTTGGAGACTGTAATGTGCTATATAAATGCCCATCATGTACAGATCTAGTCAGGAAAGCTCTTGGATAAAGTACTTAATGAGATTTAAATATTGTAGGTAAGATTAATTTCATTTATCTTTAGACATCTGCAGTTGACAGTTCAGCTGTTCCCCCCCCGGGAAACTCTGAGTCAGCAGAAAGAAATTAGCGCTTCCAGAGTGATTCATCATGCCTTCTTAGGTGTGTAGAGTAGAGTTAAGGGAATTGTGCCATAGACTTCAATTATGGTATTGATTAGATGTCCCACGAGGAAAGTCCAGGCTCAAAAATTAACTTTATGTTTACGTGGGCATTTGCTTTTAGTCAAATGCTTTTAAATTTTTATTGTACATACCTATTAAAAAGTAGAATATACTTGTCAAAACAGAGGATGTTACCATTTTGGTTTTTATGGGCATGTTGGCTCAATCATCTCTGAAATTGGAGAACTAAATTTCAGTTTGTTTCACTGAGAATTTGACTTTAGTTTTCCCTTGCAGTTGAGTGCTATGATTCCTAGTCTGTAGGCTATTCTTGCAGCTGAGCTTTGGAAGAGAAAAATTCATCCTGTGTATCAAAAACTATCTTTAGAAATTATTTCTTTGGCATAGAAATAGTTCTGTATAAGTCTGCCTTTAGCAAAAATATTTGTATGAAGGGGATGAGGGGGACTGTAGTTATCTTGCTCAGTAATCACTTTTATAAAGTGCCCAATACAGATATTCTGACTCTAAATCTATGCATTAGCACTGGTATGCATTTGAGCACAAGAGGGTAAAAAGTCCTGTAGCTGATCCATTCAGGATTTTTATTTTACTTCTGTCTTGGAAGTGACTCAGGCTCTGGACTATTATAAGGCATGATGTTTATTGTTTTATAGCACAGAAATAATGTCTGTGAAGGGTAAATATGCTTGTTTGAGCCTATCAGTATCTACCATGATGCTTGCAGCTTTCTTTTCATCTACGTAACATCATCTTATTCTAGTTCACCTATGAAAAATTCCAATGAAGTCTAAATGACCAATAGAAACCCTGAGTTATAACTTATCGATATTTGTTTAGTTGATATTTTGTCTGTAGGAAGCTTAGAGTCAGACCTTTAGTAGGTGCAAATCAGCATATCTCCATTTAATTCCTCTCTGTCTTTGCAAATTCATATCATGACTGAATCTGGTCTAATGTTAATAGAAACTTTCCTACATTAGCTACTGCTTAAATCAATGTTTTCTTAGCATTGCTGAGGCAACTAGGCTTCATTTATATCTGAAATGTTTGTTAACAGAAGATTTTACATATATTATTCATATTTAAAGAAATAAAAACAATCCCATGTATTTTCTTCTCCCTTGTGTATTTCATCTGTCTAACCTGCCTTAGAAAAATTTGTCATCACAGTATCACAGTATGTCTGGGATTGGAAGGGACCTCAAAAGATCATCTAGTCCAATCCCCCTGCTGGAGCAGGAACGCCCAGGTGAGGTCGCACAGGAACATGTCCAGGTGGGTTTTGAATGTCTCCAGAGAATGTCATAGGAGAAGAGATATGTCTGTGTTTCCTTGGAAAGCCCAATTAATTCCTACAAATGTGATGGACAGTGACACAAAAATCTGTTTATTCCTTAAGAACCTTTGAAAATGTTGCTTTACTAAATCTCAGGCAATAACTGCCCAGTTAAATAACTGAAACCTCAAATTAATCCCTGTAAGTAATTTGATAGGTAGCAAGAATACTTTTGATTACCCAAACAAGCCTGATAACTAATGATTCAGTTTTTTAGAACAGAAAGACAAGGGGCTAGAGACTATAAGACACTTGTTATTCCTTATCAAGTTTACAGCCTAATTTTCCTGATGTGGAAATCCATCTGCTTCCAGTTTCTGCCCTTAAGTGAGTACTAGGTAAGAATAACATGTTTCTGAGTAGCTGGGCCTAGAAAGTTTTCCCAGAAATTATGGTGACAGTAATCTTAAGCAAAGGATGTGTGACTCCATTTTATATGCTTTTTGCCTTATTGTTAATATCAAGAATAGAACAAAAGATGTCATGAGAGCGCCCAAGGGGTCCACAGTTCTACCTAAGCTAATGTGGCCAAATGGCTTTAAGCCATAATTATCTTTGTCTCCCAGAAGTCCTCAGAGCCTGAGGCAATAATACACCCCATACCTGGGAATCCCAACCAGTGGTAATTTTTCTTAGGAACTGAAGGTTTGCTCTATAGCTATTCAACTCAACTGCCCATTTGAGGGAAAGTAGCTTGAAAACACATTAGAGAGGATGTCAGGACTCTTGGTTCCTTTGGCTGTGTGCTTGCAGTGTGTCAAATGAACCATTTCCACTCTGCTGTACAATCAACCTGGAGCGAAAAAAGTCCATTAGGGATAAGCTACCTCCCCATTTCTCCCAGGTGCCCCGTGATAGAAACAAACTTGGAAATTGCCTCGCATTAAAGCCAGATTGCTAGAGTCAGTGCTGTCATGGAAAAGACAGCATCATTTTCTAAACAATGAAACACCCTCACTTATGGGATGTGGGAATGAAGCTGTGTAGCTAATTTAATCCTCGCAGAGCTCTTACTTTATCAGGCTGCACACTATTATACCTTTCACCGCCGGCTGGAGTCTGCATTATGGACTTACCACTCCAGCGAGGACCTGGAGGGATTATATTAACTCTTGAGCTGCTGCCAGACTTCCCACTGGCCAAGCAATACACAACCAGGTTGGGTTTTCAGCTTCCTTCTGCAGTCATAAAAGCAGATTCTGCTGTAGCTTAAGACATTGTTCTTGTCCAGCGGTCCCATATGTGACCTTTCTGTTAGGAATGCAGCAACAGGGATTGTATTCCGATTTTAAATACAGGTTCTAGCCCTCACACCCTGACCTCGGAAGATTATTTTCTACTTCCTCTCAAAGTAACCTAAACTAATAGTTGAGGATTTACAACTTGCTGAATGATAAGAATGTAGGTTGTTCACATAGAGTCATAGAATCATTTCAGTTGCAAGAGACCCTCAGGATGATCAAGCCCAACCATAACCTAACTCCAGCACTAAATCACGTCCCTGAGAACCTCGTCTCAATGCCTTTTAAACACCTCCAGGGATGGTGACTCTGTTGGTGTTATTTATTTCCATAAGCTCTGGCTATTCCTGTTGGACACATCTCACATTACTCCTTCCTATCATTTACCTTTTTTTCATGCAATTTCCTTTTTCTGCTCATTATCTCCTAGATGGACTTCTCTCTGTAGTTGTTATAACTACTCTAAATTCAGAAACTTTGCTGACCATTAATATTTCAGGTAACAGAAAAAGGTCACAAAAAACTCTTAAACCACTTTTTCCCATCCTCTTACTTATTGTGAAAAAGCTGCTCACGCAAAACCATCTTTTTTAATTCCGTATCTTATAAACTTTGAATCTAACCCTTACATCTCTATACCTTACAAGGCAGTAGTAACTTGCCATCTCATGCACATGTAGATGGTAATATCTGCTCTGAACTTCTAAATGTTATTGTAATTGTGTAATAATTAGCTCATTTTACCTTTCAAAACTAACACTGTACATAACAATAAAAATGTTATGTAATTGGTTTTCCCCCTACTTATTTCTCCTTCATTGCACCAGACAACAGAATACAACTCTTTGTAAGCTCCCCACTTGTAACTCTTAGGATTTGCTCTGTCTTTAGGCTTCCAGATGACTATCTTCTCCGAATAATATCTACATATTACATCTGTTGTTGAGTCAGCCTCCAACACAAGGAGGCCACAAGGTAATCTGGCTTCTATTTCTCATGTCTATTCTGTAAAAATGTCTTGACCGCAACACTAGGTCCACAAAACTGGTGAAATGTTTGGAGAGCAGGGGGTGAAAGAAGAAGTGTTATTGGGAGCTCATTAAGAGCCAGCAAGGGCTGTGTGCAGGAAGAAGAGTAAGATTTATTAGTATTGGTCTGTGAAGATGGGGAGGTGTTTGTGAGTAATGTCCTCAGTGCAATAATATGTTAAAATAGCTCCTTAGGGCTTTATTGTGGAGCAAGAATTATTACAGATAGACTTTTGCTTTAATAAATGTTGGGTTTAGTAGTCTGATGAAAGGTTTTAAAAAAATTAACCTTTTAGCACTTGATCCCACAACTTCAGTTTGATTTTGTAGAGATACTATAGATTGTCTAGTGTGTGTACCTCAGTATTAAGCAGAGCACAAGTTAAGATGACTGGTTCAAGTAAAGATTACTGGTCTGATGACCCCAGGCTAGACAGGTGTTTAATTTTGCATGTAACTGACCCAAATTCTTTTTATTTGTAAAGTCATAAAAAAAATGGCAGATTTTTTTGCATCTCCAGATGGACAGAGTGTAGCCCTTTTCCTGGGGTATTATTTTATTGCGTATTTGGTTGTATTTCCAAACGTGAATTGCAGTTCCCTACTGGTACAAATCAATACAGAAGCACTCCAGTAAACAGGGCTCTAGATTTGCATCAGTGAAGGATGGGACTACTTTTCCTCTGAACCTTTACTGTTCTGTCTGCCCTTACCATGCCAATTTAAGCCAGTGCCAGTCTAGCAGTGTTAATTGAGTTGTGCTTGATTTATAAAGTTGTGACACTAAAATCAAGCTGAAAACCAAAAAAACTTTCAATTAATCATTTTATGATGAAGTAATCAATGTAACCTACTTTCATATGAATTATTTTACTTAGAGAAATAGATAATTATGAATTAATTCTGTATTTCTTCAAGATAAAAATGACTGCAAGCTATTTAATATGTACCCTGGGCACTCTGCAACTTTTCTGCATAATAGTTATCTGCTACAATTGTTTTTTATTGAGATTTCTGTACTTTTGTCAATCTACAATAATTTATCAAAACTAATGTCACCGAACTGAGTAATTCAAACTACCTGTTTCAACTTCCTTCACATTAACCTTTCAGCCTCACTCTCCTGGTTTTGGCATCCACTCTAAGATGAGATACTTGATTGATAGAAAATGTTTGAAGAAAATAATAAGCACTTGGGATCAAACAAAGCAAGACAAGAGATTGTGCTTGGACTTTGTTCTTCAGCTTTGATAACCTTCTAATCTTTTGTCAGGCAAGTTCCATCCAAGTCATAGAAGTCAATAAGTAATGCTGACAGAGTGTGCCTCTTTAACCAGTCACAAAAGGATGAGTTATGTACCTTGAAATTTGGCTGTTTCAGGATACACTACTACAAGGCAGTTGTGAAGCTTTGGCACCTGGTAGGATGGTGGTTGCCACCATCAGCTTCCCAGATGTGCACATATGGTGTGGCATTGCACTGAGAATATGCCTGACCTTTGCTGTCCCTCAGCTTCTGAAAATAATTCTTAAATCACAAGAATAAATCAGACTAATTCAGTTAATTTCTAAATATCACCCTGAAAGTTGCTGCTTTTTCAGTGTTTAATTTCACACATATGCATATACTTAATGAATAATTTTTCCCTAATTTTGTTTCACCTTAGCTAGTGAAACAGGAACATTCATGGCGAGGAACTAAAAATATCCTAACAGTGGAGGTGAGAAAAATGTGCATTATTAAATTACAACAACCAGATATACCTTCCAACTTCTAGTAATGGTGTTAATCCCTGTCTCTTCTTCACAGTTGCTGTTTTGTGCTTTGATGCTTTATTTTCCCTCCTTGAAGGACAGAAATTTCTTATTCACCTTGCCATTTCTGAATTGCTGCTCTTAGAACAACTACCGCAGTTTTGCTCTGTTAATTCCACTTCCCAATTCTCAGCTGTAATTTCTGTTATTGCTGTAACCCTTTTCACCAGAAGACAATGCATTTTTATTTACCCCTTGCCCCACTTACATGAACACTGGGAAAATACCAATAGTTGTTCAGGAGAGTCTTCTTGAGCCACAGCACTTCAGAAGCATCATTAAAGAATATCAGTTTTCTAATGTTCATGCAAAAATTAGTGGTTTACAAAAAAGAGAAGCAGAAGATACTAAGGCGGTAATCCAAAAGGAACAGAGCTTATCGCACTGGACAGTTCTGAACCTAGCAGATACTTTGACTCTAAAATTTCACCTGTATCTAGAACTCTGCTTCCAGGTGAACCTCTTTATTCTTACACCATTCCTACCCGAATACGAGGGGTTCCAATGCTATTTGTCCCCATGCCTTGACTGCAACAATAGCCTGATCTCCTTGTCATGCATACAGTGTATCTAAACCATATTTTTCGAAACTGGACTGCCAACAATCTAATTTATGGCCATTTTATTTTAGAATCCACCCAGGCTAGCATATGTGCTTACAGCTTAATGACTACAGAAATTATTTAGAATGGGAAAGATAAAAGCTCAAGTCTCTCCCTGCTTTGAGACAGATTTAGGCTGTGCTTATGCTACTTCTAAGGCATAATCTTCTTTGCCTATGGAGACGTGTCTCAGTCACACTGCATGTTAGTAGTAGCTAAGGAGCCTTTGTAATGTGGAAGCATCACCTGCTGATGGCTGAAGGATTCTCTGAAAAAAAATTTATGCAAAATTCAGTTATGAGAAAAAAATCTTCATATCTACAAATGCAGAGGAACAAGGGCTGGCAGAGGAAACTAAGTAACTTGATTAGAGAAATGACCCTGAGCTCTCTTAAGGGAGCCTTGGACCCATGGGCTTGGAGTGAGACCCTTCACTGTGAGTTAATGCCTTACAGACTGAAAGGGGATTTACTGCTTTGGAGAATGGGGTTCAGGAAGGGATGCAGGGGACAAACATCCTGGGATGGTAAAAAACTTAGGAGATGGTTAGGGGAAGTACCAAAGGTAGAGAAAGAGAGGGTCTGAGGTGGCTGGAGAAGGAACAATCATGGGAAAACAGAGAGGTAAGGCGATAAAAGGGGCCAGTCACATGTAAACATCAAGCGAGACTAGATGGTGAGGAAGATATGTGGCTTGGGAACCAGGTATTGGAATGGACACAAGTCTGGAACAAGTACTGGAGAGGTGTGATGCTGGGGAGCTGGCTGCTGGAGGTTTGAGGTGGTCCAAGCCAGGTACTGGAGAGACCATGAGGTTTGATGTTCGTCTGAGCCCACCTGCATATATGTCTAGGTTTGAGGAGACAAGGGGATCCAGGGCCAGTTACTTGTCAGACTGAGTGTCTAAGGCCAGTTATTGGAGGGATCCATTGTGTGTGTCTGCAAGGGGGTCCAGCAGCTGGCATGGGTCTATTGGCTTTAAGGGCTCATACATCCACGTGCCTGCAGCTGGTCAGTCCAAGGATCCAGGGCTTGGTTTTGGACAGACTGAATGTCTAAAGCCAGTTACTGGAAGGATTTATAGTCTATATAATTACCTGTTTCCCACCAACTAACTGACCTTCCCCTTGATCAGCCAGAGTGGGGAACAGGATGAGGTTATGGGTGCTGTTTGTGCCTGCATAGGTGCTGTGTTTTCTCTCCACATTGATTTGTATGGATCCCATGTGGTTTATATATGTGCATGCCTACTGGAAACACTCTCCCCGCCCTGCTACTGGCCAGACCTGGGGGCATGGGGCTGTGGCAGCTCCACCTCTATAAGCTAAAAGATTTAGGAGCTCCCTGGCAGGCCATACAGGTGCAGTCAATTGTATTTTTGGAGTGTAGTCCACAGGAGTCTGTTGCACATAATAGCAGGGCACAACAGGCAGAAGAAAGTTTTAAGCTGGACCAGAATATTAAATTTGAAGAATATGAATACTGAAAGAGGTAGAAATGCAAATGAATCCTTAATATATTCTTTTACCCTTCTTCTGTGCCACCTGGTGCTTTTTTTTTTCCTTAGAGAAACACTTACAAAATTCATGTTCCAATAAATAGCAAAAGGTCATTTCATAAATATTACGATCATTTTCATTAAACTGCTTCCATCTAAACAACCCTGGTGTGATTGTTCCAAAATGAATTACCCTTTCTAAATTAGTTCTGCCAAAAGCTAAATAGACTCATATAAAAGCAGAATTAAAATTATTATTATTAGAAGAGATTTTGTGTGGTTTGAATACTGTTGTGATCAGTAACTTTGGGACAATATGTCCCATTTGAATCTGCAATATAATTGTAAATGCAAGTTGTATTAACAAAGGTAAACAACTAGAAGTCCAAGGAAGCACTTCTCAATCATCTTCTCAAATCTACCTCTTTGTAACATGTAGCGCTGGTCTGTGCTAATTTGCACTTTACTGAGAAAGGAGGAAGGAAAGCGGCACAAGTGGCAAACTCCTAGATGACAGTATTCTTGCACAATGTAGCAAAATTCAGATGCTACAGATGGCAAGAGGCAATAAATCTATAAAACACATAGGAACTAGGGACATGACAAGAGCTCTATTATTTTTATTACTTTTTTAGCAATAAGAGATCACAGGCATTCACAATCTGAGCTAGAGGAAACATTTACAGGTTTATGTACAATAAATGCAGTTTATTCCCTGTGTTTCAGAAGTAATTTTCCTTCACATATGCACTCTTTGAAAGTACTCATATTGGTATAAGGTGAATAATACAGTTATAAGCTGGTGAACCGAGACACAGAAACCTGCTGTACAGTTTCCAAAACAGTATTTCTAGTAGTGAATTCAGCAAAAGTTTTAAAACAAATTTCCCATAACACAGTCCATTCAGTAGGGGATTCCCACGTAAATACTAGGGTTTATTAACACTTGTGAAAAGCAAAGATGAAGTTTAAGTCCCAGCTTACTCATGGTGGTTGACACTCATCTCCATCAAGCTTCCTTCTTCAAATTTCAAGGACTGCAGAAGTAATCATCAGGGTCTACTCTGAAGCCAATTATTCTGTTGCTTCTTGAAATAGGTGAATTTTTCCCTTGTTTACTGAGCTCCTGTGCTTTTTGTAGTCCCTGTTTTGTTGTTGGTCAGGACAGCATTGCTGGAGTCTATGACACAAAGCAGACAAGCTGTCCTAGCTCAGTTCACTATTGCTTACCTTCTGCCATGCTTGTTTTTTGGCTCTTTTTCAGATTCACTAGGAAGGATACAGAGATACAGGGATACAGGATACAGAGATACAGGATACAGAGATCTGCCTGTGTTGGAAAACTCCCTGAGCAGTGTCTCTCCTTTCCTTTAACAATAAATAAATAAACAAACAAATGAATAAAAAAACTCTCAAATTTTCCTATGACTTTTCACCTCAAAAGCAGAACCTGCAACTTGAAATGGTGATTGCTACCTCATGCAGGGGCTAAGATGCTTTATTCATGTAATAAGTGAGGTTTAAACTGTTAGGGTTTCCTCATCTTCCTTATAGACATTTTGGAAGGTATTGAAAAAAACAGGGACCAGGATGCTTTTATTTGGGTCCATTCTTCTGAACTCTCTACTTGAGTGTTTAAAATGCCAACCCAGGGACTTCCATCTGTGTAGGGAGGTGGGGGTTGCTCTTTTTTATAATTTGGTTTCATAACACCAGTCTTGTATCAGTTCATTATTCTTTCCACACTGTATCTGTTTCCAAGCTTTTTCTTCCCCCAATTCTTATCATACAATGTAGCTCATACTTTTTGGTCTACATAAGTTTTTAGTGTCATTAGTAATTTTTGTGACAGACAGTATCACATACCTAATCTTTCACTGCTGTGTATTTTTACTTCTGGGGAGATATGGCCAAGATAGTAATTTCTCTTCACGGGTGATGCTCTCTGTTATGTACCTGTTCTGCCTGAAGGCAAATCCATTGCCATGCATTGGATTTAAGCAGTTGCACTGTATATATAAAGACGAAAGATGTTAATTATCCCCAAGGACTTTTTGCTACATATTGCTGATGGCCTGATTGTCATATATATTGAAAGCATTATACAACCTTGCAACTTCTTTTGCAAGAGAAATTGTCTCCACTGGTCAGTCTCTCTCCTAACAAATGCCTGAGGACTCAGATGGGTGAAAGTAAACAACACTTGAGCAGCCTTTTGCTGAGAAACCCTGTATATAAGTAAGTGGAAAAGCAGAGGAACTTCAAAGGCTCTCGGTTTGTACCTCTGTACGGTAGAAAATCGGCTTGAGGTCTTTAAGAATATAGCTTTATTAGATATTGGTTTGTTGTGGCTATGGGTTATTTGTAGGAAGAAGAAAAGAAAAATCCTCTATAGTGAAAAAACCAATACATTGTACTAGCAGCACCAAGATACCTGGGGAAGATCAAGATAACCTGTGTGAGGCAACCCTTTGCTTAAACCTTTCATGTACCTAGTCAAGTGAGGAGACCAAAGGCATCACACTGACTTCCATAATTCTTTTTTGTATGCAAGAAGGGAAGAATGAAATTAATCTGAAGGTTTTCCATGAGGGATCTTGGGAGGCAGACCTGCCTGCTGAAGATAGGCATGAAAAAGAACAAGACGTTTGTGTCAAAACAAGCTTTAATTTTTACTTAGTAGTAAAGTGGTAAGAGTACTTCCCCAGGTCATAGGAACATCAATATTGCTACCTAGACCCAAACTACCTCAGGTGAGACTTTCTGTTTCAGCTCTTGAGTTTCAGTGAAATTAGCTTATCTTGAGAGCTAAACAACAAAGAAGAGCAGATTTTTTGACCTGTGGTGGTGATATGTACCAACCACAGGAGTTTGGTATATTTAACATAGTTGAGCTTTGCTGCTGAGCACAGTTCCTATTTGCAAATTACTCTGGGTCTCTGCTGAGCTGGTACTTCCATCTGCATCTTTCAGTAGTGCAGTAGGAAACAACAATGCAAATACACACTGCCTTCTCCTCCTGCAATACATTGCCAAGCCATTTTACCTAACCTCTGTGATCCTATCGTGCCCTTTTCAATGGATGACACTTAAGAAACAAAGTGAATTTGAAGCAATTATGTTCAAAGAGTAAAGCCTGAGTTGGTTATGTCTGGGAGTTTCAAAGGACTCTAAACAAAGAAAGAATACAACTTCCTTGGTATCTGAGTGGGACTTTGAGAGTCTGAATTTTCCAGATCCTATATCTAAGCACAGATATGGTCCACCACACCTTCTACACTTCAGCAAACATTGGAATAATCTCTTGTGTTATTTACTATTGAGAAATATTGTAACATTATTGACACTGTCTGCAAAACCATCCACTATACTACAGCTATTTTTGCTAAGGAAGTTCTCTCACTGGTTTATTTGTTTTAAGCTGTAGATGAGGATGCTGTCTGTACCTTAAAAGAAAAGAAGGTAAACTTTCAATATGGTCATATTGGCTGGCAGTTTAATTCTATTGAGATATTCTTTCAGGGAGATAACTTTCTAGTCCTGGGAGTCTTCAGTTTTTAAAACAAGTTTTCCAGCTCTGATGAAAGAGAATGAAGCCTATTAAAATGGTGCATGTTTAATAACCATGTTTAATTACCATGAAGATGCATACTTTGTATTCTACAGCTTCACGCATGTTACAGTTACTTGTTTGCTTCAATTGATTTCATATCATCCACCAGCTGGAATCTTAAATTTCTATGACTGTAATACTATGTATATTATACTTACATGTCTGTGGTGTCAAATCTCTTTTCAAAGAGCTCTTTTCAAAGCCGTTTTCAGCTGAACAGCTTGACTAGTGGAGGACTAATATCTCTCCAAGCATAATCAGTTTCTAACAAACCATGTAAAACCAGTTAGGGATGTATGTGCTTATGGGGAGATTTTCTTCCTAGAAACAGCAAGATTTCATCTGAATCCTACAACAGAGCAAATAAATAATTGACATATTAATAACACCTGGAATTTATATTGTGCTAATCATTTTCAAAGCACTGAGCAAATCTTGCAGCTAGATTTATAATACTCTGTGGAGTCAGAGAATAAATATTGCTGTGCTGAGAACATGAGGGTACATGAAGGCAAGATTAGGGGAATGATACTTGAAGAGTGCAGAGCCCCAAACCTGAACTTGCAGCACTCACCTGTCCCTCTTTGTCCCAGGAGTCAATCAGAAACAAAAATCAGGAAAATTATTCCACAGTTCAGTGTGTAGTGCCCAGTTAGCTTAGATAATAACAGCACTTTGTCAGAAGTGTGTGGCAGCAGTTAAAACAATACCTGTAGAAATTAAAACTAATCTACTTCAGAGTTCAGACACCAACCAGATCAAGCTCCTTTGAAGTTGGCTCAAGAAGCCAAAGACCTCAAGGTGGTGGTAGTGCTCAGTGCTTGGTGTTGGTATGAGGCTCTGCACTAAGCATCAGTATGAAACAAAGTTTACTTCAGGAATGTTAAGGTGAATATTTGATCCTAAATTTAGCAACAATAAAGGCAGAAATGCTAAGGTGGCAGCTACAGAGCCTTCCTGCAGACTGTTCTTACATGGGATATTCACAAATTTTGCTTGTTACTGCTGTTAACTTTGGCTAGAACTCCCATTCTCTTCTGCTTGCATGTACAGTTGCAATGTATAACTTGCAAATATCACAACAATACTCTCTTATTGAAACAGATGTTGTGTTGAAGCCAAATCAGAAGTAAGAAATGAAAGATCAGTTATTAGCAAGCAATCTGGCTGTCATAACAAAAACATGTTTTTTGGGAATTTGCTGGTTTTAGCAGTACCTATTAGAGTAATGACTTTGGGTCCAGTCAATGTTCTTTTTTTGCCTTGTCTGTTTGTTTTTGTTTGTTTTATAACAAAGGCAGTGTGTTTGGCCTTTTTTGTTTTAACAAGTTATTTTACATGGATCTCATGAAAAAGGTGCTGCTTCCCTTCATTTGTATAAAAACATTGCCTGTCACTAATGGGAAAAATCCATGGATGACTGCTGGTTTACTAGGAGGGATGTGATATGTAAAAAAAGCACCAGTTTTTACAGCTCCCCAGTGGTGTGATATATCCAGGCTCTAACCTATATGAAAAGAAAGGTGACTTTTAGGGCCCACCTTCTCCATACCAAAACCAATGCTTTGCAGGTTCAGCTTGGTTTTCAGCATGAAAAATATTATGATCACAGAAGTTTGTAGAGTTTGTAGTCAGATAACAGCAGATCATCAGGTTAGCTCTCCTTGCAGCTGGATGTCAGCATCTTTGAACCAACATTCAGTAACTGGCCTATGGATGAGCTCTTAGGCTGTCATAAATCTAAGCAAACTGGGTTTATTGAAACCATTTGCAGTAGCAGAGTCAACAAGACCGTTGTTTGCAATGCACAATACTGTACACACAGTTACTGTGCTGCAGTTCAAGGCAACTCTTTTCAAGTGAGACTTGCCCTCAAACATGCTTATTTCGAAGTGTACATTGAGTTATTAGGTCACAGGAGAAACCAACCACCTTCTCTACTGTATCTGCACTGATTTACAGACTAAATAATGGGTCAGTAGGTTTTGCTTTCTGTGTTAGGTGCTACTCTAGAATAAAATATATCAATAATACTCAAGCTAATGAGTTTTCAATCTAAGATTAAATAAGGACAGGAATGTGAGAGATTTTGATAGGAAGGTCCACATTTTGGCTTCTCTATCCAAGTTCTAACTGGCTTTGCCTTTGATTACCAGGGCTTTAGGAACGAAAGTTCAGGTTCTCAAATGTATTTAGATATATCAGTTCTAGGTGTCCAAGAACATTCAAAACTGTTTCAAACATAGTTTAGCTGTCAAAATCCTTTCCATGAGATGTAACTGATAATAAAATTTTACATAGGCTCAAAAAGTGGCTGCACGATTTCATGGACAAAAAGTCCTGCAAAGGCTGTTAAGCACAGAGTTGATGCCAGGGCTCTGTAAGCCTGACTCACAAATTGCTGGAGGCTAGAGGAATATTCCGGGAATATATCACTGCATGATTTCCCAGTTTGGACATTGTCCTGTACACATCCATTATGGAGATACAGAAAGACTAAGAGGTTAGATTTTCATCATTCCTAAGATATTTATGATTACAGTTCTTGTACCAAATGACTGAAATCATTACTCAGCTGAAAAACAGATACCAGAGCTGTAGAATTGCATCTCCTTATACCACATTCACATGTTTGGCCCATGTAAGCTGGCATGATGGTCTGGACCTTCATCTGGAATATACAGCCCTTGATCTCCTGTTTTATCATAGCTCATACAGGCATAAAAATCTGCACAGGGTGCAGGAGAAGGATGTAGGAAGGAATCCAGTTGTGATCTGCACACTGGGGCTCATTCAGCGCCACTAATGGCTATCCTGCTCTAAAGTGGAACCTCCTCCCAAAGCTCTCAGGTAAATCCAGTTTGCAAAGGTAAATTAATCCATGCTTAATATTCTCTGCCCACCAGCACATCCCCTTCTTTTAAACTTTGGCAGACACTGGAAAGTGATGTTATTAGGTTAGTACATTCTGGGAATGTTGTTGAGATTGATTCCTTTGTAACGGTCTGCTGTGGTAGCATTGGGGACCAAAAATTAAGACTTTCAAAAGAATCACTTCTGCTTAAAAATAATCTGAAATAACAAGGAGAAAATCCCAGATGTGATACAAGCTGAATCTGCATGAGAAAACCCTTTAGTTGCCTCAAGGGACATGCAATGAAAGCCTAAAGCTTCATGTGAAGAGTTTCACAATTTTTGCATGTGAATTAAAGGATAATGGACTACTTAATCCATTAGCACACTAATAATGGATTGATTAATGGACAGATATTAATACATAATGGATCTGTCTCATAATCAAAGGAAAGACCATACTGCTACAATATCTGAAGATTTTATATCTGCTGTCACATATATCAACACTCCCATTAGACTGAGGACCCACATGCACAAAAAGATGAAGGGACTTCCATATAGTGCTTTAGATGGAATTGGGACACAACCGCACACCTCTGAACTTAGAGTATTTGGAGCATTTGAACTCATATCCAGAACCACCCTTGTGTTCATGGTGTTGAGCAAACCAGTACCTCTTGTAGACTGTGGTGGCAGTTTTTGTGTTTTGCTTACATGAAACGCACAGAATCACAGAATGTTAGGGATTGGAAGGGACCTTGAAAGATCATCCAGTGCAATCCCCCCGCCGGAGCAGGAACACCCAGATGTGGTTACACAGGAAGGCGTCCAGGCAGGTCTTGAATGTCTCCAGAGTAGAAGACTCCACAACCTCCCTGGGCAGCCTGTTCCAGTGTTCGGTCACCCTCACTGAGAAGTTTCTTCTCAAATTTAAGTGGAACCTTTTGTGTTCCAGTTTGAACCTATTACCCCTTGTCCTATCATTGGTTGTCATCGAGAAGAGCCTGGCTCCATCCTCCTGACACTCACCCTTTATATGTTTGTAAACATTAATAAGGTCACCCCCTCAGTCTCCTCTTCTGCAAGCTAAAGAGACCCAGCTCCCTCAGCATTTCCTCATAAGGGAGATGCTCCACTTCCTTCATCATCTTTGTTTCCCTACACTGGACTCTCTCCAGGGAGAGAGTCATCCCCCAATTTATACTTGAACCTGGGGTTGTTCCTGCCCAGATGCAAGACTCTACACTTGCCCTTGTTATATTTCATGAAATTTTTCCTAAAATTTAACAGGCACTAAAATTTAACAACCTAACAGGCACTCCTGGTGCAAGAAGGCTGGACTGTCTCTCTAATATCTTTGTAATATCTTTATTTGTATGATGCACACAAAAGTCCCATCCTGTTTGATGTGCTCTATTTCAGAAGCTGGTGTGTCTTAAGAAGATGTTTAAAAATGTTTAAGAAAACACTATGCACACAAACCAAAGATCCTTTTGCTACCACAGGGAAGCCTAGTGCCTATTGGTGCAAGGTGGGACATAAGACACCTCCTTTCCCTCTAATATTTTGCAACTGGCTTGTTGGACAGTTTGGATAGGACCTGGTATGTGTTTCTGTTCACCTCACATGTCTTCCACACTTCACACAAAGGTATCCCTCAGTTGTCTGTGTTAAAAACAAACCCAACAAAAGGACCCACATAAACCAAACAAATAAAAACCCCAAACAAACAAAAATAACTCAAGCCAATTTACACTGTTTAGTCATTTGTGGTGGGAACATGGGACTGTCTTTGGATACTGATACACAATCTTCTCTCAGATATCTGCAGTGAGTGGTAGATACACTTGCTTATTTATTTTAAGAGAATTGACAACTGGGTTAACACAGACAATTGCAGTAACTCTAGAAAACGGAGGAATATACTCAATTCTTTAATAATGTATGAATCCTGTGATAGCTCTACTAAAATGTAGTCCTAACTCATCCATTTTAGTCCATTTTAGGAACTTAGAGATTGTGACCCCAGGCTCATTGGGTTTCTGAAGAAGGATTTTTATTCCCCTCTTTGCGTTGCAAATCATATGAATAACATAGACACTGGAAGAAGCTACCCTAAAATGAGCAGTCTGTTTGAAGTTAAAAGCAGGAGGTCGTAAATACTGCATCTTCCTACATTTCTCTTTGGACTCACCCTATTTTGGTTATTCATGCAGAATCTATTAAGTGGAATAATTTGAGCTTTTTGATTGACAGGTTTCTCAAGACTGTACTTTATTTCTGTTCATATTTTCATAGTGCGGGTACTATCCACACTATGATACAAAAAACAATCACTTTTAGCTATGCTTCAATGCTGCTGAATCATAGCAGCCAAATACTACTTTCAAGCCCATCTGTCCAAAGAGAACAAAAATCAATTTGAAGTTTATCTGCACACAAACTATTCATAAATCACCGAATTATAGGAAGCACCGTATCAGCATCAGAAATATTATTTCTTTATAAGCAGCTTCCATTTTGTCAATTACAACCACTAAAATGTATCAGGCTTAAAGAACAATGATTTTGGGGAGCTTTTGTAAATAAATCATGGGATTTTTGTGGTTAATAGTCCCTTGTTAACACTTGAGTTTTTATTACAGTCTAATACCTATCAAGCTTGTCTCTACACTAGTAAAAGCTGAAAATTTGTTTATTTGTTTCTTCCATGGAAAAGTTACTTTATCACATTATTTCATGATTTCAGAAACTGATGCTTTAAGAAGCACAATAGCTCTCAAGCCTTTAGGTAATCTTTTAACTTAATAAGAAAAGAGAAGCATGTCGTACTCTGTTCTACTTGTTCTTTTGTGTTGTCTTCAGTTTCACAGTTACAGGCTTGCAGATTTTGCTTCATAACACCCAGAAAATGAGCAAAGACACATAAGGAAGGCAGAGACAGATGCGAGCAATGCAAAGCCCAGTCCAGAGGTTCATCATGGGTTTGCAGCAGGCAAGAGATTCAGGGATGTCCTGTGGATTTACCTTGATCCTCAGCTTTGGTGGACCCTTTACGGTGTAAGTCGGTGTCCACTCAGCAAAAAGGTCTCTTCCCAATTTACCTAATCTTCCAGTGAGGAGCTACACACCAAATCCAGTTCTGCAGTTCATCTAGTTCAATTTCAACTGTGATTAATCACCATGTTAAAGTATGATGCTGTGGAAATGTTAGTTCATTCCACTGCAAGGAAAGCCCTTAGACATCTGAATAATACTTTCATACTGTTACAGGATATCCCACTAAAAGAAGAGAGAATTAAATTATGCAAACCCTGTAACCTAACATGGGTGTATTTTCATGAGAGCTTCTTTACTAAATCGAGTTGTGAGACCTTTAATAAACCAAAGGTTTATAACAATACATTTGAGGGAACTCACGCTGTCTTAAATTTAGATCAATTTTAGAGCTTACTCCCAAGATCTACCTGACTTGTAGAGTGATCTTTATGGCTTCAATGAGTAGGGAGAAGGGAAAGCTGCAGACACTGAATCTTTTTACACGTTTAAGAAATATAACTGCTGGCACATTGGGCCTTCAAACAGTTCAGGGCTGATTTTCCAAGCATTCTGTATCTTCCTTTATCAAGTATTTATGTAGACTGGAAAAGCAAAATAAATTTTTAGACCTAGAATGCTGTGAAATGTATTTATGCTCATTTAGTGTTGTTATGTATCATAGGAACAAGCACAGCAAAACACTGACAGAAAGATTTGCAACACCAGAAGCAGCGTGGTATATACTCATTATACTATATTTTAGGTGCAGAGGACAAGAACCTTCAGAATTGAAGACACAACTATATATTGTTTTTACAATTCAATTTCATCCTACTTTATTGAAATTCATAACTGAATAGAGGATGCAGTGAGCTTAAAATATTTTTTAAAAAGAATGTTTGGTGTTTGAAAAATTATAGCGTACCTCTGCGTTTTCATTTAGTAAGATCAGTTAATCAACATGACCGATATCACCATATACACTTGCGATAACTGTATGAAGACATTTCAGTTTTAAATAGTACAGAACGCAGTGTGATTTTTCAGCTTGCATGTTGACATTAATAAAACTCCTCCAGGTCATGCTAAATTATGTTTTATATGCTGTGGTGTAAGGAACCAAAAATAAGCTTGATAAGCAAAGAGCAAAAGTGAAACATAGCATACCCAAAAGATAAAGATGAACTGTTGACTCTACGTATCCTGCATAGCTATGGAGCCCATGTGGACCTCTCCATCAGCTCTTTCACTGTTTTCTGAAATGGTAAATTTAAAAAAGATTTCATATGGATGGAACTAATCTTCCCACCTGTGGTTAATACTGTGTCTTGGTGTGTAGTAGTAGTAACATTTGCCACCCACTTCTCCAGAACCTTCAGCTGGAACTGGTGGGGCTTCCCAAATCACTCTTCTTTTCACTTTTTATGATCTTGCTGGCCTGTGTTCCTATGTGAACACTCCATCTTGTCTACGATCTTTATTGGCAATATTAATCACATACAAGATATCTCCTATAACTCTTAGCCACCTATAAAAGACTGTGCTACATGATTATTTCTGCATCTACTGGAAAGTATGTTTTCTTTGTTTACAAATATCTGTGTACGATTCAATAACTTTGGCAGCGAGAGACTGCCTGAAAATCAATGAGTTACTTTACTCAGGATATTAATCATCACATTTAAGCACGCAAATCACAAATTGGACTGGGCTGAGCAGGATGTGCCTGGGGGAATCTCCAGAACTGTATGAAATTCCCACCTGGGGAGCTCCTGCAACAATCAGTTAAATGGTTGATTGTTCAGTCAGTCCCCTAGTTTCGATTCTGTCCAGTGCCTCAGAGCAGTCCATATCTCACCTATGCAGACAAGAAGTTGGGCAGTTGCTGAAAGACCCAGGGAATTAATGGATTAAATGCACTGTGCAAGAACAGGCACAATCCTGATAGCCGACTACACTAAAGGACAAATTTTATATTCATACATACAAGTCATTTATAACTGAAGTCCCATAGCTCTTGCCACATGACCAGAACCTGACCAGAAAGTGCTTCTTTCTCACCACTTATTCTAGGGAGTCCAGAATAACTGATTCACTGTTTATGTCTCCACTTAGAGTCCCAGACACTGTGATTTTCAGGCATGACTCACTGTTATCTTATAACAACTCTGAACCATATGCTAACGTCAACTGGAAATTAAGACGGAAGTGTGAAAGTTTTGAACAAACACAGAAGGAACATTGCTGAAACAACTTTCAGAGCAGGGCAAGGCAAAAAGCTGACTGAATTATCATTCTTATTCTATGATGAACTTTTATTAATTTTTAAGGTATGGTTGCCTATGTAGTAGGAGTCAGAATATGATAAATAAATCACTCCAATTGAGGTGCTGGGACGTGACTATCAGTGTTGCTAAACTACTAGAATGATCCTTGTATGCTTTCCTTCTGGGTTAAAAGCACTCCCTCAAATGATTCCCAGGAACAAGGATCAAGGATCAGTATTTATACCTACATCAGCAAGTTGCTCAGCTCAGTAGAAACGGCTACATAGACAGAGATATTTGTGGTAGGAATTCAACACTACACTGCAGGGGGTGACCCACGTGTTGCATAACATTAAGCCCAGTCTGGTCCCATAGGCGGGATTGCACTTTATTGGAGGGAGCACATCAGTTGTGCTCTTGCAATCTTCTAATTTAACTCAATCTGCAAGCATCACAGCTCACAGTTTTCAACAGCACTCCACAATGTAAAACAAAGCACAAGCAATGAGGATGATCAAGAAATTAATCTCTCAAGTAAATGCCTGAGCCAGCTGTAGAGTTCCAGTGACTATTGGCAAGAAGCAGCTTGGAAGAAATCATTCTGTTTTGGAAGCTAAGGGAATCAACCAGCATAACTGCTAGCATTGCTGTGCTTGGTGACCTTCATTCCCAAGGACTTTTGTCAGGCACTTGCAGGACACCAGCACATAGCCCGTCCTTGACGATCCTTTCTACTTTTCTATTGATATAAACTGAAGACTTGCTCTTTAACTTCATTATTTCTGTTACAGAAATTGAAAGTATCAGTTAAAATCTCAAATTCTAAAGGGTCTCAAAGTGATCCAGGGTAGAATTCTAGTTTAAATCTGTGCTTAATTATGGTTTAATTTGCTCATTTAGTTCTCTGATGGGAAAAGAAAAGTCTTCTCCATTTGAAAAGACAGATATCTCAGGGAATACCATACTGGGGAAGTGCTGGGAAAAGAGAAGGAAGAAAAAGGGAAACAAAACCTCTTGCAGACTCATTTGTTGCTCAGAAGTTCACTACAAGAAACAAAGTTACAAAGGCATTTGAAATACTTAGAGATGAAGCAGGTAACAAGAATGAATGCAGAGGCATGACTGCAGGTTTACAACTCAATGTTTAGAACAACTTCAGTAGTCCTAGACTGGTAAACTCATAGAGTTATCCCCTTCAATTCTCAGTTGCGCAAGTAATCTTTTATCAGAAGTCTTTGTAAGATTCTGATGTATATTTTCTCAGTTATTGGAAAACAGATTTAACATGATGGATGTTTGCTGCTTCTGATTCTGTCCAGGCACCTTTCTACCCCCCCTGAGAGATCAATGATATATAATTTTCTACAATATAGTGGAAGGAAAGCCCTTTCTTACATTCAGTTATTTTCTCTCCCTTGTCACTCATGTACTGTATGACATCCAAGGAAAGTTCTACTGTGTTATTGGTTTTTTTTTTCTTTTTAAATGGTTTTATTGTTTTGCCCTAAGGTTCTAACAGGAAAACAGAAGTATAAAATACAACTAAAAAGCATCAAAAGTTTGACAAAGACAAGGGATATATAAAAGCACTAATCAAAGAAATTTTAGTCTTAGTCTTTGATGATGGCAATGAAATACTAAGAGGATCTCATTCTCTCTGGGCTTACATTTATAATTTATTTCATGTAAAGGGAAGAAATGTTAAGATAGATTATGTGTGAATTTGTCAATTCAGATTCCACAATGCCAATACCTTCTGAGACTAACAGAGTCAATGCTTCAGCCAGGACACATCAGAGGAATATTTGAGCCACATTATGTGCAAGTATTTCATATCCACAAGCATTTCCACCTCCAGGTTTTATGTACGACACCAAAATTTAAGCAAAATCCAGCTGAAACTAGTGAAGTTTACCTCATTTCTAGTTCAAACAGTAAAAAACTTGGGTTTCTTACTGTATCTTTAAAGATAACGCAAGTTTTCTTCCTACTGAGGTTAATTTTATAAGTCTTTTATTAGGCATGAATACATTTTTTAATATATAATTGAGCCTTTATAACACATAGCTGACCAAAGGCTACTGAGAATGGAGGATAATGGGAAATTCTCCAGGGATCCAAAAATGGTGACAGGTGCAGAGCACCTAAAATGGCCTTCTTGCTGCCCGGAGAATGTCAGTTCTCTGACCTTAAGAGCTTCTCCAAGTGCATCAGAGAAGAATTTGTACCTACCAATAACATAATTATGGTAACAGTCACCTCAAAAGCAATATAGGCAATTTAGAAGCAACACATTGAAAAAATGAAAGGCAAGATTGGCTATATGTTATAAAGGACAGAAAGCACAATATGCTGTATTTAGATATGGACTTTCAGTGTGTCATTGTCTGCAGATTGACTGTTGGTGCACATGCTCTTGACATTAAATGTGAAGTTTTTTCCTCTTGGTCCAAGATGGAAACATTAATTTCCAGATCAACTCAAATACAATTAAAAGTAAACTCATCCCTGTTGCCAAGTAGTTAATGAGCTCTAAATTCACACCTGAAGTGGTTCTGTGACAAATCATTAGGGTGTCATGCTTCCATACTGTCGGTACAGTGTTCTCATCTCATTAAGGAACCTCACTGTGTTGTAACTTCATTTATTTTTATTAGAGTATGAAAGAAGCTTGATAATTAGGAAGACAGGGTGCTTCTAGACAATTGCTCCTTACAGAAGGCCATGGGAAATGAGGGTGACTATGTGTCCTGCAGTCTGTCCAGAATCCAACATTCATGGTAACTTTATTATTGCATTTGCCTTCTTGCTTTTAACAAAAACATCATTCACATATGGATAAGGTGAATTTAATGTGTTTGCATTGTATATATTTTTTTTCAGATTTCTTCTTCTTTAGTTTGCTCCACCCATTATCTGGGGTCATCAAACAAGATTCAAATTAGAAGAAATGCAGAAGAGGTGTTTCATATCTATGAATTACCAGAAAAATTTTGGAACTTTCTAGGAAAAGTGGCATGTGCAGGAAAGGTAGGGCACGTATTTCATGCATTCTTACCACTATTGACTCAGAGGAACTGCAGGCTCTGTTTTCCTCATCATTCAATTCTTGATAAAGGGGAGAAAAAAGATAAATACTTGAGAGCATTGCTTTTCACTGGATAATGATTTCTACAGAATCGTGAGTAATGTTTGTGAAAAAAATTGAGCAGAAGTGTCAACATCTGTAATGCTACTGTCATAACAAAAATTACCACAAGGTGTTTTTCTGCTTTTGTACCAATATTTTGTACTCTGAGATGATGCCCCCAAGCCATCTGAGGCAGGAAGGGGAGCTTTCCACTTTCCACCTATGTACTTGGGAAAACTTATGTCTCAAGTAGACAACACGAGTTACTTCTGTGATGTGAATGACATAAGACTTGCCTGCTCCATAAAGTGACTTACCCTTTGCCTGCAAGGTGACGTACATTGTGCATGTTGTGTGCATTGAGTCAGTGTATTTGGCATTCCATGGGGTGAATTTGATGTTCCATGAGGTGACAACACTCATGTACCTGGTGTCTCATTCACAATTTCTCTTTCAGTGCAAACCAAGTTGATGTAATAAAGACAAGTTATATTGTAAGAAAATAAGATGCTCTATGTGTTAAATGAAACTACTAACAATCATGCCCATCTCTTCTTTATGGAGATTATACTTACTCAGTCATGGAACAGAGGTATCAAGTGACTGATATTAGCTGAAAATCCTTCATAGAAATTATACTGTGGAAAATGGGTTGTTGGGGCTTTTTTGCTTGGTTGTTTGGTTGTTTTGTTTTGGGTTTTTTTTGAGTGATACTGTATCAGTGAAAACAAAAATAGGAATATGTGTCTGCCTTCAATAATAATGCTTCATGCTTCATCCAAGAAGAAAATAAACATAAACTGTGATATTTCTATTATTATTTTGGCAGTTCCTGGGAAAAGAAAAACAGTGAGAAGAAATTAGTTTTACTCTGAAGAAGCCTGAACTGATATAGCTTTGGTCCTAAAGCCATGTAGTCCTGTTAGCTGGGCTTCAGCTGAGCTAATATCTGCTGTCTCTTAGCAGCATGTATAATATCATTATAGTGAGACTCCAAGTCCTTTGATTTACCACCGTCAATTTTTCTGCATCCCCACTTTGTAAGAAGACAGAATCATGGAAGATGTAACAGGCAGAATTTTTTCCTGCAGCGCACTAGACGTGCTACATTGAATGCTGTTTCGGCTCTTGAAAATATTTTAATTCAATATTTGATTAAGAAATGGGTGATTTCTCTCCCAAGGAAATTTCTAACCAGCTGTTTCCATGACAAAGACAACCACATGCAGAGTCACTGATGACTAAGGGATACATTTAGCCAGATCACTTCATCTTTTGAGGAAATTGTCTTTTGGAAGGTATTTTTCTTAAACTATTTGTCAGAATTTTTTGAAAGAGGACTCAAATTATTTGCAAATTGATCAAATGAGTCTGCATCAGATCCAACAAAAAGAAAAAAAAAATGAGGGATATTTTCTCATCGTCAGTGGTTCCTAGATTCTAAGCAGAAAAGAAATATAAACAATTGTTGATTAATTTTCTCATCTTGCAAAACACTAGCTAATTTATGCCCAGTGTCTGTAGTTTAAAAATGTGATGACTTTTACACTGGGTTTCTTCCTGCTTTCCGAAACATGATTCTAATAGAACAAAATTACTTCCACACCACTCTCAATTTTCTTTTCTCTGTTCATCCACTGGCATTTCTCAGTTTTCATTTCATTATCAGATTGTCATGAAACTTCACAGCCATCCTGCTACATGTATTATTCCTCCAACATATATTATTCCTTTTTGCAGATGTCAACGTGTGCTCTCATCTTTGCCACAACTCTTATTCTAGCATTAAATTTATATACTCTGAAGTTCAGCAAATCAAAAAGCTTTTCCAATTTCTTGCTATACCTGAAAAAACTTGTCTTCCTGGGCTTTTTATTACTCATTTTATTTATTCAGAGCCGTGTTTCAAACTAGTTTATTTTTATCATACTGAAGTATGTATGCATTCAAACTTTAAAAAGAACAATTACAGCTCAAGTCTCAAAAAAGTTTTGATTCAGACATTGCACAGTTTTGAAAGATTAGTTTTCTCCTTGCAAAATGTCAGTGATATTAACAATTGATTTTCCTCATTTTGCTTTCTTTAATGCATTTGTCATTCTTATCAATAAATCTCTATTTACATTCATTAGAGATGAGCCATGAAATGTACTGGTAATTCAGCTAATGTTTATATTGGTAAGCTGTTGACTAGAAAAAGATCTTTTAGTGAATGCATTAGCAGAATAGGAATATGAAGCTGCTAAATGAAATGGTATTGCTTAATGTGATACAACCAGAACTTGCTGAGATTCTTTGCCTAGAGGGGAAAAAAAAAGAGTTATTCAGAGACCAATAATCTCCCTGAGGTGTGTTGTACTGGAAAAGAAACAACTATTTTATTGTTTTTTTAATCTCTGCATGAATATGGGTTCTGTCCTGCAGACCTCCAAAATCAAAGCTGGACCACATACCTAAGATTTTATAGTGTCATAAAATCAAACAGCATTAAGTGTCCTGTAATGTGGAGAAATAACCTTAAATAAATCACCTAGAAATCTGCACAGATATATTACTTATACTGTGTTGTGTGCACTATGTAAGGTATCTTTTCATTCTTTTTGCCCAAGCTACTTAATCTAGGCTCAAGTAACAGCCAGATAGGAGATTATCTCAGCACCTTGAATGTTACAGATACAGAACAAGAAATCCTGTTAAGTAATTGGTAAATATGAATTGAGGAAGTTGAATGAGTGTAAAAATTTAGTTTTGCTTTATCAAGGGAATTCAGTTCAAGGAGAAAAATACAAAAATGTGGATTATGTAAAGCAAATTGGTCCATTTTGGTTCCCATTGCCATCAGTCAATAGCGAAGCATACAGACCAGTTAATCTTGTCCTAAATCAGTGCCTAAAACTGTCCTGAAACCGTCCTGAAATAGACTGGTTTTGTTCATTAACTACAAAGGGACACCTGAGGAACCAGGTATGAAGACTGGGATTACATAGCACTAGATGAGAAAAGTGTCACACCTAAATTAAAAACATAATTATTCGATATACAATTCCCACCTACATTCTAACTTTGCCCAGACTGGCTTGTTAGATAGTAATTTCTTGGGCCACAACTTTCACATATGAAATTAAACATCTTAACACTTTTTAATAGTTCATTGCTTGCTCAGTACTATCACTTTCCACTTCTGGGTGCCAGAAAACAACAGAGACAAGAAGATAATTAAAATTTAATAAAAAAATACTATGGTACACTTTTTCTTTATACATATTGGTAGACTTGGCAGTGTAGGTTCAAGGTTGAACTTGATATTAAGGGTCTTTTCCAGTATAAATGGTTCTATGATTCTATGATTATTTGCCTGTGGTTTACAAATCCTTTATTTTTACATCTTCAACATGGGTGGAAAAATCTTTATCACCCATCAGTTGAACACTAACACCTCAGCTTGAAATAATAATAATTTTTTCCAGACATCCTGGTAATTTTTCCAGCTTGTGGGAGACACATGAAGCTTTTCTCTCTTTCTCCTTCTTTTGTCTCTGCCTCCCTTGGTCCATGATCTTTTAATTACAAACCCTGTTGCTTACGCAGACCCAAGTCTTTTGAGAAGAATAACTTATTATTTCAGTACATTAGGTATGGGGATTTTTGCTGGTTTTGGGGAGTTTGTTTTAAATGGTGTGTTTCCCAGGTTCTATGTACAGTTCTAGAGGCCAACAAGAAAATGTTTCCCCAATATCATATTTCTAGTAAGATTATTTTGTGTAAAATAAACAGATCAAATTTCTAAAAAAATGCAAGTCTTTTAGCACATGCCAGTATCATATTTGCAAAAAATAAACATGTCTCTTGGAATTACTATGGATATTACCCAGGTGTCCAGAAGGCAAGCAAAATAAATCTGAATTGTGTTATCCCTGAATTTCTCTGAAGCTGAGAATGCCAGTTTTTGTTCCTGGATCTAAGATTTTAACAAACTATGTTGAAAGATCTCTAGTTTTGGCAGCATTTACTGTCTTTTGCCTCATTAAAACCCTTTCATACTGAGAATGGCCCTGGCATAACTTCACCAAATAATTTAATGGAAATAACAAAATGATGGTAAATATTCTTTTTTAGCGACTATTAATCTCCATCACACATCAGCTATCAATCCAGACCCAATCCCTAAATCTAGCCCAGTACTCTTTGTCTGGTATTCCCACGATAATGAAAAGTAAACTCCTAATTTGGAGATAAAAGCACAGTGAAATATATCCATTGCCATGAAATTCCAGTAATCAGGGATATTTACTTGCTCTTCTGGACTTTTGTCCATGAATTGCAGGCCAAGCTGGAACAACCAAAAGCAGAGATGTCCAGTTTGGCCAGGAGACTGGGAAGTTCTGAAAAACAGAGTTTCAACTGAATTATTAAGAAGTCTCCTATTCTTATCTTTTCATGTCTTCAAATCAGAGCACCCCAGAATTATTTAAGTGTGAATAAGCCACTGGACTTTAGACATAAATATGTATATATGGAGTGTGCCTGGCTTATGTCTCATTAAAAAAATGAACAATGGGCAAAAAATGAACAATGTCTTAACAGCAATGGAAATGTAAGCTGCTACCAAACCATGGCATATATCACAGCATTATGTGTGTTTCCTAGGAAATGTGAGTACACAGTTAATATTCACAGCATATAAAATAGAAAGATGATAGAGAACAAATGGCCTCTAAATCAGTGAGATTTCTTCAAAATTATCTCAGAACAAGAGGACTGAATGATGGCCACATTCCACCCTATTTCTGTTACGGAGATTATTAAGGACCTATTATTCAGTTTGAAAGCAAAACTTTGGGACTTATAATAGGCATTGAGCTGTGAATAAATAGAAACAGAGGTTAATTAAAGACAAACAAGCTGATTTTAAGGCAATAAAGGTCCTAAATGCAGCCCTGAAGATACCTTTGAACATACATGTTTAAACAATCCCTTGGGACATACCAGCCCGAAATTCCTAGTGAAATATTAGTTGTCTGCTTCAGAATAGTTTGACAACAGTGATTCAGTATTTTGATAGGCCAAACTACACCTTCCCTCACCCATTAAAGTCCTTAGGCCTGAAGCCACCATAATCCAGGGAAAATTGTGGCAGCTAAGATCCACTAAGGGAAGAAAAAAATAGGGAAAATAATAAGCTTCAGCGGAGGAAGGGATCTTGAGGTGATGGATCTCGGCCTTCCAAATTTGTTGACTGTGAAGGAATGTTTTTTAAAAATACAGATAGTCCTGATTTTTTAATTGGAAGTCCTTTGTTTCATTTGTCCTACAAATGCATTTTCTGTTTGGTTCTGGACAGAAGGCTCTTCTAAACACAAGGGAGAAGAGTTTCCAATTTCATCAATTCTTCCAATACCACTTCTGGTTACATTTTCATCTTGTTACATTTTCATTTTCATCTTTCCGGATATAAATTAAGGGTTAACACAGTAAATGTACTCTATCTGAAAACAACTCAAAGCAGATCTGGGTCATGGATTTGTGGAAAGATCTGTTCTCTGTCTGCAGGTTTTTGATATTTATATAAATAACAATGACAACAGTATTGAAAATTGCGTATTTCAAGCTAATAGATGAAAGCTTCAGAAATTAGGAGTAGCCAGATGAAGAAAAACAGGAACAATTTAGATAAAAGATCAATGCTATATGTAGAAATAGGATCTAATTCAGATAAATGTAAAATATGCAGCTGTGGAGCGAACACTGACAAAGAGCACATATTAAACGAAAGAAGATGCTGAAAAAAAATGGAGAGCACTATAGAAAGATAATAAAATAGAATAAAACAAAACAAGACCCTACATGGATGACTGAAGAAAAATAGAAAAGAAAAACTAAATAAACTTTTGTATGGAAAGAACTGAAATGGAAAATTATCAAAGTTATTAGCACTAAATCCTGTTTTCTTCAAAGTCAAAGTCAAACCTACTGATTATCAGGGCAAGAATGAACTGTAAAAGCCTCTGGCTATTTATAAAGAATAAATATATACAAATTACAGGAGGAGTTGTGATGTGAGATGAGGGTGTTGTGTGGGAGTGTCTATTTTAATTAAAGACAGTAATGGCCCCTGCTATATCAATCACTTGTGCAAGAAAATGTTCTGCTGCCAGCATTGACTTTCAGCTATTTTAGTTCAGACTAAAAATACCACTGTAAAACAATATTCATTATTTCTTTGATCCATGGAGTTTGAAGTTGTTAAACATTTGTTTTCTGTATATTAAACATCTGAAGTTACTGTGAACTCTGGCGTGCCATTTTACTTTGAGGCTGCTGCAGTCTGTTATAAGAGCAGACACGTGCACACATCAGTTGTTTTGGTTTTTCTTACCTTCTCCTCATCAAACATAAATACCTTATTTAAAACTTAAAATGCATCATCCTCCATTGCATTGTATCAGAACAAGGACATTCACTTTTATTTGGAAAGTCATCACCCACTACTCTTGCTCACACATTTTTATGGCCACACTCCAAATAAAGGTCATGATTCAGGTGAGTTTACCATATGACATGTAAAGAGATAAAACAGAGAATGTGGGAAGTATCTCTTTTATGGTCATAAATAATATTTGAGTGTTCAACACCTTTTTTTAACTCTATGATGGATTTTTTTCCCAATTTGAATCAGGGCCTCTTGCTCTCCTGAGAAGTTAACACTGCATTCCCATTTTGTATGTGAGTAAAGTGAGGCAGACCCGGATTAGACAACTCATCTTTCTTTGCAGAATCAGTGCCTAAAGCTGAGGAACTCAAAAATGGTTGCTATCCCTTGAGTATGCATACATTCCCCACCTGCATCCTTTCTTCCAGTTTGGGTCCTGATGCTCACCATCCTTGCCTCCAGTGCCACTTTCTTCTCATAAGAACATAAAATACATACAAAGACCAGCAGAAAATCAAGGGATGCAAGAATAGTGGTCACAGAAGAGAAAATACCGCTCTTTGAGGTTTTCCTTTTTTATTTCACACTTTTATCACTGTATCACCTACTTTTCATAGTAGGCATTGATAGGAATAGGAATTGCTGTATAAAGAAGATTGGATTTGTGGTAGCACAATTTTGATTCCTACCTGAGACCTGAACAGTACAAAATTTTCCAGTTTTGTACACAGTTTGCCACTTTAAGTGCAGCACAACTGCACAGAAATTAGAGTTACTTTAGATTTGTAGATCTTAAGGGGGGGTTGGGAATCAACAAATCTGGCAAAGCAAATCAAGGTATTCTCTTCTGCACGCAAGAACTGGGAATCTGCCTAAAGCAAAATCCTCTTCTGACAGGATCAGGAAAAGATGCTTAATACATGAAGAAGGGCAGCTTGGATCAAAATACATTGAGAGAGAAAGCAACAAGGTGTCTTCTCTTCCACATTTGCTTGCTTCAGCTCCCGCAGAAAGAAAACTTCCCTCTTTCTCTTGTGGACCTTTGTCAGTACATGCACAGATGTTGACACGCAGACATTGATGCCAGATGGTTCATCTCAGATTCCTAAGGAGAGTAGACATGAACGTCAAACATACTCTGATATTTTCAAGAATACATTGAGGGTGACATTTGGTTGGTGATTGCTAATGAGGCCTTAAAAAATAGAGTCTGTTTTGGTATTAACTTCTATTTTGATTTCAGTGGTGTCAGATAGGCCTGATATGATCATACAAATCTTTTTCAGCTTGGATCCTACATGAGAAGAAATTAGGCTTGTTTTAATACCAAAAAGGCTTACTGGAGTTACAGGTTGTAAGTGCAAAATGGTAAATGAGCCTGAACCATCCATGTTGTCTTGTGGTGATCAAAACCAAACCGAAGCATACATGTGGTCAACAACTAGATTTAGGCTCCAGTCTCACCGAAATGAAATTAACTGAGGGGTGCTTTCACAGAATCATAGAAACATGGGTCAGGATTGGAAGGGACCTCTGGAGATCATCTAGTCCACCCTCACACCTAAAGCAGGTTCACCTAGAGAAGGCTGCACAGGATCGTGTCCAGGTGGGTTTTGAATATCTCCAGAGACAGGGACTCCTCAACCTCTCGTTTTACTAGGCAAGGCAGGGTTGTATCACTCTCCTCTTTTCCCCTTCCCCTCCCATTACCTCTGTCTAGTTAAGTGCAGCGATGTCTCCATTTTGGGGGACAGGCACATGACTCACTTTAGTCTAAATATTAGCAACTTAGCACTCACAAAGCACCGTCCCAGGAATGCCTTGTACAAATTACTATCCCGCTTTACATCTCTTATATTCCTGACAGGGCTTCAAGGCATAAACATAGACTGATTTAGGTTTAAAGTGACCTCTGAAGATCATTTGGTCCAGCACCACATTCAAAACACAGTCAAGCTCCATACTTGCAGGGCCCAGGATGAAAGTTTCCTACAAACAGTAGAAGAAAACAGTAGTAATAAAGTGACATACTAGATAAAGGTGCAAGCTAGGCTGAAATATGAAAACTATTTCCTTTCCCTGTCTGCGGCACAGAGAAGTATGCACACTCACACATGAAACGGGAATGGCATCGCCTCCGCCCATGGGTGAACACCCATCAGATATAGCATTTCTTGGTAGCAGCTAAAGGCCACTCAACAGGAACACATAGAAAATGAAAAAGATGAGAACTAGTCCCAAACAGTGGCAAATGATCTGTTCCTCAATCTACCATGAGCTCTTAAGCCATCTCTCTGCCTAAATGTTAACTGGTAGGATACGCTCTTGCACAGTTTCAGAGGTAAAAATAGCTTTGCCTCTACTCTCTTGGAGCAGAACCTCTTCCACAGAGAGTTCCTTCAGTTTCTGCAGGGTCACTCAAGTAACTTGTCACTCAGTTTTCCAAAGGTGTCAAATGCTGGCTCAGACTCCACAAAGAAAACCCCTGAAAACAAAGAGAACCATTATCAGGCAGACTCCATCCCGATCTTGTGCAATACCTTCTAACTTCTGCAATTTTGGTGCATTATGTGTTGCTAGGATCAGTGCTCTGCTTTTCTTTGAATCAAGTGAGAGACGGTATGAAAGTTCATGCGGAAGGTGAAACTCATTCAAGCATGAAGAATAAAATAAAGAGGTGTGTCTCTGTGCATTGAAAAGCAAAATGGCTTAAACACACACACACTCGTATGGAATGAAACATTCTGATCAAAAAACTACCCTAGAAACAGAATACTTCCTTCTGCTTAATGCACTGAGGAGGCTTGTAATCTCTTATAAGTCCCTTTTTAGATGTTGCATTAAATAGTGAAGGCAATGCTTCATGTCCCTCCTTAGATTTCCATTTAGTGATGATCTATCCCATTCGCAGACTGGAACAATTTTCACCAAAGATTAAAAGAGCTTGAAGCAAATGAATCAAAAACGAATCTGATGTTATGTAAAATGGACTAGATCAAGACAGTCTTAAAACTTGGGTAATTCTGAGAAACAGAAAAAGGATAATCTAGTTGCTGTGGGGAAGACTAATGATTTTTTCTTTAGCTTCATACATATTGTCTCTGATTTCTAGCAGACTGCTTAGTTCCAGTCCCTGAAATGTATGTAAGAGCTTGTTTCCTGCTGGAATACACAAAAGCCAAGAGGAATAGATGCAGAAATTATCATGAAGATCTGGGTCTTTTCTGCCCCTGAATAGAAGGATAATTAACCCCCTGCTGCACTGAGACATGCCAGAGACTATGGATCCTGGGGTCTTGAGGAGGCTCAGGTTTTGCAGAATACCAGGTCAATGGCAGATGACACATAGAAAGATGTATGGATTGCAAAAAACAGATTTTGAGGGATAAAATGATGCCCATCAGGGTATGTGTGTGATCAGTATTTTCTATTTTTAAATTTTGCTTGGAGACAGCAGTGAGGGGCTAACCTTTTCCAAGTTTTGCTTCTCAGATGTCACAACTGTTCAAAAGCACCTTATTTGAATAAAAGTCATTATATAGCACTCATCTTTATAGATACAGCTCCCTCAGATGAATACCTACAGAAAGATGGGGCAAATAAGAAACAGCTGTTGGAAGAGGGAAGTCAAGTTTTGGGGAAACAGATGTAGTTTGCCAAGGAAAATTAGGTCAGCATATTCATATATAAGTATGTCTGTGTGTATACATATCTATATGTATAAATTTAGCATGTGTTATAGTTGCGTATGTTTGTAGGTATATATACATGAGTGCAGTTATGGATATATAAACCACATTGCTGTTATTGTTTTTCTTACAGATGACTTTTGGGTTATACACACTTAAAATATTCTAATTCCACCATTTAGAGCTCTATGAATGTCAGTATTTAGACTCATAGAATAATTCATGGGAAATGACCTCTGCAAGTCTCTAGTCCAACCTCTTGCTTGAGGTAGTTTTGACTACAGGGTCAGATCAGGCTGCTCAGGGTTTCATCCAGTCCAGTCTTGAAAACCTTAAAGGTTGGAGACTGCAAAACCTCTCTGGGTAACCTGTTCCCCTTCTTGACTGTCCTCCTAGGGGAAAAGTTCCTTCCTCTCCCCCTTTGGAACATTTCCTGATCTAATGTATGAATTTTTAAATGCATTTTGTCCTCTTGAATTTCAGGAGGTTCCTGTCAATCAGTTCCTCTAGCTTGTCCATATCCCTTTGAAGGAAAGCCTTGCCCTTAAGCATCATGACTGGATACCCTCAATTTGCTGTCATCAACGAACTTTATTTCAGGAGTTCAGTCTTAAAAGTAAGCGTAACCTGCATAAACAAAGCCTCACATAACCCTTTCATTCTACGGATTTTGTTCAGAGGAATTGGTTAAATTCTAAAAAGAGTGGAATATGTTCATGTTTTTGCCTCAGGCAAGCCTATATTTGCAACATCCTGTTTCTCTGAAGTTTAGAGAACCTTATTGCTTTTTTTTTTTAGAGATTGTTTTTTTGCTTTTGTGTTATTTTTGAGTAGATTTCACCCAAATCCCCACACCTAATATCTTAACAAAATAATCAGCTGTTGTTTCTACTGGCTAATTTATAACTCTTGATAAATAAAATACCTGGTATGCCCACAAGAGAGTAGAGGGAAGCGCATTTCAGATATTTTACCATTTGATGCCATTTGCCTGCGTAAAGATGAGCCATATTTTAAGGCACATAGGTGTTACAGAGACACTCTACATGGCTCAAACTGAGTTGTAGAGGACAAAAAATTATGGATGTCACTTCTCCGCAATGTAATTTTGCCTGCAAAGTGAAACATGCCATTTCCTGAGGGATAAAAAGAAAAAAAGAAGAACACAACCTTTTGGAAGCAGTTCAACCTCTGTCAACACCTTGTCCTGAATATATAATATATAATAAATTCAAAGTGAGCTTTCTATATTTTCTTCTAATCCCCGAAGAGAAATAACTCCATGCAAAAGGATGGTCCAGGGGCAAACAAGATGGAAAAGAAGAAAAGTCCCTCATAGTCCTGGTGGATGATGAGATGACCATGATCCTGAAATGTGCGCTTATGGCAATAAAAGGCCAACAGCATCTTGGGCTGCACAAGGAGAAACAGACAGTCTTCTCGGTCTCTTATGTTCTTCAGATCAAATCAAGGTATTGTTTCTCATCTGCTAAAACTGGATTTCACCATTTGGTACAGGATGAAAACCATGTACTTTCCTTAGCTCTCAACAGCACAAGATATACTCTTTCAATGAAGGAAACACAGGAAATACCAAAATAAATCATACTGATAACTTTAACAATCCAACATAAAACTGGAAATTTAAGAAATAAAGCACTCTTCTCTGCTTTCCCCTTGGCTGTCTGTCAACACCACCACACCATTTTTCATAGAAATATTAAAGAGGTTTTACATTCCAGAAAAAAAAGATGAATCTTCGTAAGCAAAGAAAAACTTCATCTCAACAAAGACTTAAAAAACTAAAAAAAAAAAAAAGTCCTCTCCTCAAAAAAACCCACAACCAATATTGCAATATTGAAATTAGCATCCTTGCAGCAGAAGAAATATTTAGAAACTGTACTGTAAGGATTAAATTTATTTCCCCTTACTTCAGTCATCTGAAAATTACATGCCTTGGCCATTTTAAATCACCTACTCTTCCTGTATAGACAGAGGAAAGAGACACCTCCTGCAAAGATGAGGTCATCCATTTTCAGGGGTGAAGCAATTTCTCTTACTTTTTTAGACATTTTAGTTGTTATTAAAAATTTCTGATCAATGTCTCAGAAAAAAGGGCTTCATAGGGATTTGGGTAAGTATAACAAAAGCTCTGAATCTAAGATTTTCCAGTTTAGTCTGAAAAATTGTGATCTGCTGTACAGACTGTCTACAGGACACTGTTATGTGAACAAAGAGAAACGAGATGGTGGGAAGGATGTAAAGGACCCTGGGATCCCTGAGCAGGGACCAGGTGGAACTTTCTGCAGATATAGGCCTGAAAAAAGAAATACTCAACTAATGGACAATCCTTACTTTTGTTTTTTCTCCATCGAACGGGGATGCTGACATCCCTGGAAAGTATCCAATAAAACACTTTTAATTAAAAGAGAAAATTTGAATCAAATCCAAACATTTCATGGAACTAGCACAGACTTGACAAAAAGTGAAATGCACGGAGAAAATGGCAAAGGCAATAATTTTGAATCAACTCTTTCTACAATGTCAAAATATTTATGTTTCATTTTAACTGTTACCTCTTGGTTCTTTCTATAAATATAAACTTATATACTGTATCCATTTTATACGCAGCATATATTATTTTATGTCATACTAATATAAATAATACTTTGAACACTGCAATAATTCTGGATGAAAATGTTAAAGAATTTGTGTTGTATTCAAAATTGAAAATATTCTTCCTGTTTTTCAAAAAACATTTTTCTCACAGAAATTCCAAAGAAAAGGGGTGTCTGTTTCTACCTACTTCTTATGTAAGATCTCAGCTATGACTTAAGAGTGCTAAATACAGAGCACTTTAAAACACAGACAAAAATGGATTACGTGGTGTTTCATTCCATTACTGCCAGAGTCGTCTTTATTTTTAGCAGCCACAAAGACATTCCCACATCCCTAACAACCACTAAAAAGCAGCTGTGATAGAAGACAGGTTGAAGACATCTTAACCTGAAAATGTGTGCAGTTACCTCACAGTTTTATCTTTGTTTCTCTAAGATACTTGTTTTCTTTTAGTTCCTAAAAAAGAAGGGACTTTCTGTGGAGCTGAACAAAGTGTAGAAATTTCTGTTTGAATTTTTTTTTCTAAAAATGTCTATTTTTACTCCTGTTCTTACCTGCTCTTGTTCAGTTGCCTGTTTTGTTTTCCTTTTTCAGGGTAACAAGTCTGTCTTCCTTCAGTTTTGATGAGAAGAGAATCAGGTGGTCTATGATGACCCTAAGCTGACTTCCTGCATTGTGCTGTAGCACAGCCAGGGGACAATTCATGTATTCAGGTTGTCACAGATGGCAAGGGAGAGTCTTGCAGTGTTGGAGGAAGGTATAAGCACTCACAAAGTATAACATTCCAAATAGAGAGATTTATGCTTTTTTAATCCTCCAAAAAGCTTTTTTTTTTCTTTTTAGAATTTAAAAGTATTTCTTGAAAAAATTCTAAAATGTTTTTGTTATTATTTCAACATCCACCTTTCCCTTTCCTTTCCCTCTCCCTTTTCCCTTTCCCTTCCTACTTTTGCTTATTTAATAGAATTTTTTAAATAGTTCTCATTCCAGAATGCAGCAATAAAACAATAAAAAGCAAAAATGAAAAGAAAAAGCAAAACCAACCAACCAAACCAAACTAAACCAAAACCAAACAAAAAAAACCCAAAACCAAACTAACCAACCAACCAACCAAACAAACAAATAAACCCCACAGCAAAGTGGTTCTGCCTGCATATTTTCAATGGTTGATGAAAAACAAAGAGAAAATATCTCTGCAAAACACAGTTTTCTTATTGTCATGATTACATCTTCCAAGGTAAATATATCAAGTTTGCTTTATTACTATAGTTGCCGCAAAACAGTGAATCAGTCTCATACAATTTTTTCTTGCCAATTTTGGTTTTCTGCACAAAAGTTTTGAAGTTTGTGGTGGCAGAGTGAGGAATTTGTTCACTCCGGACTTGTATGTATGCAGAAGAAATGTCATCCTTAAGTTAAATATTTTCTCCTTGTTTCTTTGTGACTGACAAGCTGCTGATATGGACCCTTCAATCTGATATTCCTACCACGTCTCATGCTGTTAGGTTGTGTGATGGAAGGCCCCATGATCGCAGAGGAACACAGGGGCAACAACAGGCAGAGGACCATCCATCACCCATCCAGAGCCAAGGGACCTCCTGTTCTGGCTCTACCAGAGCTGCTGGATGAAGGTCACCCCGTGGTCCAGCATGACACCCATCACCATGAGCCAGCCAAGAGGCTCCCTGGAGCACCCCACAGACTGAGAAAGGGCTACCAGTGGGGTGCATGTGGGGCTTGTAGTAGGATTAAGAGAAAGAGCATCTTTGGAGTATGCGAGACGTTATCAAAGGTTTAGGGGGAGATGAAGGTGGGGAGAGGCATGAATAGAAATGGTTTAGAGAGGCACTGAAGTGGAATGGAATTACTGGGGTTTTTTGCAGGTGTTTCCTTCATGTCAGAGCATAATGTTGCAGTTCACCAGAGCTCTGTTTTTATAGCATGGCAATGAGGTCATATTTCATTCCTTGATCCATGGCAGGCATGTTTGTGAGTGGGAGAAGTAGTCTTTGAATGTACAAATATTGTGGGGATAGTTTTGAGGGACTTCAAAATTAGACATAGTTCACGTCTGTAACTATTTGAAGCTTATTGTCTGATTAGGTTTATCTTGCCAACAGTTTATGGATATTTTCCTGAAAGGAACTTGCTGGTTAGTCCAGGCAGGGAGCCCAGGAGCTTGTGTGCAGTGTAGATGAGCCTGTGTCTCAAATCCATGAGCAGCAAGGCAAAAGAAGAGTGTCAACCGATCCATGTAATTTTCTGTAGGTCCCCTCCAAACAATCCTGAAAAGGAAATGGGAAGGCTGCAGGATGTATGCTAACATAAACACCACTGAAAAGCCTTATTATTTACTGTAGGTGTCTGAAATTATTTTAAAACACAGTTCTAATCACTGCACATATGAATGATTTACTGCAGTTTGACAGTGTTCTATATTAAGTTGTGACAAGAAGATCCTTATTTGTCTTTGATTTTATTTACAAGGCACAGATGTGCAGAACTCAAGATTTATTAACAACTTATACATAACTTTCCTGTTCACTGACTTTCCTGGAAATTTGGATCACTGAAGAGTCTCAGGAAATGCCTTTGGGGCTATACCAGAGGTGCTGGATTTTTGAAAAGAAAGTCCTGGCATTTTACATTCAAAAAAAGAATGTTCCTCTGAACAACTGTGCTTTCCTGGGAGATGATAAGGAATTAAATTCTAGGAAGTAATTAAAATCTGATCTAACATTATGAAAAATGTATTTCTGTAGCCAAGATTTAGTTAGGTGAATTTTGTGACAAGATCCCATGAGGTCAGTGGGGACCTTTTCAACGACACACCGAGGAAAGACCCATGAAATGCAAGAGCCCATGTTAATTTAACCGCATGACTATGGTAGCTTTTCTTCTTCTCTCTCCCAATTGAGATGTTAAGGAACTAAGACTTGTAGGAAACAAGTTACCCCTTCTCTCTCCTTCACAGTGAAACCCCAACTAGAGGTAAAATAGAGGTAAAAAATATTATACTTTCAGAGAAGTGAAGGCCAGCCCCATAATTCAGAAGTCCAAGCAAAAACACTCAAGCAATTCTTTGAGATAAAATAACAAGTTTAGAAGTGAACAAGTGAGCTAAAACCATATGTCTCCAAGTGATTACTAGATGAGACTCCCACACACAGTGTCAACAGCACTACAGAACCAACCATCTTATAAGAATGAACTGAAAGGGATGGTGGAAGATAGTGAGGAAGAACGGAAAATCTTGGCTGGAGTTTCTGGGACTGGACTCTGAAGATTTTGAGGGAAGACAAGTGACAAAGCAGGCATATCACCATGAGAAACTCTGGAGTCATGGAGAAAACAAAGACAAGAGACAAACTGTTCTTTCTTAATAAGTCAAGATTTGAAGTGCACCATCAAGTCTGCTTGAAGAGCACTTATAATGTATGCTGAAATTCTGGACTTGTGAAGTCATCAGTAAAATTTTTCTTTACTTTGAAAAGGGTCTTCTCACAGAATTCATTTTTTTGAGGGCTTGTTCAAGGACTTTAAGTGTCAGGAGTCATCAATTTGCTAACACTATAATCAAATTCTATTAAAAACCAGTCATTATAATTGTGTACTCTCTCTGCAAACAGAGAGAAACAGAACATTAAAACATCAATAGATGCTTGGCTCTTGACCTCTGATTTCCTATTTTTTTAATTAACTATATGAGAAATTATTTTCATATCTGGAAAACATGAATACTCAAGAGGCTGCCTGGAACTGTGAAAGGAGTATTATTTGTCCATTTCTTTAAAAACAAATGAACAAATCAAACAATAAAGCAAGCAAACAAACAAAAACTTGGGTTTCATCATGGATGGTAAAACTTGTGGTCATAAACTAAAAAGTTTTGCAGGCAAAGTGAGCATATAAACATAGCGAGCTCCTAACTAAAGCCCTTGAGTAGAAAGTTTATTTTGTGCCTTTGAAAATCACAATAGTTATTCCTTACTTTTAGGTCAGGGTGCTGCTAGATACATTAATGGGAATTTGTAAAGCTTTTTTAGGGTTTATTGCATGTGAATTCCTGAAAAGAGGAAAAACTTGGGAGATGGGATGCAGGAGAAATGGATTTGCATGAAAATAGGCCAAGAGAAGCGTAACAAAGTGAGCTGAAAGGACAGTGGGGTTGACGGGAGAGAGAAGAAAAAAATGTTGGAGCTACTAGAGGAGAATGCATTATGCTTAGGATTTTGCGGTGAGAGAAATGAGCATACAAATATGAAAGAAAAACAAAAAAAAAGGAAATCTTGGGGAAAAGAGTTGAAAATCTGGGTAAGTTAAGATGGATCTGTTGAGAGATGGGTATCTCCATAAAGACCATTCCCATCTGATATGGCAAGTTTGGATTAAAGATGGAGAGAAGCACAGTGAGTTGGTTAAAACTCACTGATCTTTTGTATGTTCCCGGAGATCCGGTGATTACTCTGCTGCTCCTGGATTTGAGCCACTTGTGAAACACTAAACTAATTACAACATTCAACCCCTGTTTTGATCACTTCCGTTTCTAAGATTAAATCTTCATCAAGTCTGAGGACCCTGTCAGCCCTCTTTGGAGAAAAATCCATGAGCACTTCTGTCATTCTGGAGCTTGTTGTCATCATCCTTAAGAGGACCCCAAGAAGATTCAGGTCATTTCTGCAGATCTCCACTCTTCTCTACAAGTTGAAGCTCTAGAACTGCCACATCATGGCAGAAGCACTTGTAGCAGTCCAAACTACATTTAACTGTGTTCTGGTAGAGCTCTAATGCTTTAACCCGGTGAAATATAAATAGTCACATGCAGCAGAATTATTACATGTGCCTATGGCAGCTCTTCTTAGTTTTCATTCACCACTTGTATTCTTGCTATTCAGCAAGTTGGATTTGCCTGGTATTTGCGGAGCCTCAGTAAATAAATAGAAAGAACTAGGGAAGGCAGGAAGCCTTGGTGAGGTCCTCTTCTTAAGACACTATGAAGGGGAACTACTTTATTTTTATCATAGGAATACCCAGACAATTTTGCTGTCTTGATCTATGTATGAAAGAAAAATAAGAACTAAATCTGTATTATATGTACTCTAATTCTGACCAATTCTGTCAAGTGCCTTTTGACTTCTAGAGAAATCACAGCAGTTTGTTCACTTTTACACTGGACAGCACTGGGTTTTTCCCCTGAAAGATGTTGTTGTGCTTGGGTAAAATTCTAGAATTCTTACGAAATGGAATAGTTCTCAGCTCTTCAAATAGGATCACGGCACAGGATCAAGAACTTGTGTGTGATACTCTATACCCTTTTAATGTTAACATGCTCCTTGGAGTGATTTTGGTGCCCATCAATGTCCCAGATCAAATGTTCAGTTGAGTATCACCATCCTCTTCCTTGGGAGGTGGAGGGGACATGCTTATTTAGTCAAACAAATGCCTAGGTGTCCACAGATACATGATCATATTCAACTGCAACCTACTAGACAAATTACTTGCTTTTTTAACCTCACAGACTTCCCAGACACCTTAATCCTTTTCCCGGTGGAGACTGTTTTTGCCATTATTCTAGCAGCAACATTATTTTCTCTCTGAGATCTAGAGATAAAGAGTAGGATATTGATCTTGTATATTTTGATTCTACTTAATTAAAGAAGTAAAGATTAATATGCAAATGTCATTAAGTTTGACCTTCCTTAATAGACAAAGTAGCAGATATATTTTACATACTAATCTGTTTAATTTTCTAAATTAATTTCATTTCCCTGTCTCAGAAGAGCATTTGCTCATTGCTTATTGTTACTACATCCAGAATTCATTTTAGGTTTTTTTTGTGTGTGTGAAGAATACCACATTTATTAAAATTGCTGTTGATTTTGTTATTCAAACTACTTTGAAACATCAACAATAAGTAGTGGGTTATACTGAGAGAAGCACTACTGAAGTTCCTGGGTAGGTTTCTGTCACACTGATCTGTCAACTGGGTAACCACAGGTAACAGAGAAATGACTGCAGAATACTTTGTTTTAGATTGCAGGGCTTGTGATAAGCTCCTATTAATTATTTTTAAGCAAGGGCATGGTATTATTTACAAAAAGAATAAAACAAAATTATAACCTAATTGCCACCTTGTACTAGATGATATTCATATAATTATTCCTAGTTTCCTCTACTTTCCTTGAGTGTGCACTTGCCTTTGGGACAGGGTAAGGATCAAACTTTAAACACGGGGTGTATCAAAAAGATGGACCCAATTTGAAATCACTATAGTTTTTAAATTGGGTCCATCTTTTTGAAACGCCCTGTAGATTACAAAGCAAAAAGAAAAATTGCTAGTTTATATAGAAGACGGAGAAATATCTTTGAGGAAGAGTTTGTAACACACAGTGTTAACTTAGTTGAACTTGCTGGTATTGCAATCTTCATCCATCTAAGTCCTGGGGGGGAAAAAGGAAGATCAATGTTCTTTAGAAGTGCCTTATTTCATTTAGAAGTGACAACATTCATTACTGCTCCCCTTATAAATCACTTTACACATTCACATGGAACGACCATATTGCTTCTCATTCTCTCTGAGAACCATGAGTAACTTTCCAAATCTCAGATAATTAAATCTTAGGTTTTTTTTAAACAACACCTGTGTCATTTTTAAAGCTTTCTAGAAACTGTTCATGGGGGGGAAAAAAAGAACAATTTTTCAAGGCTCATTTGCATTCAATTCCCACAAGATAACTTGTTTTCTTAGAATTCAATTGAAGTACAGCAAGAAAATGCCTTAACTCTCAAAGCCTTATTGGAATTCTCCTGCCAGTTGTAGGAGTAATGACACTATCTGTATTATATTCCTGGATAATGAAGATTTCTTTCTGCCTTCCTACATTTTGTTTTGGTTTAAGTTTTGCACTGGAAAGAAATATTTCAGTTTAAAGCTCTCTTGGCTCCTGTACTGCTCTCCTTAAATCTGTCTTCTGTTTCTGAAAACTTTTAAAAACCCCTTTGGCTTCTGAGCTCATACAACAAAATATAAATGTCTAGATAATACAAGGATATGCAAATGGCATTAGGTCATCTTCTAAATTTCTGTTTTGTTTTAATTGACTGGATTATGGACATACTTATATTCTGCTTGTAGTTTATTCTAGAGAGTACTGTACCTACATATTCATCAATCTAACTATTTGTATAATCATGTTCAGTCCTCCACAGTCAAAATGAATCTGTTTAGAAAAGACATCTTATGGAAAACATTAATGCTAATGGCATCAATTTGAATAAAACTGGTTAAGGAATTATTTACACAAGCAGTGGAAAGGGCAGAAACTTTTGGTCACAGGGGCTGAGTAACAGCTGGAATCAGGATGGGAAAAGAACATGAATGAGCTTCATCTTATCTGATTGCAGCATCATTTAGTCTTCTACTAAGCCAAGGGTCTGTATAATAGGCTTTGAATTAATATGAAGGAACCCCAAAAATTTTATTTCGAAGGGATCACAGAAAAAGTGTTCATTTTAATTCCAGGAACTCTTTCTTTAGGTATCCCTAACCAAATAGACCCTTAAATATGTACATAAAAAGGATTAAAATATTTTGATTTCTCCTTTTCAGCCGTTAGAAACAAAATGCAGAAAGCACTTTTTCCATTCTGTCTGCTTTTGACCACTTACATTGTGATGGGAAAATGGTACTGACATGTTTTAGACATAAAAAAAAAAGCTTTGATCAATATCTACGAGATGTTTTGAAACACTTGGATGAAAGGTGCTATAAAACCAAAAAGTATTATCCTTATTTGTACTCTGACTCTAATATTTACCTTTAAGCTTGGAGTTTTGGCAGAGTTTTCAAACTCTGTTCCCGTTTAAAGAAAATATGTACAACTTTTTAGCTGGGAAGAAATAGAGCAAATGTTCTTCATTTACTGTTTTTGTTAGTTATATATATTGCTCCCTATTAACATCTTGATGTTCTCAAGAGACCCACAGAGACATAATGCATCAGAATAATATTTGATCTCCTACCATATAATTAAGCTCATTGTAAGGGGGAATAAATAATATTTTTGAGAGAGAAAAAGCAGATACTTAACTGTCCTGAAAAATATATCACTAAACATGTAAACAATTTCTTCTTGCCTCTTTCAACTCACTCAAAACAACAACAAAGAGATATTTTACACACATACAAAATGTACAAACTAAAAATAAAACCAGGAATATGTTACAATCTCAGTTCACTCTTGAGTCCAAGGAAGAAATGGGTCTAGTGGTGAGAAAAGTTCAGTTAACCTTCCTGATTTCTGCCAGTGTTTTCTTAGAGAATTATTTGCTTTCTCTGTGCTTCAGCTTCCCTATCTGAACAGAGATATCAGTCTTCACCCTCCTGGTAACGGTTTAAATGAGGCTGATTTGGCATTTGCAATATACCCATCTATGGGAAGATTTTTAAATGTAAAATGTGTCTTTTCTTGTTTCTTACTCATTTTGTTAATGCACTTGTGTTTCACCTTCGAATTCTGTGGTTTAACTGGAATAACCTCACATCAATTTGCAATCCGATATAGTTTTAACTACACTGGCTTTCAAGCTGCTTGAAGTATGCACATGTGTATATTAGGATTCAAAATTTGTCTAACAGAGACAAGCTCAATTCCTTCACGGTTTAGGATGACTGTCACAGTTATACATAATCTTGTCTAAGCCCTTCTGGTTTTGTCCTCGACTTTGTCACACAGACTCTACCAATATCAACCTCTTCTCTGTTAATCCACCATTTCACAAGGACCCTTGCTAAATCCCATTGCTTTTCCCCACCTCAAAAACATTTAAATTCTGTCTGTCTTAGTTCCACTAAGCCCAGATGTAGATGTTTCTTCTTCCTCATCATGGCTGTTTCAAGCTTTAATACTCTAATTTCATTAGAAAACTTTACTTCTACTAAAACATTGTAGTATAATTTCTCACCCTCTGGCTTGGCAAGTCACCCATGGTAGGTGATCAAACACCCCTGTGATGGATTTTATTTCATTCAAGACTCTTTCTTTCACCTTTTGTTTTGAATTTAAAGCACACCACCTGCACACCCTTACCTTGCAGCCTTTTTCCAACTCCATTCTCAGCATTTCTCCTCTTTCCCCCTCCTTTTGCCCATACACCTCACAAAGCATGGAGTAAAACAGGGCTGGAAAGGAGAAACAGTGAGGAAAGGGAGTGAACAGTCAACTACAACTCAAGGGTACTAGTGTGATGCCCCATAGGTGATACCAACACTCTTAAACCTACTGCTGGAATAACGAACCATGATTGTTCCCAGGTGACTACCTTCTCTTCATTAAAACTATGACTAAAAGACAAGAAGAGTAATCAAATCCATCTGTTTCTCCACATTTATCAGCTGGCCTCTCTGCAGGACTTTTTGCTTTTTTTGAATCACTTCATCTTCTCTACCCAGAGAGGAAAAGCAAACACAGTTTTACACGTAGCAAAGGAATGCAGAGGGGTAGTTTGAATCCCGGCTGCAAGGAACTGATGAAGCATTCATAAAAATTTTCTGTGTTCTAATTTAACTCCATACATGTAATGCATACCAAAGAAATGAGAGAGGCTGATGTGGTTCGTGGTGAGAAGGTCAGAGAAGCTGAACGTAATGTTTGTTTCTCGGATGGCTCCCACAGCGGTGAGAGTTTTTCAAAAGTTTAAAGTGTGTGAGCAATGGGACTTTTCTTCCCCTTTCAGCCATGGATGTAGCTCTGAGGGTGATCAGATAAGCTGCTGCTCAGGAGAAAAATTCTGAGGGATGGCGGATGTATTTTTAGGTATTTAAAAGACACAAAGATGTAGAGGGAGCATCTCTTTAAGTAAGGCCTCTGGCAGATATTTTACTGGGGAGAGCTTTTGAAGGCAAACTGGTTTTCACTGAGAAATACATAATCACAAACGCAAAGCCACTCCCATTCTCATTGTCAACCACTTCATTCTGCCACATTTATTTTACAGATTACATGAGATGCTCTTAATGACTCTTGTAAAAGCAACAGACCATGGTTGTAGAGACTGTGGGAGACCATACATTTCTTTGCGACCGTTTGTGGTCTCATACACCTGCAGAAAATAAGCCTTTCCACTGTCATACAAACCGTTCAATGTCATACAAATCCACATCTTTATTCCATTTATCATGAAAGTGGCAGTTTTCTTGAATACAGGCCTCTTGGACAGCCTGGGGACATAACAAATATCCAGAATGCCTATGAAGTTATAAATGCCAAACACCCCACAGCTTGTACTGAAGTTAATGCATTGAGAAGAAGGGCTAGAAACGGCATGAGCAAGACTTTGTGAGATTCAATTAGCATCACCATGACACTGACCTTGCAATAACACACCAAATCACTCACAGCTGGATGTGAGAGAAGGATCCATAGACTATAACTACAGAAGTAAATAATAAAATAGGTCAGATATCTTTCTCTGGCCTTGAAAGTGGATAACATATCATGGTTTCTATGTCATAGAATCATTTTGGTTAGAAAAGACCTTTAAGATCATCAAGTCCAACTGTTAACCTAACCATGTCCCTAAGAACAGCATCTACAGGTCTGTTTAACCCCTTCAGGGATGGAGACTCCAACACTGCCCTGTTCAGCCTGTTCCAATGCCCAACAGCCCTTTCAGGGAAGAATTTTTTCCTAATTCTCATTCTGAACCTTCCCTGGTGCAACTTGAGGCCACTTCCTCTCATCTTGTTGCTTGTTACTTGGGAGAAGAGGCCAACACCCCCCATGCTCCAACCTCCTTTCAGATAGTTGTAGAGAACTGGCCTGAATTCAGTTTTTCCCCCCAAAGTATTGTGGTCACGTCATCCATCCTGCCTGCTGGGAACAGTTCAAGGACTGTGCTACTCCTTAGAACATGACCAGGTGTAGCCTGGGAATAAGTGGGTTGGTACCAGGTAAAGCCATCCCAGGAAGAAGGATCAGAAATTAATAGTACTTGTCCTCACACAGCGATGCTCAGGCTAACCCTGAAGTGTAACCATAAAACGTAGCCCTATTTGGTTTGCTAGGTTAGCATTAGTACAACAAATAAACAAACAAATAAATCAATATTTTTCCGTCAGTGTGCACCCTTCTGTCCATGTGATCGTTCACAATCAGAACGATCTTTTCCAGTGTGTCATACAGGTGTTTCTGTTTTGCCTCCATCAATCATGTTACTTATAATTGATTTCCTAATCATTCTATGCCAACTCACAAATGTTTTTGTGAGGTTTTGCATAACAGAGAAGTCTAATTCTGTCAACCACCCCAGGAGTTATGAGATGAAATGCTTTAGTTTGGGCTCAGTTTTTAGGCTATATGGTTACAATGATCTCTTGTGAGCTTGCAAGTAAAAAATGTTGTCTTGAAATATCTCTTGAAATGACCTTACGGAGTTTGTTGTTTTTTTTGGTTTTTTTTTTTTTTTAGGACAGATTTTCTTTATAATAATATATTTATAATATAGTTTTTACATCAGTAAAACGTCCTTGAGTTAAATGGATACTTGTTTATTATCAACCAGTATGTTTTCTTTTGACATATTAGGATGTAGAACAGAATGATTTATAGTGCATCATCAGTAAGTACAGCAGGTTATCTCAGCTTGGAAGAATAATAATAATAAATTAATAAATGCATATAATAATTTACAGTATAACAAGAACTACTATATAAATACTTTGATTTAATCAGGCACAGGCTATCTTGGTTTCAGATGAACACTATGTTCTTTCCTGAGGCATGTGAAAAAAATAACCATAATGTAAAAAATTGAAGCAGTAAAAGCAAATCTCTCCTTAAGCAAGTACTTACCAGATTTTTGGACTAGTTTGGGCCAGAATCATATTTAGAAATAAATTGAGCGATTTTATTAAAAAAAAAAAAAAAATTGAAGCATAACACTGAAATTATCAAAGAAAAGTATTTAGATCAATACAAAAACTTTTATTAAGATTTCACAGATGACAAACAGGAAAATGCCACCTTTTAGATCAGATTTGGGCTGAGAAATGTCTTTGTGGCTAATATTTAAAATTTTTATTCAGAAGAAAAGCTATTTTCCATAAATTAGGCTTCATAATGTTTCACTTCATAGATGCAATAAACACAGCACATGACCTATAGCAGAGGTAACCTCTAAAACCACAGGAGTTTGCAGTTGCAGTAACAATGTCTATGTTCTTGAGGCATTAATTACAGGTAGTAAAGCATCTGACTGTATTTTGTCACCTGAATCAGAGCTAAGGACCCCAAAGGAGAGAACTAGGTATCTTCTGAAGGTCTTCCACTCAATCTAAAGGATGGCCCTTTAGGGTAATATGAATTACCCCCTGGAGGTGCCTTATTCTCTCTTTCAACAAAAAACGGTGACAGGGATGACAAGATAAGTTGGACAGCTCATTTCAGACACCAATGTTACGAATTTAACCCCTAAGAAGAAGTAGCAACCTGTAGATGCATGAAGTTATGAATTTAATTTATCTTTCCTTACGTTACACAGGGTATTTCGCACAAATATAATTGATGACATGGGAGGAAAATAGCATGTAGGGGGGGAAGGCTATAATTCCAACATTTTTTCTGCTATTAAGAGGCTTCTGTCAGCTGAATATTCACCTGGAGGAAGCGAGACTCCACTTTTTCCTTTGCACATTTAAATCTGAACCATAACTAAACACTGAATCTCAGTGGAAGAAATCGTTGAGGATCTGTGGTGTATCCTGTTAGTAGATTATTTGAAGGTCAAAATCAATCCATTTCAAAGTCAGCAGTAGGACTGCTATGTTACATAAGATGCAAAAATGCCTGAAATAGCACTATCAAAAGGACTCTCTGAAACTGTTGTGTAGAAAAAGCTATATAAAGGTGAAGCATGTTTTATTTACTATGTTGATTCCACTTGATTGTGCTTCAATTTCTTTTCAAAATTAGGACAAGAAGGTAAGTACATGAAAAAGGAATCCAAGACATCTGCTCTGATGTTCTTCAGAGGAAGCTCTTTCTCCCACTTATCAAAGCAGTGATTTATGTTCATTCATCATTATATGGGCAATTTTAGGGATACAGGACTTAACTCGGAGCTGTTAGAATATGGCACTGAGATGGGTGTACTTGGACCTGAGTGTTCTTGCAAATGGTATAGCTTTCACTAAAAAAAAAAATATTCTGCTTATAGCAATCTGAAGGCAAGCTACAATACTACACCTAATAAAGTTCTAATAAAACTTTAACCAGCATGGATCTGATCTGGTTTATAAACCCAGGACATCTGCACAGTTCTTAATCACCAACAGCAAAACCACAACAGTTTGCTATGACCAGTGACATTAAATAACATTTCCACTGGGAAGTAACCCCCTTCTCCCTTTCACTAAGAATTAGCCATTTAAATAACTTTATACTCTGCTTTTATCTTATTATTATATTTTGGCCTCCCTAACAGCATCATCATAAGATTCAGATTCATGATCAGTGTACCTATAAAAACCTCATATCTTTGAGAACTTGGACGAGACAGTCTAAGGTAAAAGACATGGCAATCACAACAGACTTTTCATACTACACAGAAAGACAAAAGGAGCTGCATATCCCTTCTCAATTACTGACATTCTCACTGGGTCTGAATGAGATATCTGCTTCCTCAGTCTCTTCTGCCTCACCCCTGTGGGACCTATGAGAAACTCAGACTCAACACACAAAAGTGTACTTTAGTTCAAGGACTCAAAAATGTATGTTCTCTTTGAGGACAGCAAGTTTAAGGATTCATTTCTGCACTGCTGCTGACACGGCCAATGAAAAGTAGGAACTTTGGTGAATAAATTGTGCTCAGTATCGTTCCAGTGCTCCCAGCAGAGTATAGGAGAAATAGCACAAAAGCAAGGTCAGTGTCTGTGACTCACAAGATTCAATTTTCTTTAAAGCAAGGAAAATGCAGAAAATTGAAAAAAAAAAAAAAAAGGAAAAAATATATTTTTTCTGTTAAAAGTAATGGAAAAACATGAAGGCCATGATGAACAAAAAAGGTTGTTTGAAATAAAGTCATTCTGAGATACTTTAGAGATGGAGTTAGTTTAGAATAAAGTCATTCTAAGGTATTGAAGAGCTGGAGTTATCTCATCTCCTCGTAGGTGTATGCAGTGGACATACCTCCAGTAACAAAACCACAAAGTGAGTCAGTCTTTCTGGAATCAGTAGGAAGAAATAGACACCTTAAAAGTGTACTTCATTGAACATGTTTTGGATGTCTACTTTATGACCAGCTAAATCTTCCTACATTTTACCAGATGAATTCCAAACTGCAAATCTTTCTCAAAGGTTCCAACAAAACATTTTTAATGAGAAAATGTATTGGAAGAGCAGCCTTCCCCACATAATGCCACTGTTTGTTTTGTGTTGATTCCAAAACTAACAGCATGAAAAAAAGTTAGTATTGACTGAATCATCCTTTGGAACAAAGATCATCAGTCAGAGCAGCCTCCCTGCATGCCACACACACAGAGTGACAGAGACAGCCCCAAAGGAAGGCAGTTGGGTGACAATATTTTGGGGGCATATTGGGTATGCAATGCATTTTCCTCCTTTACAGAACCTGACATTCATCTAATGTCATTTGAAAGAAATAACCTTGTGTGCAATAAGATGAACTTCATATTGCATTGCTTATTGGGATATTTTATGACTATATTGGTTTAATTTAAAACATTATTTTTTTCTATCTGGAAAACAGACAAAAGGAAAAATAAGTGAACTTCTTGCTAGAAGATGCTTGAGTTCTTGTGAGACATTCAGACTCAAAAAGGTATTTAGGGTGAGAACTACCTGCCCTAGTGTAGGTCCCAAGTGCTTAGGGGTTAGATACATTTTGCAGATTAAGAAATTTAGGTGTCTACATGCAGGTGTCCAGGTGAGACCTGGTTGTTTGACCTCTCATTATAATCAACAGATATTTAGTCAGTAGAATTAGTGAAGTTTAGAAAGCAGTTCACCTAATTTGAAAATTAGACAACTGGAAAACAGTAGCAGGAGTCAGTTGCCTAAATATAGACATCAGTTGCTGTAGGGTATCCTGGCGTTTCAAAAAGTTTAGCTTTCCCATAGGTCCTGTGTCAACCTGCCACTGATGTCTGAGATGTGAAGGCAACTGAACCTACATGTGATCAGCTGAACTGTTACTCTAAACAGACCTAAAAGGAAGTTGGCTGATGTGGTAAAGGTCTTCAGGTCTGAAATGGTGACAAGACAAAGATGACACAGCAGTGGTGTTCTGGATGAGGCAAGTAGCTGAACATCATCCCAGTTTGACAAGAGTATTTTCTGGGTGTCGTATTGAAGATAGTCTTCTTTCCTTCCTTCCTTCCTTCCTTCCTTCCTTCCTTCCTTCCTTCCTTCCTTCCTTCCTTCCTTCCTTCCAACCAGGAGCACTCAATACTTGTTGTGTTCAGTGATGTTGGGACACAAGGAAAAGTCAGAGCTGTGGATCTGTGGATGTTCAAAGGTTTGAATAGAAGATTTGATCCTGTTGCCATAGGCTGAGGTACCTACAGCCTACTGTCCCTAATGCAATACTTGTCTCCAAGTCTCTCTTAAAGATTCAAAACTGTCAAGGCATGTCACTGGGAAGTCATTAGTAAAAAAGCAGAAAATGAACAACATGTCTCTATGTCTCATGGTGAGCCCATCACTCAAGGAGACGAGACTTCTAAGTGTTGATCATGGGCACAACAGCCCTTAGAACCAAAAGAACAGCAGTTCTCTATCATGAAAAAAACAACCAAACTACACTTTAATCTAAAGCAGTTATTTGAATATATCCTTAAACTATTACTTACTTTTTTTTTCCATTTTGTCTATGTACTAAATGGAAATTTAAAAATCTGAAGAAAAAGAAAAAAGAAAAAAAATAACTGCACTGAGAGATACTGAGAACAAAAGTTCAAGTAAATTGATGGCAATTATGTTCTAGGTTCCATAGCATAACAGTTACTGGTTTTCTGCCTTCCACCATGAAAAAGGAAGAAGTTTTGGGTTTTTAAGATTTCTCAAGCAAAAAAAAATATTGGCATCAAAGTGTGTGAGAGGCTCAGGAATATTCAAATATTATGTAGACACTCAAGCAAAACATGAATCATATAAATTGGGAATGGAATTTCTGTGGCACATCATCCAAAGCTGGTGTTATGCTGGCTGTTTTCTTGTTTAGCTCATTTTTATCCACTAGCTGTTGCCCTCTCAATAACATCATTTTACTGAGCTGAAGACCTACCTTGATTATTCAACATGTTTTGCTGCTACATCAGTCTGGCAGCATAGGAATGCATGAGGATAGATAATTACTTTGACCTTACTGTGGTAATGGAAAATATGTCAAATGTATTGATTCAGCTCCTTTCCTATCACAGTTCAAGGGAATGAGCCAACTGTGGCAAGTGTTTTTAACTGCACTAATAGACGGTACAGTGTGTTCTAGTCCCAGATAAGAGCTTTACCTGTTGTTATACTTGAGTACCCATCCCACTAGATGCAATCAATAGCAGACTCATCTTGTTTTAATAGAACACACAAAGATTTTTGCACATTTTGAATGGTTTCAAACCATTAGCTAACCATGACACAAAGCAACCCAAGGAGGAACTGTGTTGTGCAAATGTACCCAGGAAAAAATCAGAAGCAAGGATTACTACGAACATTGACCTCCAGCAGTGCAAGGATAAATAGATCTTCTGTACAGAACGTCCTCAGTTGGAAGGAACCCACAAGGACCATCGAGCCCAACTCCTGCCCCTGCACAGGACACCCCACAGTTCACACCATGTGTGTCTGAGGACGTTGTCTGGTTTCTTCCCGAACGCTGTCAGGCTTGGGGCTGCGACACCTCCCTGGGGAGTCTGTTCAGTGTCCAGCACCCTCTGGGTGACGAACCTTCTCCTCATGTCCAACCTGACCCTCCCCTGGCACATCTTCCTGACATTCCCTGGATTCTGTTGTTGGTCACTAAGGAGAAGAGTTCAACCCTGCCCCTCCTGCTCCCCTTGTGATGAGCTGTAGCTGCCATGAGCTCTTCACTCAGTCTCCTCCAGGCTGAACAAACCAAGTGTCTTTAACCTCTTCTCATACAGCTTCCTCTCCAAATCCTTCACCAACTTCGTAAGGACAGATCCCAAGAGGTGTTGCTACCTGTGCCTGGATGCAAACCACTGCTCTGAAACAGACTGGTTACTGTGACTATCAGATTGTCATCCATGAAGTTTCAGAGGCTCAGCTACCATAATACTAGAATTTCTCCTGACACATACTTCCCAAAAGTCTCTAAGGTACGAATAGAAACAGGCTGAAAGATGTTATAAGGCATGTGTTAGCATCCTAACACACTGTCTTGACCAACCTTCTCCTTTGTAGCTGGGACATACCCAGCCCAGAATTAGACTGCAATTTTCAACTGTGGAAGTCTGCTCAATGTGGTGATGTGGTCCATATAAATTGAGATGAAGATTTCTGTTCAGTTACTGGTAGACATGGAGGAAAATGGACAATGAATTCTAGCTGGTATTTAAGCATTTGTTATTGTAATTCTAAAATTTGAACAAAATGTTATTCAAATCCCACCAGAAGTTCATTAACATTTATATGTCAAAATTGAAAGAAGGAGAGGATCTTGGAAGAATTAAATGACAGATAGAAACACCTAGTTAAGCTGCAGGAGAGTCAGAAAAGAATTAAATTTCTGAAGGAGCTTAGTAGTGAAAAAGATTGCTTAACCTGGGAGAAACTCTTTATCATCACAATAAAATATCACATATATTCTCCTTCAATTGACTTCAGTTCATGGGATTTCAGAGGTACTATTAAAACCAATTTTACAACAATACTTCTGGCACTCTGAAGTACTGTAAAATAAATTCAAAGAAAATAGCAAAGATGTAGAAATATATATTGCTACTTTGCTGTTAAGAATTAAGGGCTGTATCGGACCATGTGTCAAGAAGAAAAAAATGAACCATAGGTAAGGCCTAAAGCAATGTATGTGAGAGACATAACAGCAGAATAAAAGGTCAAAAGTCCTCCTCAGTGCTTTTTGTTCAAAAGAAGACATATCAGTTCCAAGAGTCAGTAGTTTCTAATGGAGTGAGGCAGCTGGTGTTGCACTCCACCAACTTTGCCCACTACCCCACTTTAAATGAGCAAGTCTTCATTCACAGTTTGGTTGACTGAAGTAGCCTTTGCCATAAATCAGTGACGCAAACTTGGCTCCCTCTTGCATTTTTTGCACGGTCAGACAATTTAATCATCAGACTCTTGCCTTCCAGCAAGATTCTGAAAGGCAGAATTATTTTGTTATACCTTAATGAAGCAGATAACAGATCTCATCACCTCAGGAAAGTGGGAAACCTAAGTTTCAAAGAATCAAGAATGAGCAGGAAGCAGAAGAGCATTAAGCATTAATCTAAACATTACAATGTCAGTTATGATCTGATAAGTGTCAGCTCTAAAGAAGACATGTATTCTGCCAAACAAACATACCAACAAACATAAACTTCAAAATCCCCACTCCAAACGTCAGAACTTATGGTAGATGTTATATCAGCAAAAATCTAGAAAGAGGTGAGAGAGAATTACATGGTGCAAGATCACTCTCTCCCATCTTCAGCAGTTTGAAAAGCATTAATGCTTCCTAACACTGATAGAAACAGCTGAATGATGAGTCATGGAGGCTGAATTTCATGGCCTAAGTAGCAGAGAGCACATAGCAGAGCTCTCTCCTCTTCACAAAATAAATAAATAGAAGATTTGCAAGTGTTCTGATATCTCATTTGAAGGGACACTACTCAATACCACTCTTGAAGGGATCTTGAGAAACATGAATTACTTCCACACCAAGGTTAAGCCCTCTATAGTTAGAAAGAACGACATCGCAGAGCCTCTTTTTGGCTGAGAATCATACTCCATGGCTGCAAAGAATACTTCTCCTCCCACATCTTGGGACTTTTATCATGAGAAGCATAGACAAGCCCAGTTCCTTCAAGGGTGGGATAAACTCATGATCAGTATCATTAAGATAACTAATTTGTAGTAAAGAGACTCCACTGGTGAAATTTAAGGGGAATGGCTGGAACTAAAGCCTCAAAAAATGGATGCACATCGACAGGTTGTGGACATACAAGGCCACTCAGAGAAGAGGTGCAAACTGTTTTGACCTATGCCTTCAGTTTTAAGAAGGTAGGAAAACCCTATAAAACCCAGAGTTCATCTTGATTCATTTTAAAGTTGGTATTGAGTTGCCTATAATAGGTATCTAAGTACTCCTGAAAGTCCTCATAGATAAATTCAGCATCTGCATGGGGCTGACAAGTAGTAGATAGGACATACAGGAGACCCAGAGACTTCTGGCAAGCAGGTGGGGCATCCAAAAGGATATACCAGGTTATCTCAAATGGAACAACATGCCTATTTTAAGCAAATTAATCCAGCCGTAGGAGCATGCAGTATAGATATGAACTTCTGAATTAGTCCACCTACCTTGCTGTTATGATCAAGGCAATGAACAAAATGCTTTTTGCTTTAAGAAACAAAATTTTTACGTTGTGCTTCACCTACCATGTTATAGATGTTTACTGTAGTAGGAGATAAATCATGGAATGAACTCAAGCTGCCCAGACTGAATTTGAAAGTCTTTGGGTGTGTGGAAAATGTATTGAACCAGATACAAGAAAATTGATGGTTTATTTCTTTGCAAACAAAACATGAATGGAGCTCTTACCAAGCCCTTCTCTGGTTGATTCCCTCTGCTTTTCATTTGCTAGATTATATTCATCTCTCTCCAAACAATACTTAGGAAATCCTTTCTACAAACATCTATCAAATTTCTAAGTAACAGAAATTGACTTCTTTTTTGGATTAAAGCGCATATTTGTGTTAGTTTACGGACTGATATTTCTAAAAGGAGCATATATCTTTATTAAAAATACCTTAAATAAATGAACTCTTCAAACAGTAAAAAAAGCAAAGACATTTTGCTCTATTTTTCGCTTTCATTGTGTATTCTTAAGGCAGCTTTTCCATGCTTGCACAGGGATCCCAAGTAATTCACATGACTCATTTAAAATAGTGTGAACGGGTTACATTTAAGGTCCACCAAAATCAACAGAGGGTTCTTGGATTGTAATGAAATAGTGTGGGCAGCAGGCCCAGGGCAGTGACCGTCCCTGTGCTGGGCACTGGGAAGTCTAAACCGTGAATCCTGGGGTCGGTTTTGGGCCCCTCATGCCAAGAAAGGCCTTGAGGTGCTGGAGCGAGTTGAGAGAAGGGAACGGAGCTGGGAAAGGGTCTGGAGCACAAGTGTGATGGGAGCGGCTGAGGGACCTGGGGGGTTCAGCTGGAGAACAGGAGCTGAGGGGAGACCTTCTGATCTCTGAACTGCCTGAAAGGAGCTTGGAGCATGGAGGGGGTTGGTCTCTTCTCATAAGTAACAAGTGATAGGACGAGATGAAATGGCCTCAAGTTGTGCCAGGGCAGGTTTACGCTGGATAATAAGAAAAAATTCTTCTCGGAAAGGGTTGTCAGGCATTGGAACAGACTGCCCAGGGCAGTAATGGAGTCACCTTCCCTCAAGGTGTTTAAAAGATGCATAGATGAGGTTCTTAGGGACATGGTTTTGTGACAATGTTGGGTTAACAGTTGGACTCCATGATCTTCCAACCAAAATAATTCTGTGATCCTATGATTCTTGCCCAATGTGTCTGGAGAAGAGGCTGACCTCCTTGCCCATATTGTACTCAATCATCTGTTAGGTATGTTCTCCAGAAAATAATAGAGAAACTCTTTGAAGTGTCCATGCTAGTCTGTATTTCTTTGTGAACACCCTTAAACATTCTGGCTCTGAAGGGTTTGTAGCTTCTGCTCGGTGAAAAACATTTCTGCTGGGACTGAGTCCAGGTGAAGCACTGGTTGCATTCCCATCCCACATTTGTTTGCCAGTTGGCAGTACCTTATTCTTCTTGGTTAATAATTATGTCAGATCCTGGCAAAGCTTATCTATCTTGACGCTTTACCCCTTTGTCCTGTCATGTCAGCTGAAGCTCTCCTGAAATTCAGATTTTTTTCTGTCCTACTCAGCACCCTACTGATTCTCCTATACACAGATGGATGCTGCTCATGGCAACTTGCTCCTGATGTACTGTATAGTTAAGAAAAAACGCACATACCTGCAGTCTTTGCTAGTTTTACAGTTGTAGGCCCTCTCACCCACTTCTTAGATCTTTTGATTTAAAGCCAGTTTACATATTGATCCAAGTGAGTTCAGAATAGCTGTGTAATGTCCAAACTGAAACCACTCAGGTATGTGTTCCTGGACTGTAAGGCACTGTTTGCTCAGCATGAGGCAATATTAGGGTATTTAATTCTCTGATAAAAAGCCTACTACATGTATTGGCAATAACAATTAGGGTGGTGGCATAGCTTGGGTCACAGCAAGTTCCTACATGCATGTTTTCTGCCACTATTTGTCCATGTGTAGAGACAAAGTCATTATTATAAACTACTAACCCAGTTCTGGGACTGGTTTAAGGTCCTTAGAGCAATTAAAATGAAATAAAATCATTCAGAGGTTAAGACAAATATAAGAGGAAATTGGACATTTCATGGAAATCGCAAATTTAATACTTTGCAGTTAATATTCAAAAGAAATAAATTTTCTTTTGAGTCTCCAGTGGCTTCCTTGTGTGCAGGGACGAATGCTATCAGGATGTAGTAAGTTAACACCACCAACTCCAGCACCTATTTTAGTGTCAGTTAGTAGTTAATCCTCAAAATTCTCTTCTTGTTTGTGCTCCATAGTGTTCAGTCCTTGACCTATTCATACAAACCAAATAAAGACCATTAATTTTAAATTTATCAGTGTTGCTATAGCTACTAAACTGTTTATGCCAGCTCATATTTTGAAGATATGAATAGCAAAGATATAATATATAGTTTACAGTCTTTGCTGTTATCGTGGGAATAAATTTGCACAACATACCAAATAGTCACACAACAATTTGCAGATAGGAATGATTTAAATAAATGGTGCCTATTTCATCCTATCCTTTTGGGTGGGGAACAGCACTGGCTGGCTTTGTAGGTGCTTTCTGTAGTCAAGACTGAGAGACGATCATTTCTAGAACATGATTCTGAACTGCTGGTAAAGAGAGCCAGTTCTTCTAAATAAAGTGTGAAAAGAGAGTGAAGTTGGGTGATATCAATAGTCCCTATCCCCAAGTAGTTATGGTGGGTTGGAGACCTCAGAGAAACTGCTTGAGAAACTTAAACAGACTTTAAATAGTTACATAGGGGATCATTTGGGATACCTGAATGGGCAAAGGAGGAAGGCATTTTCTATGCAGTGAAAACACAGACCTCTTAAAAGCTTCCAAACAGTTTGGAGCATGGGGACTTGCCTGTTCTTCTGGACTATGTTCTACCTCGTATCTCCTAGTAGATGTCTACATTCATGTCCTCTCTCTGTATATGTCCATCTAACATATTTGCCCCTTACATACATTCAATTAAATAAATAAATAAATAGCTCTGCTGGCATAGACCATCATACTGTACCCGTCATTTTCTGATGGAATTATTCAGAAAGCAAACAATTTAGCAGGCTGTTCTCTGCGTACTCCAGCGGCTGTATGTTACATGCTCTAATTTTGGTACGAAAGAGTAATTTTAACTACTCAGGTCCATGGGCTTTCCTCGCAGCATTCTGTCACAGGCATTTCCACTTTTCACAGGTAGTGTGTTACGTACTAACTACACTCAGTCTGCACTCCGGATGTTAAACCATTGCTAATTTGTTTGAGATACTGACAACGATATCTCTATAGACTTCATCTTTATAACTTCATAATTTTCCAAAAGTTCAACAAAGTAGCTATTTACTGTATTGGCTTTCTATAACAGCAGTTATGACTTATGCAAACTTTGTAAAGCAAACTGTATGTTAGCTCTTTAGCAGCTGAGGCACAGTAAGATAAAGCTGAATACTGTTGTTAGCTAGACATGTTCCTCTTACACAAAATGGTTTTTTGAATTGGGGGAACTAAGAGATTACCACTTTTTATTACATAAAAATAACTTATTGTGTGTGCATGTATATAAATTTAATTGCATAACATTATATATGTACATTATTCTATTGTTTTATGATTATGGTGATTTTTAATGCTCTTTTAACGAGAGGAAAATGGCTAATATTCCTCTATTAGGAACTGAAATGACATCAGAATGATTTTCCTCAGAAAATTTTAAATATTGCCAGAGGTAATGAAGAGTCTGGCAGAATTTCTATATTTCATTTCTGTGCCATACACCCACACATTTTTGACACTCAGCTGTTCATTCACTAGAGGAAAAATGTACAGTCCGCTGCACAAAGCAGGTGGTGAGCAGCCGCACAACCACCAGGCTGAAACATGCCTTGTTACCTGCAGATAGTCTGTTGTCACCTTGCTTCCATGTAAGACAGCACCATCTAACAGGTGGCCCATGGACTGCTCCTATCCAAATGTTGTTGTTGGTTTGTTTCCTTGTTTGTTTTGTTTTGTTTTGTTTTCCGCAGAATATGATAAACAACTTTCAATGAGTAAAAAGCAGTCCAGAAAAAAAGCTGAATTTCTCCTTTTCCCACTAGCACAGTGGCACATTTCAACTGCGGCTACTACCACTCCCATGTCAGGTGATTTAGGAAGGACTGAGGTCATGTTTCATCATGAACACAATAGTCAAGGACAGAAGTGAGTTATATTCCACAACTGTTTTCTAGATTGCGCAGGTACTATAACCAGAGCAGCAGAGAAAGAAGAATACTCAAAGCACCCCCTTTTAGAGCAAGTTCACTTCGCTCCTACCTATTCAGTAGAAAACCCACATTAGTCTACCATATAGAAGGCTGGATGAAGAAAAGGTGAAAAAGAATCTCAGTAAAAAGAAGTATTCAAAGAAACCCTTTAAAAGAAGCCACATCATTATTTCAGAAGCTGCACTTTATTGATTAACAGTCAAGAATTTGCTTGTTCATTCCTCCCACATCTTGCAGAGCTTCCGCACAGATAATCATTAAATGTGATGTTTAATAGAATTAAAGCCAAACCGAGGCCTCCAAGTAGAGCTACTCATCTTGTTTAGTTATTCAACTAGAGTATAAATAATCTGACCAGATCAAGGACAGCAGTCATAGTGAAATATAGACAGAGGGATAGGCTAGAGAAAATTTGATTTCTATGGTTAATTCTGAAAATGGATTAAGATTTAAATTTGAATAGATAGGATCTGTTTCACAAGGCTTAAAGAAAACATTTATACAGATCAGTGCTATTCTAGGCCCCAGACATTTTTGCTATTTGGCTTCAAATAAATTGCAAAAGGTGGGGTTAAGCATAATTGACTTCGGATATCTTCAGTGATGGTATTTACACCTGAACTAGTCACATTGGGTCCCTTTATAGGATTATCATTAAGGTGAAAATCAGCTAAAGTACTTTGGATATCTACCTTTCTACCAGATGAACTCTGCTCTTCAAGCTGCTTTTGCTCTTTGGTCACAATAAGGAGATCCAAGTAACAGTCCCCTGATAGTTGTCTATATTGCAGACATCTGTATTTGTTCAGATGAATTTCATCCTTATCTCTTTAAATCATGCCTCTTCAAAAGAGGTTTAATGCAAGTATCTGCAATAAGTTGATGACAGATTCTGCCCATGCTCTTTTTTTTTCCATCATGTCTCACCTTGCTTTTTGTTGCTGTTTCTTTTAAATGTCTCGCTATGCATGGAACAGCCTCTCTGAATTAATTTAACAGGTCACAGGCATTTCCTTTTCAGTAGTTCTTTCTGGTATTTTGCTTTCAGGAAATCAACAAAAAAATAAGCGTCTAAATTGTTTTTACTATCAATGTACAAATTCCCACCTTCTAGAGCGGCCATGAAGATTTATCACATTTCTCTGTAACTAAATCTTGAGGATATTATATTTCTTTTCATTGCCCAGAATATGACATTTATTTTCTGTATCTTCTGCAAAATCCTGATACTGGTTATACCTATGTTTAACTGTGCATAACTGTGCAGTCCAACAATTGCTGACAACCTGGTTAATATGTTCTGCTTCTTATTCCCTTATTCCTGTGAAGGGGTGGGAACTTGCAGGTAGGATCCCAGGGAGGAACTGCAGGAGCACAACGTGGTTAGCAAGCATGTTAAGTACAGGTCGCTGAAATGTGCCCAATAGCTTAAACATCTTCAGCATTCAAATTTCTGCCTTCCTCCTAAGAGACTATCCAGCCTAAGAACAAAGCTCAACTTGGCTATTTGGGGTTATTGATGTCAACTGGGTGAAGTGTAACACTGATGTTACATGTGCAGTTGACTTTGCTCTGGTGCAAAAGGCATCAGGCTGCTGAGGGGGAAATCCTGCGGATGAAACAGCAAAATGGGACACTCAGCATCCTAAAGTTTTCACAGCAGTTCCTTTACTATTATAACAACGTGGCCAAGCCCCTGGAGAACTTCTTTAGCCTGAATTTAATTTTGCCACAGCAAGATATAAATAGGAAGATAAGAAATGGAAAATTTGAATCACTCAACCACTCTGAAGAAAATTTTGACCAGTATTTAGCCTAAGTAAAAGACAAGAGTTAATTTTTTTCTCAATATAAGTAGTATTAAAATAATAATTGCTCTTTTCTGTTAGTGCATTCATCCACCTAGCATAGTACAGCCTTCCTGTTAAAACTCAGACTGGAAGATAATTTGTCTTCAAAGACAGCATGAATTGCAAAGTCTAAGAGAGACAGTCCTTTATATAAGGATTATGCTTTTAAACTATATCAAAAGATCACCTACATATAGGTTTAACAACAGGCATATCACTCATCATATTCCTAATAGTCAAATCCTTTCTGCTTATGTCTTACTAACCGCAGAGTGATCCATGGAAGAGTTTTGATCCACTAGGACTGTAGGGATAAGGACACAGTTCATCTCCTTCTAAGTGATCGGCAAGGGCATTGCCTATATACAAAGATCCTTTTAAAATACAGGGGAGCTTCACTAAGGCAAGAAATGTTAAAAACCACCAAAGCATCCTAGTATTTATTGGTAATTGCATGAAGGAAAAAGCAAGGGGAATATGGCAAAAAAAAAAGCAGCTGCCAGAGTAGCACTTACAAAAAAGGCAATAACTACGTATAAGAAGGAGACTGAAACTGCGATCAATGTGTACAAGAGGTGGGCTTTTTGTTTGTTTGGCTTATTTTCAAGTAACTTTTGAAATATTCTAGATCTTCTTGGAATCTTATGGCCTGTAACCAATAGACAATCTTGCATTTGGGAAAGTAAATGACTAATGTTCTAAAAACCTTAAGATCAGTTGAAATGAGGACTTTAAGAGACACATTCCTGTAGCAGAACATTTAATGGTGCATTTAAACATGATTTTACTAGACAAGGACATTTATTTTTCCTGAACCTTATCGTCACAGGGGTCTAGACAATGAAGATGGGATACGTGAATTCTAAGAGCAATAATACTTCACCATTCTGCTATGATTTTTGAAAACCTGCAGACAGATTCTTCACTGATTTTAAAGGACGGTTGTCCATGTACAGAAGTGATAGATTTAAGGGTATATGAGAGTTTTTTTCTTCCCCACTGACATTTCTTCCTTTTTTATTTCTGTGACATGCTGCAGGTCTGTTTTGTTTAGAGACACTGATTCTGATGCTTAAGACCTATAAATGTTTCAAATGTTCTTTGTTTTAAGATAATTCAATCATGTATTTAAAACAAGGGGCAGGGCAACCTGAACCAGTTCCTCTGGTTGTAAACAGATTTACAGTTTGCAAACGGCCACCCTGACAGCAGTGTTTGCCATCACCATGACCCTCCTGTTTCCTCAAAACTGCCAGAGGAGTTCTGCATGTGACTCTTCCCTAATCCACTCGAGCAAGAATGAACAGAGCAAAATCCTAGTGGTTTCTGAATCATCTCTTCTTGATTGAAACAGGCTAAGGAACACTCAGAAAACAAGTCCCATTAACGGACATGAGGATAAGAAACCCTCCAGAAAATAATATACCTCACCATGTATCCTCTGCTGAAAGAGAGATCATATAGATCCAAGTTCAGCTGTGTGAAATTGGAGGTGGGGAGAAGAAAGGAGAGAAGAAAGAATATCAGTCCATTCCATCTGTATCACTACTGTAGTTCCACAGAATCACAGAATCATTATGGTTGGAAGAGACCCTCAGGATCATCAAGTCCAACCATAACCTAACCTAACTCTTAGCACTAAACCATGCCCCTAAGAACCTCGTCTAAATGCCTTTTAAACCCCTCCAGGGATAGTGACTCCATTACTGCCCTGGGCAGCCTGTTCCAATGCCTGACAGCCCTTTCCAGGAAGAATTTTTTCATAATATCCAATCTAAACCTTCCCTGGCACAACTTGAGGCCATTTCTTCTCATCCCGTCACTGGCTATTTGGGAGAAGAGACCAACCCCCTCCATGCTCCAAACTCCTTTCAGGTAATTGTAGACAAGTACATCAAGTCCATCTAGTCTCATTCTATTTTGTATATAAAATATCGAGTATCGAGTTCCTAAATGCAGAGTGCTGCATTTCCTTCCTTATTTCCTTCAAAGTCTTGAGTTAAAGTATGTGTTTTGTTATGTGTTCTAGTTTCTTCATCCCTTTATCCAGAAATGTCTTCAGAAAACTTGCTCCAAGATATTGTGTTCTGAAGAAAAATACCAAATAGGGACTGCTGCAGTTCCCTAGAATTTTGTGTCTTTTGGCTTGTAAGTATTTTTAGTATAGAGCTCTTACCTATTCATTGATTATAGTCATTGTAATTGGTGGCATAATGTACATGGCACAGCTTTTATAGCCAACAAACTATTTTTGCCTTCACGCAGCCTCTAGGAACAGAAGCAGAGACTTTTTCTACATAGAGATTGGATAGTTACATATATTATTAAACAAATAGAAGTTGCTATAGAAGTATTTAGAATGCTTCCACTGTGTTTTCTTTGTGATTTGGGATGACAATGTTCCTAATGATGTTGCATTGAAACCTCATTTTCTTAAGACTGCTTTCTTTTGTCTCTGTATTCTGCAACTTGTGATTGAGTACAGCATGAGATATTTACCAGTATCAGTCTTATTAACCATCCAACTCATCCTCATTACCCCATCCAGTTTTAGTTAGCATATGTCAACATTTGTTCTCCCAGACCTAGGAATCTACATCTGCATGCCATTTCTGTTAGCCTGGCTTTGATTCTCTTATTTATCTTCTTTAGCTTCAGCTGTTTTCTGTCATTCAGAACCTTATTGAGCAGTGTAGAGAAGGATGAATGTTTGTAGACACATTCAGCAGCATGTTCAATTTGCAGGCTGAGCGAGCTCCTCATTCCCAGCAAACAGATGAAATATTTGGCCAATGGAGAAAGCAAGACATCAATATAGACTGGACCCTTATCTGATACAAACTTGTTAGTTCAAAATAGACAAAGTAATTTTTGGATCTGATAAGGATTCTAAGAAAGATTTCAGGACTTTTCCTTGTTACTGAGTTTTATCTCTGTCATGTTGATGGGCTACAGACATTCTCTTACTTGTGTTACAGTTAGAAATGGGCAAGATTTTTTTTTTTTGGCAGAGAGTAAAATGACTGAAAAATAGAGTTGGGAGGAGAAGAGGGATGAGACTCAGGCAATTTCCCTAATTGTCTAAAAAAGTGAAGAAAATGTGAAACATTTGCTAAAAGCCAAATATTTTATTTTGACATTTTGAGAACAAAGTAATTCTCTTTGGTTTAAAAGCCACTATTTGTTTAGAAACACATTAAAAAAAAAAAAAAAGTTAAATGGTGTCTTTTTAACATTCCATTTTAAACTAGTGTTTCATTTTGGATGAACTCCAGCTACAGTTTCATGGCTTTATTTATATTTTATTTGTTTCACAACAAAGCATGAAATAAGGCTGTTCCCTCTCTCCTCTGCAGACAAGACAGATTAAGGGCTTGGAAAAAAACTACTGCAACAATTCTAAAAAAGATTTAGGAGACAGAGCAGTGAACTAAACAAACTGAGATACACCTGACTGTACATAATATCTACAGTGTGGGTGTTTACTGAAATAACCACACTGATCTCCCTTTAAAGTCAACAGAGGTCACGTTTTTAAAAATAATACTTCCTAGAATGGTGTATGGATGATCAGAGGATCGTCCCCCATTTCTCTCCAGTGACTACAAAGGAACAAGAGAAAACTGCAGAGACTGTAAAGGATATATTACCAAAGTTTGGAGGTGAGATGTTTCTTCCACACCTCCCTCCAGCTGCCAAACCAACAGTGAGCAACAGAATGAGGCATGGCCAGTTATGAGGAATACGAAATTGAATCCAAATCACCAGGAGTAGGGTAGTTAGTTTTGATAAGCATACAGAAATAAGACATAAGCTAATAAACACTGCATTGTGTCAGGACACAATGAGAAGGTTGGTAACTAGCCATTGGCAACTCAAAAGGAGGTCTAATAAACAAATTTTGTCTTTTCTGTGCTTTGCTGTCTTATTCATTCAATTGGATCAGATGTATCTTGAGAAACTACATGGGAATCTGACTCCATGGAGTAGAAATGATTAATTCAGGAAAAGAAAAATCCCCATAATTGATAGGGAAATAAATACATTTTACAAGAAATTTTCCATCTTCTGTGAAAGATTGTGTAATGGTCAACTGAGCTGTTTTTATAAGACGTGTTACAGTTCATCGTGAGTTTATAGACAAAACTTTGATTCCTTCTGATATAAATGTATTTTCAGGAACTGTTTGCATGCTGATGTTTCATGGGCTAAATATGTTAGAATGACTCACACTGAATATATTAGTTTGTGCACACTGTAACTTTCAGAAACATTTAGTATTTCTTAGTCTCTAGTGAAAGTTGGCCCTTAAATGCCTCAGATGTGGAAATGGACTTGTGTTTAATAATTGATCGTAAGTTCTAGTAATCCAATATTAATTACATTCTCTTACTGAGCAGTGTGTATATCATTGGACACTATACATATTTATGTTAGACTTTCAAAATGTATTAACCTCCTTTTTTTTAGAGTACTTCAATGCATTGCTAGAAGAATCTTTCAATATTGTGATAACAGGGCAAATTAATGCATTGCTGTACTAATATGTATTTCATTTGAGAAATTATTCAAAAGAAAATAAGTGGATGAGATTTCCAAGTTACTCCATCAAATCTAGATAGATTTCTTCCACCTCGGAGCCACTGTGCCCCAGGGAGGGATGTGACTGTCGGCACCAACCAAGGTGTGTGTGAGGACAGGGACAGTGGGGTACAAAAGGTGCTGCAGAGCCATCAACTACCCTTCTGGCAGCTCCAGGTCTCATTGGAGGATGTGCAACTGCCACAATGCCCTAAATGACTGGAGTTTGTCTCCTCACTGTCATTTTGTCAGGCAGAAAACTCCAATGGAAGTAATTCAGGAATAAGTACATGAATTAGATCAGTTTTATCAAATTTGTTTCAGTATTTGAGAGCATATGGTATTTCGATGATCAGAGCCCAGCAATATGCCAGCAGAAATTGCCGCTGACACTACAGTGAACCCATCCTAAGGACAAGCAAGTCCAACTTCAGATAGTCAGTCATCTCATTTGCAATACTTTCTTTCCAAGATGAGGAAGGCATTTAACATGGCACCTGGATTGCTAAAAATATGTTAAATGCGGATTGTTATTTCCACAGTGCAACTCCTTTATCCAATAAATTTCCACACCTTCAGTTCTAAAATAATTTACGTTATCTTCTTTCTACTCACAGCAAATAAAAGTAAGCTGAAGGGTTTTTCCACTGGATGTGGTATCTGTAGATAAGAGGGATATTAGAAATAAAGATCTGCATGACTGACTGTACCTCTTCTTTGAGAATTTATATATACATATATATATATATATATACTGAACAGAAATAAAACTCAACAGTTTGCCAAACTGAGACACTGAATCTAGGAATTCTCCAAATATCATACATTACCCTTAGAGACACCCATCAGGAATTTTGTTCTCACACCCATAGACCCATCCCCTGACTCACATATCTAAAAGCTAAAGTCTATAAACTACTGTAACGATGTTTACTGTATTATTAAACCAGATGTTTACTGGTTATTATTTTACTCAAAAGCTTCTCCTGACAGACAAACTCATACAGAATTAAAGTTACAAATGAGACAATAGTTAGTAAGACTGCTTAGTTACTTAAATTATTTACCATGTGGTGGATTTTAATTCTTTTGGAAATTTATGCCTTCATTTGAAATTTTGTGACTGTAGGAATTACGTTGTAGCTACACTCATATCAGCTGGTCAAATACAAGAGAAATTTGTCACATTTCCTTGCCTCTGTTATTTGAAAGGACTAGACAAGACATTTCAGCGTCTTTCTCTAATTTCACATGTTACAACTCCATAAACAATTTACGGATGAAGAAAGCACACAGCTGTGTCCAGTACAAAAGATACAGGAGAACTTCGTAACAAGTGGACTCAATCTGGTGTATTATCTGCTACCAGGTAACAGATAAAAACACTACAAGAAACTACAGGAATAACTTCAGATAGTACAATTTTATAAAAATTGAACAGTTCAAAAGACCCACTGTATTTAAAGGCAGCTAAAGGTGGGGGAAGTAAATTCATGCATTACTTTTGATCCCAGTCCTCTTATACTTCACTAACTTGACTAACAGATTCAAGTATCCCCAAACTGCCCTTAGGATCCAAAGGTGTAGATGCATTTTCTAGGAGTTTTCTGAGGTTCTACATGGAAAGCTTAACCGAAAGCCAAAAGCTGGGCAAAGGCACAGCTCATACTTGGACTATGTTCCTCCAACAATTCTGCAACATCTTTGTGTATAGCAGAAATAACTGCTTTTTTGTGGTTTTTTTTTCATCCAAGCCTTATTTCCCACTGTACCCATTACTTATATCTTTCATATTTTTCATGGCACAATTATCTTGACTTTTGTTAGCAGCACTGTGCCAAATTCTTACAACTGTGTGTAAAGTAAAAAATAAATAAATACATAAATTTAAAAAATCACAAAACTTTTAGATTAATAGACCAAAGGTTGTACTAATTAAAATGTGTGGCAGCAAAGTCAATACGGACAAAAGCAGAGAAGACTTTCTGAATGAAAACTCCTCTGTTTGAATAGCAATATAGAAGGATAGAAACAGGGCAGATTAAAAATCATCTGGGAGGGAGGGAGGGAGGGATTGTGTGAGGAATCTAGAAGATATCTTGTTGTGGGACACTGGGTGGGACAGTTAGAAGTTGACAGTTTGAAAGGAAATTATCCTGTCTGGAGTGTATCATAGCTGAAGTATATGCACAAAACAGTGAGGGATTGTGGTCTGTATGTGCAGGCAGCAGCAGATCCAGTAAATCTCATGTTCCAGGAAGCATTTTAATCCAAGTACGTGGGCTCTCTTCCAAATTTTCATACCCATGTAGTGACTCCAAACCTTTTTCCCATTCTTCAAACAAGTAGCATTTTTAGCATGTTTCACAATGCTTGTGGATTGACTACAGAAGATTGCTGGAGTCCAGGTCCCAGATTACGACATCTTTTTGTAGGCTCCACATGTGAACTGTCTAAACTGCCATTAATCACTGGAGATTTAGGGTTTAAGTTCTTTGCTCAAACAAAGGCACCTAGATCCAACAGAGACAAGACTGGTAAAAGTATCTGCAGATACGAGGCCAGATATTTGAAAGGTCTTTGTTTCTTAAATGCCACAGCTGAGGACACCTACCTTTAAGGCATTTCAGATTATATTAGACACTTTTGTGTCAGCAACCAAGGCAGGATGTTTACTGTCAGGTGGTAAACTGGATGCTCCAAACAGTCAGCTAACATCTAGACACCTCCATCTAGACACTCAGTTGTAGGCAACTCACTCTGTAGGCAAAATCCCTTGCCAAGCATTTTATCACTCATTTTGTCCCATAGCAAGGAAAATCTATCCCAAGAGTCTGAGCATAAAGGACTCAGTTCAATATCTTGGTTTTGATATCTCCCACCATGCCGAAAGCTTTACTCATCTCCTACAAAGCAAAATCAAAGTTTTAGTAAGCGGAGTGGTGGACACCTGTGAGACTGGCAGAGGAGGCTGAATGATCATTCTCACCTCAACAGAGGTTTATACTGCTGCATAAATACCCCCACAGCACAGAATCACAAATAATTTGTGCTGCTAAACTGAGTCCTCATCTCAAGTCTTATTACATTACATGTCAGGAGAAGTCTCTTGGCACCTGAGTTGGGCCATCAGTCATTTTGATGGACATACTTATATGCATGTTAAGCAGACCAGGTGAACACCAAAAAAAAAAAAGAATTTTTCAATGTGTTTCAACTCAATCAGTACAGAAAGATAGCACAAGGCTGAAGAATGAGACTTGACCATGAATGATACACTATAAAGCCATTGATCATCGTTTCCAGCCCTTCCTTTCACATATGCCCTAAAAGTAAATAGGATTGATTCTTGTGCCTGAGTTCTCTATGGCTGCATTGTAGATTTTGAAATCATGTTTATTATGCTGCTCATTATCTTCAGAGTCAATATGTAGTATATCAGAGACATTCCTGCAAATAGTTTTGAGTCCTCTCTACCTTCTTGGACAGGAACTGAGAAAATAGATTATTTTTTTCCCTGCATTCTTATATTTATCATCTTAGCCTAGATATTTCTTATTCTTGCCATGCATACCTATCATCATGATACTCAGAACTGACAATGCTCCTTAAACCATTGTTGTGATGATCTTTGAGACTACCTATCATCTTTGGACCTTGTTTTGGGTTGTTTGGTCTCAGAGACAGGGAGTGTTCTTGCAGTACTTGTATTTGAAGGAGTGTTCAAATGTTAGCACCATTCATTTAAAACTTAATTGCTGTTGCTTTACATTTTCAACCATGAAACCTCTGAAAAGATACTTCCAAGTTGTGACATCAGGCCGGCCACAGAAATGGCGCAAATCTTCATCTAAAATACTAACAAGTACTTTAACACGACTAGAACCTTGCTGACATGTAAATTATATCTCTCTTGACAGATCAAGGTGTAGTGTCACGTAAAAAACATCAAATAATTACAAAAAGTTCAATCTCAGTGCCACGTCCTGTTCCTTCCTTGCCTCTCCCCATCCAAGAGCAACACAATGAGTGACACCACTGCAAGTTTGTTCCCATATGCTTAATGACATGGACAACAGGATAAAATCATATGGCTTTGAGAAATCTCCTGCCCCACCAATTCTTTGACCTGTAACAACTAGCACAGGTCTCAAACAAAGCCTGTGACAGGCTGAGGATCAAGCGTGCATCAGTGACCATTCCCAAGAGGCTGCTGTGGAGGAGGATGGTCAAAAGGATTGGAGGCACTTTGATGCCAACATTCCTGTGTTGCTTCACCTTGGCATTGGCTCTCCATGAAAAATTCTGCTAAGAGGACTTCATTTTCCCTTGGGAGCAGCTTTTAAGCTGCTGTGTAGCAAGAGAGACACAAATGGAGAAAGCAAAGTTCATACTTAGTGGAACACTTGAGTTTAGCTTTTAAAGACCAGCCAAAGCAGGGTGAGGCAAGTCTTTTACCCAAAATCATACAAACTGTCTGGTAGCACCTGGTGGGCCCTAGGGCTCACATATTTTAATTCTTGAAAGGTAAAATACATAATATGTCATTCATAAGGTTTTATTCAAGCCAAGGTTTAGTTCACCTGAACTATCTGATGCTAATTTTTTTGTTATATGCTTAAGTGTTTGGGCTGAGCCTGTGCTTGTTGTGGAAGTGTTTCCTAAAAGGGAATTGTTGCAACATAGAGTCTGGAAATGCACAGGTTGTCCATCACAGTTGATGCTACAGACTGGACAGTTTAAGTCAGATGTGGAGAATTTTGCCTTTATGATTTCTTCCTTTTCTACTGCAGCCAAGTATAACTTTCATTGTTTTAATGATCTTAGCTCTTTTCCCTTTATGACTCTGCTAATGCCTTTGGGGTTTGTTCTGTTTGTCCTTCTAGGTTCTTAATTGCATTTCTTTTAGGTTGCTTGCTTGTCTGATTTCTGTGAGTAAAATAACAGGTTTCTTCCTCATGCATAAAATAACTGCTGAAAAAATAGGATAAAATGTCAGCTGTAAAACCCTAGATCTGCAACAGTCATGGAGTCCATGCAGCCCTCTTACTGCTTCTCAAAAAAAAAGGAGAAAACATTTTGGAAAAGAGGCAACACAGTACCTGCTGGCTTCTTTAGCTAGGAAGCAAGAAAACATTTTTGAAACTGAAGCAACAAAAAAGAAATATTTTAAAAAATATATTTTTATTAACACTGTGATAAATGTTGCTTTTGTTCAACTTGGAACCCACAGGGCTTAATTCAAGCAGTCACTGTCAACATCAGCCCAACTAAGCAAACAGGATTATAGCAGTGGTTTTCTTTTTTATTTTTCCTTTTTGTTTTTGTTTGTTTGTTTTTGTTTCTTTGTTTTTTTTAGTATTATTTAAAGAAAGAGCTGTACATGTGTGAGTCTGTGCATATGTGAGATATTTTTCTGTTGTCTTACAGCCTTATCTTTTCCAGAAGTTAAAACAACTTACAGGAACTGTGCTATTTTTAGTGCACTATTTTGAAACATTTAACAATCTCCAGACTTAACTCCTAGTGGAGTCGAGGAGGAGAATTTTTCTTTTTTAATTTGTTTTATTATCATAGGTGGGGTGAGTACGTGCTCTGGCCCCATTGAGAAGCCACAAGCAAATCAACGGTCTGAAGAGAGCAGCCAGGAGTGAACTTAAGTCTATGTCCTGGTCATTATGCTCCTCACCTAGTAGACAGTTATGGAGCTACAAGTTCCTGCTGTTTTCACAATTTCACTGTTATTTGCAAAATTCATTAGCAATCCCTGCAGAAAATGGTGCCACCATCTCCTCAGTGCAAGAAACACTTCTATTCTCTGAATGCCACTTTCCAAGGAGCACCAAGAGAAGTCCTGGAAAGGAGACTGAATCTCATGAGAGACAGGATGAGGTCATGCTTGCCCTCGATACAAGGCAGAAGCCTGGACTCCTTGTGTTGGCTCTGAAAAGAGCAAACATTTTATGACATTGATTTAGGGCAAAAAGCCCTCTCAGGTTCTGTGAAGTGTCTTTTGGATGAGCTTATAATGCCTCTTTAATTAACAAAATCTCCCTATTAGTTGGTTGCTGAAAGTTAGACAACATGAACATCCTTCAGATCATCAGTTTCGCTCCACCTTCTAGCCATGGCCCTGGGGTCGCTTAGCCCCATGATAAACCCAGTTGAGAAGCCAGCGACTCCTCATGCTCACTGTAGGGTGTTTGTACTTTTCCACATGCTGTAGACAATCCTCTCTTGTCTTGTTGGATCTTAAGTCCTTTAGGCACACATTGTCAACATCCTTTTCCAACACAGGTGTGCTTCTTTTTCAGTATTTCTGCCCGTTCCTTACCTGACCTGGGTTAGGTTACGAAAGCTGAAAACTGTCTCCTTTTGTACATCCTTGCAAAATGAAAATGTATTTGTCTTGGAAGCAGAACCTGTTTTTCTCTCAGTTTCGGGCAGGGGTCCATCCATTGACACTGAACTACGAGTAACCCAGCAGCTATTTAAGATGGCAGAGCTCATACTGTGCATCTCAAGAGTATTTTACTACAGCTTGGTTAAAACAAAGTTAGTCAGAGATTTAGTATAGTTCACTGCCAGAAAAAAAATACATGCACACAAGTTTAGACTTTTCTGAATAAAAGTCTGTTTTTCACAGTTAATATTATTATATCTGTAGCTCAACATTTACAGAAGGGTTGTTATATATGTTATTGGAAACAAAGCATCAGTCTTCCTACTCCTCAGGGTTCTTTTAAGAAGCCCTGCTTATTGTATTATTATTACGATATATATGTATGACAAGTAGTATTTTAATACTCTTCAATGTGAAATTCAAAAGCATACAGTACCAGAAAAAAAAAAATGGAAAAAATAAATTGGCACAAGTTTAAATTTTTGTATATGTTCTCATTTAGAAAAAAAAATAGGACCGTCTTGTGGTTAATTTTGTGACACTGGATTAAATAATTAAAAGACATTTATACAGTTTTCTAAACAACAAAATTTATATTCATTTCAGCACTTTTCACACTCCTAAACATCAGGGATTAAGGACAAGGGTTTTTTTTCCTGGTCTCTCTAGTGAACACAGAGGCTCCGAGATGAACCAGGGTTAGATTAGATGTCTTTTCTCATTTGATCTCTGAGGAAGCTCCTCTTTTTATGCACAGACCAGGCAGTTTAGCCATCTGCCTTGGGCTGCAGAGATGGCTGAGATGAACATTCCCAGCTGCCACTCCACAGGAAGATTAGATTATTGTATAGGAAAAATTAAAATATCATTAAGTGCTGAGAGCATTAAAGAGTATGGAACACAAACTACAAACCCATGCACACCAGATAGGATTCAAATACCCAAACTGGAGTAATTTCAAATTATCACATTTAATGTAAGCTGGATGTCTACAGTCAGCATAAACATATGGCATCTCCAAAGGAGGAGTCATCTCCTTTATTACAGACACTTATATTAAAATGGAATAAATAGTCTTGGTTTCATCAGCTACCAAAAAGATCAAGGGCCAGTATTCAGGCTTGAATAATGACCCCGAACTGCCTATGTCACTAATGTGTTGGAAAGGCTTTGATACAGATTTGAGGTGAGCAGATACAGGGGGAAGCTATAGACATGCAAACTGCACCATTGCAGCCCCCCCAGGTATGCAGTAAGGGCACTGATTCATTTCACATGCTTGTATAGAACAGCTGGTGTGAATATGACAATAAAAGAACAATAAAATCTAAGGTTAATGAGACACGGGACTAATCATTAACCTACTTTTCAGATTCCTGCCTGTTTACCTATAGCAACTGTGCCTTGACAGCAAAATGAGGAAGCAATAAATTACACTAAAATTACTTAATAATTGTCAATAATTAATCAAACTAACAAACCATTGTTCCAGGCTCCACTGGACAAATATTTAATCCCTATTGGCCTCATTTCTCCTCCTTACACTAGAAATAGTCTTTCTTTCTACAGTGCATTTTGTTTCTATTTTCTATGAATGGTCAGTTCTTGAGGTAACAGGCATATGGCACCTGGTGTGACAAGGACCTCGAGGCCGATTCAGTTTTCTAACTAGTGCTGCAGAATACATAAATAAGCAATACTAATTATGGTGTTTCTAGAGGTGTTAGCCCCCAAAACAATGGATTACATATTTTCCAGATGGTGCAGATTTATTCCATTTGCCTCATCGATTTGTTAAGTCTAGTGCCAGGAATGCAAACTATAATGATTTAGCAGAACACAGAGAAGTTTTTACTAACATACATGTTTAAGAAGTCCTCTGGCAGGAAATTTGTGGCTTAAGTATGCTCTGGTTGTGTAATTACCCCAAATCCCAGAAAACAGTGCTATCTAGTTACAGCTTTTCTAATATATTATGGCTACATCTGTCTTAACAAATTAAGCAGGACTAGGGCCCGTTTTCTGGTTCTTTGGCCAAGCATCATGCAGAAGCCCTTGTCTTTACAACTGAACTCTTTGAACAATCAAAAGAACGATGCCAAAAACAAACTGCCTGTTGGGAATTACCTGTGTAGGGCTGTAACCTCTGAACCAGGGCCAGAAATTGTTTTGGGGAGCAACGTTGGAAGCTGCTGGCCAAGAAAAGCTGTTGCTCAGGCTGGGGACAATCTTAAAAGTTTACAAATATACTAATAAAGTTATAGTTCCCTGCAATATTCCATGCCCCTCCGTTGTAGACATAAGTCCATAAGAAGGCATTTCTTGCAGTAGAGCGAGCAAAATTGTGTTACTCGATACATGGGATAATTATTAAATATCCTGGGTGTTTTGATCCATTACTATGTAATTCAGATAGTTGTTGGGTTTTTACCAGAAAAAATCAAGACAGAACTAATGGCAAATGTTTTGCAGGCATATGCTGATTTAGATACACAACTATTAATCCATAGCAGCTGAGGACTTTGAAGAAGAACAGAATCCTCAGCAGCAACAGACTGATGCTAGATTTTATGCCAAGCAAATGCAAAACTGCAAAGCTCGCACTTCGCAAACTTTGAAAGGACATAAACTGTGTAAACTTAGAAGCAGAAACTGAAAGGAAAGAGTAAGATGGAGGATTCCTGTTTTGTTTGCCATATTTCAAGCAGGCTTAGATTTGTCTTTAAAAATATAAACTCCACTTCAGCCTTAAGTGAGTGAATGCAGTCTGCTCTAGATCAAAATGGATGATTGCAATGATATTTTCTGGCCTTGACATCAACAAATCCTTTAAATAAAAGCAGATTTGCATGCAGAGCTTATGCAGCTCTCTTTCTCTCTGTATATATAATGGCTGGTTATAGGTCTAGCCATTGAATGGCTATTCCATACAATGCATTTCCTATGGTGATGTTTAAAATCATAGAATTTAAACACACTATGCTAGGACACTTCTTTATATTCCTGAAAAAAAGGTTTAACAAGTCATCGTGTGAAGAGATTGCTGGGTTTTCTTTTTTTTCCCCACTTTTTCCCTTTCCTTACAGTCACTCTGTTTTTCACCTTTGTTCTCCCCCACAATTCCTCAGTTGTCTTGGGTTAAAAGAACCTGCTCTTGTGTACTATGGAAAGCTCAACCACCCTGGATGTAACTTGTTCCTACATAAAACTCTACAGGAGTAGTTCTCTGTCTGAATAGTAAGGGTGGGATTCCTCTCACCTAACCTTACTTATCTAAACTTAAGATAGCTGCAGGTTTTCTTTTCATGACCATGTCACCTCATAAAGACGTTCAAACCATTTTGCCTGTTATCCAGTTTCTAAGAAGACATCTTTGGTGCCTACTTATATTTTCATATGTAGTTTTCAGATGCCTAAATCAGAACAAATAAATCCCACCTACAGTGAACTAGAAACCTCAGAAACTGGCTGAGTTTGAAAAATGCATTTTATAACTGATAAACTGAGAGACAACATGGAAAAGAAGGGAAGAAGAGAACTGTTCTCCAACTGCCTCTAAATAAAACCCTTCTTGCCTTTTGCCTAGCTTTACCCCTTGTTCTTAATGTTTCCATTTTCCATATTACTTCAAATCTTTTTATGGTTTCTGTTCTCATTCAACCCAATCATGACTGTGCCTCTTGATAGAAGAGGCAGAAACACAAATGTCTGAATTTCTGGGATATATATTTCTTTCTGAAGAACCTGAGCTCAGAACAGTACACTTAGCACAAAATATTTCTTTGCTTTTTCTCACGCACTTTACATGTCCACTTTAATTCAAGCTCTCTGGACAGGAGTATCTTTTCTACAGGCTCCTTTGAAGACCACACACTATCCAGAAAAATGACTGAGTCTTCCTTAGGATTGCAGCTGGTAGAAGGTTGTGAAGGAAAAAGAAGATATTAAATCCACCTTGCCAGGTGCCTTGGAAATAAACACCAGGGATTATATTTTCTTCCTACTAAAAAGTAAATTATAAGGAAAGTCTAGGACTGTTGAAGATGTGGAAGTAGCAGAAAATGAAATTATTCAGCGCTGTTTTTTCTATTGATTTAATTTACAGAAGACTGTAATCCTAAGAGAGGTGTGAAACGATATAAGAAAAGAGTCAGGAGAAAACCAGGAGCTTGTACAACGAGTTACAAATCCTTGACTTGAGGCAACTTCCAACTAGATGTTATGCAAGACAGACAAGTTGTATAATTTTTCCTGAGTTTTGCTTGGGGCTAAGGGGATAATTCAAACCCAAATGCTCAAAGGTATCTCACAGAGAAGAAAAAAAAAATCAAGCCATATCTGTGGCAAACCCAAATATCCTACATTTCATGCAGATGTGGTAATTGTCAGGTTTGAGAATCACTATAGACAAGAAGCAAACAGCCAAGAGGTGTTAATAGAATAAAAGCACCAGATTTGTCAATGCCAAAATATGTTATTGCACATTAGTGAGTGGGGGAGAACAAAGGCAGGCATGACATCTTTTTCTCCAGTATAAATGTGAAACTATGTCCCCCAAAGGGAGAACCTAATAGGTTCAATTAAACTATAATTGAGCCTTTTTATTAATATTAAAGAAATCTTTTGTCACTTGCCTGCAGAAGACTCACAGACCATAAACAGCTGATGCTGTCACTAAAATGTTCTGAGAGGCATCTGCTTTCTCTAGGTGTCATTTTTATTGTATTTTACATACTATAAAGCATACAAAGGGCTGTGTATCTGAAATGATTAAGAAATGATAGTTAGAAGTTGACACATTTATTTTTATAATAGAAGTGAGATCTTTACGTGTCAACTTGTCAGCAGCCCATCTACCTTGATCCATCATGAGAGAATATTCTTACCCTGTAATAGCTTCTATTTTAATTTCTTTTTAGTGTAAAACTCTCCAAGCCCATGCTTGTTCTTAACTATGTCAGACCTGTCAAAATACATGAAGGTTTGATGGGATTAAATCCAAAGTATCATTGATCAGAAGGATGTGTCACAGCTAGAAATTTATTTCTTCCTTGTAAGATGGAAACAAAAAATTATTTTTATGGTGGTACCCTGAGTGCAAAGGTCACTCAAAACACAGCTATGTCCAATAATGTTCATAATGTTAATCATTTTCTTTACTGAGTAATCATCTCCTTAATATAAATGTTGTTATAAACATCTGATATTCCCTTATATTCTGTTTATGAAAACATAAAAATTAGTCTAAAAATAAAATTAAAGAAAAAAATATGTTAACAGGAAGAAATTGGAGAATGAAAATTCCAGGAGACACAAGAAAAGTACATCCCTAAGTCTGAAAAAGAGAACTGGAAGAGACTCATTGAATTATCTGCTCTATCTCTCGATAAAACATAGACATGCTAATGTAAAGGTTGAGCAACGAGGTTATTGAACTTGAAGATTGCAAAAGTAGGACAAAGTGAAGATGCTTTGTATAAAGCAGGTAAATTGAGTGGGGTATCTTCTAGATCAGGAAATCTCATATAGGTCTACAGCTGTCTTTGAGATCAAGCCATCAAAGAAATTCAGATTCAGGTATTTAAATTCAAGTGTCTGCATATGGGTTTTTGGAGGTAAGTCTGGTCAGTAACCTCCCATGACAGACAGCGGAGAACTGACTGATGCCATCAGTGAGATCCAAATATCAGTCTACAGCAAAGACAAAATTTGATCAATCATTAATTCTCCCCATGGACTGTACAGCCTTGATCTTCATTGACAACAGTAGCCACTTGGGTACTTGGATCAAACAGACACTTAGCTGAATCACATTTTTAAACAGAAGTGGCTGAGCCTGGATCCAGGTGGCACTGCTTCACTTTTTCTGTCAACCTCATCTTGTTTTGCCTCATCCACTAGCACAAAAAAGTCCTGAGGGCAGGCTTGCCCTCGCTGTGTTTGTGGAAGGTCTTGTTTAGGGCCAAGCTCAACAGCTTTGACTAGGGCCTTCAGGTGCCACCAGGCAGTAAAACATAGAATCATGGAATCATAGAAAGTCCTGGGTTGGAAGGGACCCACAAGGATCATCAAGTTCAACTCCTGTCCCTGCACAGGACACCCCACAGTTCACACCATGTGTCTGAGGACGTTGTCCAATCTCTTCTTGAACACTGTCAGGTTGGGGCCGTGACACCTCCCTGGGGAGCCTGTTCCAGTGTCCAGCACCCTCTGGGTGAAAAACCTTTTCCTCATGTCCAGCCTTAACCTCCCCTGGCACATCTTCCTGACATTCCCTCGGGTTCTGTCATTGGTCACTAAAGAGAAGGGTCCAGTGCCTGCCCCTCTTGCTCCATTTCTGAGGAAGCTGGAGCCACCATGAACTTTCCCCTCAGTCTCCTCCAGGCTGAACAAACAAGTCTGTTGTTTAGTCTAGTTTTTAAGAAAACAAAATCCCCTGTGATTTTTTTTCTCAAAAAAAAAAAAACATTCATGAAATGTGGTATTTTCTTGATATTTATATCAAATTAGGAAAAAGAAAATTTCTTGCAAATGTGAGTCACGCTGTAATGGGCAGTAACTTCTTGTACCTGTTTGAAATGAAGAAGCTTGTGGAATTTTTTGCAGGAACTTCTCAGCTGATCTTTTTGACAATGGATGCTTTATTCATACAACTGGTATGTAAAGCTCCTTCATCTCTTCACCATGCAGAGAACGTCAGAACAGGGACTGAATGTAGGTCAAGAATGACTTTGCAATTCAGATGCCTGGAACAACTTGTATTTGTTTTGAAGCTGATGTGAAGGGCAGACACCTGAATTATTGTTCTGAATTGTTTATAAGAGAAGCCCAAAATATAACCTGATCAATGCCCAAATTAGAAACCTGGGAACAATTCTCATTTTTCATCCATATGTAGTCACCTAGGAGCCAGAGTCTATTTTCCTTATATTGAGGCTATCTTCCATTAGTATTTATTAGCAATGGCATAGAAACACTTTGAATCTCCAGACTGAAGTGCTCGTGCTAAGTGCTGTATAACTATTATATAAATTAAGCGACAGTTCTTGTCCCAAAGAATGATTTGTCTAAAAATTAGATGTTCTGAGAAAAACTGTGGGAAGATCACAGAATCACAGAATTGACTGGGTTGGAAAAGACCTCAGAGATCATCAAGTCCAACCCTTGGTCCAACTCCAGTCCATTGACTAGATCATGGCACTAAGTGCCATGTCCAATCTCAGTTTAAAAACCTCCAGGACGGCGAGTCCAGCACCTCCCTGGGCAGCCATTCCAATGCCTGACCACTCTCTCTGCAAAGAATTGCTTTCTAATCTCCAGCCTCAATTTCCCCTGGCAGAGTCCATGCCCCCTTGTCCTATTGCTGACTGCCTGGGAGAAGAGACCAATCCCCACCTGGCTAGAACTGCCCTTCAGGTAGTTCTAGAGAGTGCTGAGCTCACCTCTAAGCCTCCTCTTCTCCAGACTAAACAACAAGGGTCACAATGAAATTAATTCTTTTCCTATAGGTGACCCAACAGCTGAAAAGCAAAAGTAAGGACAAAATGCAGATATTTGCACCCTGAGATGGTTCTAGACCTGTATCTATAACAATATTTTTCAGTTTGCATTCATGTGTGTCAAATAATTTGAGATTTTCATGGTTTCTGTGTATAATTAATAAAATAAAATAAAATAAAATAAAATAAAATAAAATAAAATAAAATAAAATAAAATAAAATAAAAATAAGATTTTCTTCTGTAATATCAGAAGTAACAGTCCCCGCACCTAAATAAAAATAAATAAACAAAGAAACAAAAACTAACTCAGGAATGTTTCCTGAAGTTAAATAACATCAGATAGATAATTTATTAACAAATACTTCAATTAATAATGCTTATAAATAATATAAAAATGAACAATGATATAACATTTAATTTATTATACTATCCCTTTATTTCAGGGGCATAATTGAAAGTTTTGAAAGACAATAACAGATTTCTTTCAAGAACAAATAATTCGTATTTTTATGTAATTACATGAATGTTAGCTGCTGAGAGAACTATTTAGCAATATATAGTTATATACAAATAATATATAATAGAAAATAAAATATATGCAAATTTATAAAGAGCCAAAAGATAAAAATAAACCTCAAACTTAGGGTGTTGTTTTTTCTTGCAAAGGTCAGGTTTTTTCTATTTTTTATGTTAGAACAAGGTGTCAAAGCATTTTTTTTAATACCATTTACCTATTTTTCCCAACTTTTTTTGCAAACAAGAAGAAGAGCCTTCTCAATCATGGATTTACTGTTGTAATTTTAGCCTGAAATGTGTAGCAACCAGCTTTACCTGGGTTTGGCTGGTGGCACTTTCCATAAGCCCACCAAATGCTTTCAGTCAGATAATGTCATGGCTGTGATAACAAGGACTCAAAGAGGCATGAAATGGCCTTTGGAGATTTAAAAATAACATCAACTCTCTTGTTTTCCAGTTTCACTATTTTACTATCAAATCCAGGCAATTCTGAAATGTAAACAACGCTACAAAAGCCAAATATTCATAAAACATTTTACAAGCAGAAATAAAAATAAATGTTACCATCCTCTGAGTCTTGTTTAAAATGATCTGATATTGCCCCTGAATTTTCAGTGCTCTATACAAATTTGTAATTAAGCTATGTTACTTAATCAATCACTAGAACAGCACAGATGTCAGGACATAAAATCTTAGGGTTTTGAGTTATGTCCCAGAAGCTTTTAAACCAATTTGCTTTTTATTAGTGAAAGGGAAAATCAAGACTTAATTCATTGGGTTGGTGAGTTACAATGGTGTTGAACTGATTTGAAGCAAAATATTATCACGTACATAAAATCAATCAAGCAAAATAAAGAGCCATCCTCTGGCTAACCTTACTACTATTCTATGTAATCCATTATAAATCGGATAGCAATCATATAATAAGTTTAAAAGAAGATATTAACTCTTCTTAAGTGTTCTCTTCCCGGTTAGAAATACAATTTAGAGATATTATGATTACTGAAGTTAACTAATGTGGTCCCAAAAGTTTCATAGTGTACTGACAAAAAAAATAAACTGTAAGAAATTGATGTAGGTTACGTTTGCCTTATCCGGTAGAGATGGCAATCAGAAAGACAGACTTAATTATGGAATAAAACTAAAAAGCAAGCGGAATCCTAATCAGGCAGGTATGCCAAGAGCATGTTTGTCTTATTCCTTCTAGGCTACTCTTATATTTCTGAAAAAAATATTATGCACATGGCACAGGAAAGTTTTATCCAGTGCAGTGATTGCATGGATGAACAGAGTCCACATTACATTTGTTATTCATGTCAGATTGATATTTAGGGAAATAAAGTTTGTGTCATCACATTAGGCAACAAAGATCATGTTAGTCAGGGGAGGATGGATGTAAAATTAGTCACTGAAACACCATGCATTTTTCAGAAGCCTGAATTTAACAGAACTAAATCTATGAGATGATAATCTCATTTTTTTTTTTTCTTTCTTAGTATGTCATATAAAGAAACTTGCATAAGGTTAGTTAAGAAGAATAGGTGGGTTTTTTTAAAATTCTTCTTTTCATCCTTTGTTTTTTTAAACTTAGTTTAGCTGGGGTGGGGGGAGAGAAAAAAACACAATAAAACGGTTTACTCTGGAAAATGACTAAATATTTTATATAACATTAAGACTTTCTCATAACCAGTAATATAATAATATAGAAAATTAAATAAAATAATAAAAACAAATAAAAATAATAAATAAAATAGATAAATAAAATAATAAATATAAATGTGGTTATAGAACATAGCTAGAATATAGAGTTTAAATATAAATAGAAAATAATATAGGAGAATCATGCATATTTAGAAAGAGAACTCTTTTATACAGAACAGAATAAAAAGACAGAAAAAAGAAGAAAATTTCAAAATATGGAAGAAGAAAATCTTTGGAAATCTTTCTAATATCTGAGATATTTAAGTTTGCATTGAGTGGTTTTACCTTCAAAGACTTAAAAATCTGAGCTAGTCACCCATGCATCTTTAATAGTGACTGGAGAAAAGGCAATGCATTTAAATATACAAAATCCAACCCAAATGTTCATATCTCAACTCAGAAAAGCTCAGCTGCCCTTTCTGAAATTCGGAAGGAGAAAGTTAGCATCACTGGCCTCAGATCGTGGCCTGTAGCATTGTACCCGGAACTCGCTTAAAATAGTTGTTAAATTCCATTTTTTTAAATCATCCAAAGTGCTGATGTGCAGCAGGAATCAACTACCAGACTCTGACAAGATTATCAAAAGAAATTAGGATTCCTTATTTCACTCACTGCTGCAGTTATATTCACTGTGTCTGACTCATCAACTGTTGTTTATCATAAAATCATTCCCTCCAAAGCGGCACAACTCTTGTCTTCTCTTTGTGCAAAGAAGGCAGTACAGAAGTGTTCCAAACTCTTATTTTCAGCAGGTAGGTCTATTGGACCGTGGTTTCTCAAAGCAAGGAAAGTGTTCATATTTTGAATAGAGACCCTTTGCAGATGTGGGGCAGCCACTGCACAGTCCTCATGAAGGTGTCACCACAATGAACGTGGTTAAAGTACCTTCCTCTATCTGCAAAGCCAGGAGATGAGGACTCCCTGGGGTGAAGCCCCAACAGATTCGTGCATGGATGAGTATTCACTGGGCAAGTAAAAGGTCAATGGCTCTTCTGCAGCACATGTGATTTCCTTGAGTGTTTCTGTTTATAGGAACTGCTGTATTTTAATTGCTGTCTAGGGCTGATACCACTCTTATCCATGTTTTGATATATAACATTGAAGAGTCATGCTGTCTTTCCACTGCACCCTGGGCGAAATGAGGTCTGCTGGGGGTTTGCTGGTGAGTAAGGGCTGGGAAGGAAGGGAAGGAGCCATTGTGGAAGGAACAACCTCTCTGTGCTGATGGGAAATGTAAATTTCAGGACTCACACTTTCATGTCTCCCTAGGATTCCTTTGTCATCAGAGATGAATATTAGGTCCCTCCAGAGTGTGTTTCACATAATCTCATACCCATCCTTGAACAAGATAAATTGCCTGATGGAGGCAATTACCTGCTTCTAGTTCCTGTTTCTTTGGATTGATTAAAGGTCTTAGGGTGACAGGCTCCATTGTAGACATGAAAATAGCTTCAGAATTATTTATTTTTTGCTTCCTTTCTGGGTGTTGAGGGTGACCTTAAAGTCCATATTTATGTGCTGCACATGTTGGTAGTCAGTGGCACCAGGCACATAGAAAACCTTCCAGTGCCTGCAGGATCACAGAATCGTAGAATGATTTTGGTTGGAAGAGACCCTCAAGATGATGAAGTCCATCTGTCAGCCCAACACTGGCATCAAAACATGTCACTAAGAACCTCATCTCCACATCTTTTAGACCCCTCTAGGGATGGTGACTCCACCACTGCCCTGAGCAGTCTGTTCCAATGCCTGACACCCCTTTCTGTGAATAATTTTTCCCTAATAGACAATAAAAATGCCACAGACGGATGTTTGTTGCAGGCAGCCCACAGCTTTACTGGAGGTACCTTGTGAGATAGGTGCAGTGTTTGTGTAAAGTTCCTGCCAAAGCCTCTCTGTCAGACCAGTATGGACACATACACAAGGCTGACATCTCCAGTGTAGACTCCTCCCTCTGAGTTGGTCTTGGCCTCTCCGTGTGGTCCATCCAGATCCAGTCACTGAGTTTCAGGGTGTGATTACTCTTACCCCGAAGCAGATGTTAAAGTAGATTCAATGGAGCATAGTCTAGAATTAACTCTTTCCATCAAAATACTAGGAAAACAGGACAATTGTCCTATTATAGACAATTACTGTCTACAGTCACATTAGGTAAATGTCACTTACTTTGATGGACTTCAGGCTACAAATATCCCTGATGACTAAACTGAAGCTGTTCATGCTGCACTGTGCTTCCTGGAAACTGTGAATTGGCTATGACATATTAAGACATCTACACCTTAAAAGAAAAGACCATCCGCTAAAACAATTGACACTCTTGAGCTTACTGACATTTGAGGAAGCTGGAACTAATCCAGAAAATGTTTTAGCTCAGTGTGTTGATTCACCTTGGTCTGCAATCCCGACAACCTGCTAGCAAACACTTTTTACCCATTATGTATGTTACTGAGACAACTGGGGAGCTTTTAGTACCTTCACTGGGCTTTGAATTAGCAACTTAAAAAGTAAGCTGTAACTCTCATTCACTAAATGTTTAGTCTGGTCGGAATATTCCATCTGCTGTATCTGAATTTTGGCTGGATGCTAATCATTTTAATTGAAAACATACTTACAGGCTTTAATTATTGACTCTGAATCCCCAAAGAAAAAGACAATTTAATCTTGAAGAGTCTCTGTAGACAACTAACATGTCCAGGAAAATTGATAAAACCTAATCAGCAAAAAGTGTCCTCAGTGGTGGTTTTATGGATTTTTTTTTTAATATCTCTGTAAAATGTACAAATAGTGGATTGCTTTATTTCACTTCTATTTGTCAGTCTATTCAAATGGGAAAACTTTTTGGTTTGGTCACTCAGTTCAACTTAGGCGAAGGCAGTGATGAAAGGATTTTATCCTGTTTTGGGTGTGAAATCAGTCAAGAGTTCAATTCTTCACCAGCTGCACATGACATTCTGTAAATCTTCAACCCCAGAGCAGCTAATTTTATCATGTGTTCCCAAAACAGAGCATTTGAAAAAACAAACCTTTAAAGATCTCTACTGCCTCTGTTTGTTCCTTTCTCCCTCTCTTTTTCTCTTTTTTTGTCTTTTTCTAGCAAAAAGAAGCACTAAATGTACCCTTTTCAAAGTTTCCAATTATTTTGTATAGTTTTCAGTTTACTCTGTCATATTGCCTATGCAGTTGTAATCTTCCTCTAAAAGTTATTTTATATATATGACCAGGGAAAAGCTCATCACTAAATCAGACCAAACAAACTGGCAGATGCTATGCCCTTGTTATTTTTGGACAGAGCTTAATTCTTACCTACGCTTATTTTCATTCTGCACACAACCAGTTGCAAGTTATTTCTTTCCAATAGATGCCAGATGTGGAAGTACAGTTGTTCTCCACATTGACAGACTGCTGACATCCCTCAGAGCTCTAATAAATCCACAGAGCTTCACAGAGTATTGTTACTGCCCAGGCCATCACACCTGATCTGTCTCCCTGTCTCTCTAGCCTATTATTTGTGTCAAACCTACCTTTTTCTCTTCATTTTTTTCTCCATTATACTGTTACACTTACGGATTGGTGGAACAGAGGTTTTGTCGGTTCTTTCTCTAGGGAAATATACTCTTTTTATTTATTTCTTAGTTTATTTATTTACTTACTTGCTTACTTTCCCTGTGGCTCTGTTTGGCATTTGGTAATTGTGTATGTGTTTAAAACAAATAAACAAACAGAAAACAAAAAAATCCCTGAGAAAGATGTGCAAATAACCAGTTTCCTTGACTGATGCCACCATTTTTCAATTGCCTTGATTCAGTTCTCACTTTGAAAGATCTCATATGTCAGCCTTTCCAACTGACATGTTTGAGGTCCATTAAATGAAGAAAGTCAGGAAAGAAAATATGTCAACAATCTTAGAACTGTATCTCCTGGACCCATAGTAAACGAAGGAAAGAACTGCAGATCGTTATCTGGGAATATACTGCTTTTCTCCCTGCAGTTTATATTTTTTTCTCTTGTGTTTCCCAAATGGTTCATACATAATCTGAATGTATCCATGCACCACAGACAGGCTCAGGTAATATTTTAAAGAATGTGCTGGTCTATATATAGAGAGAATTGGCCTCAAAGGGATCAACAGGGCTATTGCTACAATTTTAAAGGAAATGAAAGAGGAATTTGAGAAAAATGTAGATGAGTTCAGTAAGAGCATTAACGACTTCATGTGCAGGTAGGAGACAAGAATTTCCACATTTTAGGTCTGGAGACAAGAGTTTCTGCACATTAACTCTTGACCACATGATCTACACCTCTCATCTAGCTGGGATGTGCTAATTGTGCCTGTGGGAATGGGAACCTACCCAGAGAGGTGGTTGCTCCAAGCCCTGGTGGCATCACCTGGACCAGTGCAGAAGGTTAGAGTCCACTTTCCAGACATGAGCTTAAGAAGCTCCATTGAGTCTTTCTAGTTTAGTTTTCTTTCTGATTGCTACCCCTTTCTTGAATGAAGAGCAGTTGCCCTGGAATGAATCATATGACCAATATCTTCCTGGAAGGTTAATACTTCTTCATATAAGATTGAAACAATTGTAGTCTCTTATACAACATGTCATACACTTTGATACCAGAGGTACCAAGGCAATTGTTTCCCCAAAATAAATAAGTACAAACATCTTATTATTTTCCATGATCTATCCCATGTTTTAGATCTGTGTAGTTGTAAGAACACATCATGGTAGTAATAGAATGATATTTCTTTTTGGGTCCCTCTGGGTGAGAACTGATTGAGTATCATTTGTCTGAACAACAACAACAAAAAAAAGACTGCAACACTGGATGAGTCATGGACAAATCTGTAACCTAGATGGGATAAATCTAATGCCTTGCTCTATATTACCAACCCCCAAGACTGGAACTCCAATGAATGTGGGATATAAACAGTTCTCTCTCTTTCATTTCTCATTCTTTCTTCTATCTCCATTTCTCTCCCTCAAGCTCTCCAGCTCAAATCCTTGCTGTAACTTAATTAGAAACCTTACTGACTTAGAAATACTAAGGTAGAATCCATCACCCTCAAAAAATCCCTTGCAGGATCAGGAGACCTTTTTTCTTTCTTTCCTAGGAGTTCAAATTCTCTTTAGATCTTTATTTATAACTATCTGTGTCAAACATCAAATAATAAACCAGAGGAATAAACTATAAATTGAAAAAAATAAAATATATCCTTGCTTTTTGTTTGACATCGTTTTAAGCTTTTGGGAAAGTCACAAGAAATTCTGTTTATTTAGGTTTATTTCTCAAAGAAAATAAAAAGTGAGATCAGAGCTGTTTGATATGAGCTCAGGCTTCTGAAAGGACATTCTCTCTTTGAGAAATTTTATAAAGCTGAGAGAGAAAACAAAACTGACAGGTGGTTTTGTTTGTTTGCTATTATAGAGAGTTTGTTATGCTCACTTACTATAGACAAATGCATATGATTTGTGGTCAGTTTTGTCTTTGGGTTTGGGATTTTATTTTTGCCATTTCTATGGAAACCATAACATCGTATTTGTGCAATATTTTCTTGTACTTCTTTTTAGTTATGAAAACACAACAAAATATTTGTGTCTTCCCCTTCATGACTGCAGGATGCTGACTGTAGCTACCCATTGTCTCCCCCCTAAGATGCTAATTGCCTAGAAAACCGATTTGTATTTATATAGTATGATAATATTCACACATTTTATTCTTTGCATAAATGAGGCAAATCACAGTTCATAGTAGAATGAAAAATGCTCAGATTTTACAAATTGCAAAGGCTTGAAGTGTTTATGCCCCTCTCTCATTATAAATACAGAAGACCTGAAAATTTTGGAAAATTTCTTAAATACATAATAAACGAAGCAAATAATTGTTTTCCTTGTCCATGGCTGACCAAAGAAACAGACTCTATTTTACCTGCAGTGATGAAGTGAGTCAACTGCTTTGTCCGCAAGCTACCTCAGAAAAGTGACATTTTGATATATCTTTAGAGCATCATTGTCATACGAATAAGGAAACTATGATAATCCAATGCATTTTTCATTCTCTGACATTTAATAGGGAATAACATTAAGGTGGATCATGAACATACTGTAATTGTTTTTGCATAGGTTTGGGAGGGCCTGTCAGTTTATGTCAGCTTTTTAATTAGTTTATCTCACTACTGTTCTGAAGCGTCTAAGCAAGTGAACTTTAAAGTAACTTCAGAATATATTTGTGCCTTACATTAAAATATGGATGCAATAAACTATATATTAGCAAAATAAACTATTTCTGTTTCTTAACCCTGATAGCACTGTTCCTGTCTCCTTAGCTGTTCAGATTTCACCCATTGTTTAATTGAGAATAATGGAAGCATACTGGTTGATATTCATTCAAATAAATATGACCCAGGGCAAGTGAAAAGGAATTAATCTTTCTGGACCGCAGCATATTAAAAGTTTAGGCATAAAACTTGGGCTAGAGAACTAAAATTACCCACTTCTCTCTGAAAATGGAAGATCAGTGGTCAAGCAGTTTCACCAGATGATCATTGTAGTTTCCTTCCAGCTGAACTATTCTCTTAGAGTGCATGTTTCAGATAAATCTCAGACCATAAGTCACTCATGGGCAGCACTTTAAGCATATTTAACTGAAAAAGGAAGAAGAAATATGTGCCATGCATGAGCTTGAGTTATTAACAGTGGTATGAAAGGTGTATCTTAAAAATTGTGAGCTTGATTATTTAAAAATCAAAGAAAACACCAGGAAAAAAATAATTCAAAATAAAGAGATAAACTATCAAATATTAGAAAGCGAGGGATTGTGATAAAAGACTAGAGGTAGACCTGGTATTGTATGATACCCCTAGTAAGGGAATTACACTCAAGAATATGGGAAGAAACAAAGCAGTATATCCTTATTGTTAAGAAATTTTTCTGCCTCTAGATTTGCATGAAGAGAAGTAAAACCCAGATGCCCATGTCCATCCTGCCCTTCTTCTAAAGCCTTCAGAGAGATGTGGCAGAATGGAAGGCAGGTCTGTTTTTTCAGCCACCACATTTCATAGTCCAGCTCATAAAAAGAAACCCAAACTGATGATAGAGATGTATCCCATCCTGGTACCTCCACCATGGGAAGAAAACCATCTGATACTGGCATGGATCTTAATTTATATTAGGATAATCCTCAATATTGTGTCAGATGAAGCTTCCTCCAAGAAAAGGTTATCATATTTTCAAGGACTAGTTTAAAGCAGAAAACAATAGCTGTCTTTGTAAGAAGATAGATGTGTCCATTGTGCCAAGACACCAGTTGCTCTACGACAGCAGCAGACATGTCTGCTCCACTTGATATTCACAGCTCTGTCATTTATATGCTGGAGTTTTGTTGTTCTGGCTGAGTCTTATCTAACGATCGTTTATTTCTGCAATCCAACCAGACAGGTCTCTGCCTGTAACGCTGTCTAAATATTCACAGCATTAACCAGCCTCTAAAAGGAACAATTCTTAATTGCTTGCCTGAGACTGTGCTTCTTTCCCTTAGATCATTATACAAGATGAAGCTAAATTAATTTGGCATCCACAAGAAACTTTGAAGACTGCCAAGAATTCAGAAGACAGATTTTAATAAATGGAAGCGGATTTTAGGTTAATTTGTTTGGTTCCCAAAAAGGTGTAATCTATTTTTATTGTCTGGTGATTTTCCAACTCATTCTCTTATTTCCTGCTTGTGACCCATTCTTCCAAAACTAATGAGTGATCTGGACTCCTGTGAGAGCTGCTTTTATTGATAAACTAGAGGTTTGCTCTGAATGTTATTTAATTATTTTCATGCAGTCTCATTCCCTCTGTCTCACTCCTCCTTTGCCAAAACTTCCAGTACCTAAAGCGTGTAGCTGCTGTCCTGTTGAATTTTTCTTGCCATGAGTTTCCACCCAGTTCAACCTGAATTTGTTTGTTCTTTCCACTTTTTTCTGAATGCCTTTAACTAATCTTCTATTTTTTCTCCAAAATAGGTGTCGTTAGAAAGACAGGGAGGCAGAGACCAGATTGCTTACAGGAGAAGAGAAGAAAGAAAAAGACTATACATAAGATGGACACAGTCCTGATGGTTTTTTTCTTCTTGGTAAGAGTCATCTGTGCATCATGGCAATGGACATAGGAGAAAATTCAGATGTGTGTTCAGTCTCTGAGTACCACTCCCGTGCAACTTTATTGCTTCTGGGACACAAAATATAATTGAAAAACATTGTTCTGCACTGAATAGAGATGTGCGCTTACTAATGGAGCTCAGTACCAAAGTGTGGATCCTTTATCATTGAGCAGAATAGATATATGTCCAATATTTCCACTATCTCTAAGCCAAACTTATTATTAAAATTGTATAAGACTGTTGTCATGATGATTTTGCTAACCAAAATCACCATATGACAATAATAATATGTGCCTGAAATCTTTCCCCATTACCATGGGAAGCTTCTACCACTAGGCCTCTACCACAAATAATTTGCAAACTCAATAGAAAAAGGAGTCATATGGTGAGAGAGTTCCCAGGGAAATACACTCAGAAGAGGAGAAGAACCCAAATGACTTTAATTCTGTTGCAGGAAGTCAGCAGTGGTGGAATTTATCTCCTACACGTTACATACAAGGTGATCATTCAAGTTCTGTAAAGGGCCAGTGGGAAGAGAGCAGCATCTCCATAAGGTACCTGAAAATAAACTGATCGCATGTTAAAAGTGTGTTTTAAGTCGTGCCAAAGTGTCCCATGGAAGTGCATATTTTCCTTCTTTGATTGTCAAAGATTTAGTGCTCAATTCAGGTGCCCCATGTAGGTGTCCAGTGTCTGAAATGCCATAGGTACCCCTTTTGTTTTCCAGCTGCTGCAAAGGTCTTCTACAGGTCTTCTGCCATATTTCCATGCCCAAAGAATGAGATTCAGCTCAAGGCTAAGGCATCCTAATTTAAGACTCTAAATGCAGGTTTCTCTGTGAGATGAGTGTACTAGCTACATATACATTCAGGGGACCTCTACTCAACCTGGTCTGTAGAGATCATCAGTAGAAAGGATGGGCTTCACCTGCCAAGCAAAAGTGTGCAATGAATGTAATACTAGACACTGTAGGGCAACCCACCTGGTTTCCACCTACAACACCAGATTGGCTGGCAAATATCACATGCATTTTGTGTAATGTCTGCTAGTCCCATGCAGGTGTGCTAGCTTTGATTTACTACAGTGGGAGAATGGTTAACCAGTTCACATTGACATCTACACGTAGTTGCTCAAATACAGAGTCCTTAATCTAAGACAACCCTGTCCTAAAAACTGTCTTACACTAAATACTTGGCTTTCAGAGTGCTGCGTTTAGGTTGGAAGGATTCTGCTGCTAACCACAAAAACATAATGTTTTGTTTTAGAGCCAATATTCCATAATTCATGCCTGAATTTCCTTCCTTCTCTTTTTTCCCTGACCTACAAGACTGTCAGCTCAGAGAAGATTAAGATTATGCTATTTAACTTTGCAGTAATAATATTTAATTAGACTTTTTTCAGTTCACATCTACAAAGTCCAGTGCCAAGATAAATCACTTCAATCTACATTATGTCCCAGTTCATGTAAAAATCAGTTAAAAACAAGCATTATTTTTTTCTTCAGTGGGCACAGTTAGAAGTACTGAAAGCACTCTCTGCACAAATAACTCCAGGTGTTGCCTCCTGTCCCTTTTGACAGAGGAGAAATCAAGCTGAGCAGATGTGTGCTGTGCTTCATCATTAACACTTCAAATACAAAGTGCATTAAAAGTTGGGGGGGCTTTGTGAAATTTTATTTTTCTCTGAGCAAAATTAAATTTAAAGGAGAATGAGATTCTTGAGTTTCTTCCTCTGTGGAAGGATTTTTATTTGCTTATTTATTCATTCATTTCACTTCACTGTCAAGAGATATGAAACCTGGCACATAAGAAGCACTAGCTGCAGTGCAATGGAAAAATCCAAGGTAATGATAAACTTTGAGTAGGAATATGGGGGCATAGAGAAGGAAGAGAAGAAGCAGCAAAAGAAAAAAAAAAAAGAAATGAGAGGAAAGTGAAGATGGGAAGCTCAAAATTCTCTGTTTCCCTCTAGGTTTATCATATATGGCTTTTTACTTTGATTTTACATGAGAAAACCTTCATAATCCCCTAGAGAACAACTGAGCAAGTATACAGAGCTGTGTAGATTTAGGCCTTTTGAAACCTCCCCAACAGAGAAAAAAAAGCTGCAGACAGTGGGTCAGAATCTCTTCATTTGGTTCTAATCTTCAAATTAAAATTGTGTTTTATGGCTACATCTAAGCACTGAAGCCAGATCTTCAAAACTATGAAACTGGATTAAGTTTGAGGAGATTTTAGAATAAGAATATTTTAATCTATTACAGTTACCTTCTTGTGTTCAGAAATGACAGTGTATCCCTGTTGCCTTTTTGGCTGTGACCAAGAGATCACAGGAAGTTTAGACGAAGACCACAAGATGAGTTTCTCACATGCTTGTGTGACTTAAAAAAATTACAGATCCTTGCAAGACTAGCATTAAAATGTAAGCTTTCAAAGGCCTTAATGCCTTCAAACTTGTCTTTGACTGACTGATTGATCAATTTTTATTTGCAGCTCATTCAGAATACAAAAAAACAAGAATAAAAGCTGTTATTGCCAAGAGTGGAAATGAAAATGCTAAGGAACACTTTCCTAGAAAGCTACTTCTTCATAAGCCTACATGTTTTCTTCATCACTTTGAAATGTGATGGAGATGATTAGATATTTGTCTTGTTTTGAGTGACTGCCAGGTGATGGGTTATTCAGCACAGATCACCAATGCTCTGAGCTCGTCAGGATCTTGTTGCAGTGGATTGAGGTGCAATGATTGAGTTCACCTGTTATGTTCAAGAGAAGTTCATTGCAGCCTGGGAAATAAAATCAAGTTTCCTGTCATGGCAACATCAACTTTTGAGCCTACTGATTACGATATTAAAAAAATCCCACGTATTAATTAGTATTGTTATTATTATAAGCAATCATAATGGTTTGATCTCATTTTCAGTATTATCTCATGTATCCAGGCCACAGATTTAACACATATGCATTTTGGCAGAAGATGATAATGCTAAGAAAGGATAAGACAAAGCATGAAAGGATTTATTTTAAAATTACCAACCTCCAGCAACTCAAGGCAAGTTTATCAGAGAAGGATTTAGGGATAGTAGGAACCACGCCCAGAAAATCTCATTTTATCACGAAAGAAATAGTTGTCTTTGGGTAAGTTAAATGTTGGGTGGTTAACTCAGTGCAAATTTCTTCCACAATGAGCAGAGAGATACTCACTTGTTGAAGGTCCAAATCCAGCTACCATAAAGGTTAATAGCATTTTTTCCACTAACTGATGCAAGTGAAGAAACCTTAATTAGTGCAGATTGCCTGGTGGAATTATGGTAAATAATTCCTCTTACCTTAGTTGAAGCAGGAAGATAAGCACTGGATTGTCCCAGGTGTTAGCTATTACAGCAAACTTAACAAAAAAGAAAAATAAGAATAAGGAAGAAGAATAAGCCTTATTAATTGCTTTATAAAAGCATAGTTACACAGAGCTCTGGAGTGGTGTTTACTATGAAAATAACATACTGGAAACAAGCAGGCTTTTGTATTTCTTTAAGGACATTCAGGATATTCCCCTCCAGCACACATGAATAATGGATTGCCTAAGCTTTATTACTTTCTTAGCATGATTTGTCTTAAAACGACATTTGCAGTTTTACCACTTTCCACAGCGGTGCTGGTTTCCTCACCCGGCAGCTGCCGTTTGCTTACAATAATGTTTATTGCACAGTCCTCTGGGCCTCTTTTCTTCTACTCCCTGCAGTCTAATGAATGGTCCGTGACATTATTACGAGCTCACTAATTTCCAAACAGCTATTGTTCCACACATCGGTGCTTTCAGTGTGATGACTCGGCACTGGATTTTGATAATTATTTCAATCCAGTTCAGCATTTCAGAAGGATTGCCTTGTTGCTGAGTCAGCACAGATGAGGAGACACCCTGATCTATCTAAACGAAGCGCAGAAAGGAAAGAAAAAAAAATACAAAGAAGAAAATTGAAAAATCATAATGAGTGTTACAAGGGAAAAGGGATGATGGCGCCACAGTGAAGAACAACCCCAAGGTACTTAAGGGACAAGAATATCCATGGTGATTACACTGTCACGGCCCCATCTTCATCTCAGCCACCAGCCAGCCCCTGTAAAACCCAATACTTTTCTCTAGCTTTCTCCATTTTGAAGGACTGCTTGGCAAGACCTGTAAATCTCATAATCATGGCCTGTCCTTCTCACTATTTCACAGCTCCCTGTTTTAGCATCCACGGAGGGACCTGCGAATCTCTTGCAAAAGAACTGTAAATGTAAAACCAAAATACCAGCCCTATTCCCACACAGTTTTCAAGCAAGGCAAAGTATAAACTTGGCTGCAAGTTTTCAATACTTAATTTTAGTGCTGATTATAAAATGAGGTATATAAATGAGGAGCATTTTATTTACTCATGCTAACGTTCACCTCGCCCACTTTTGCTTTCCTTGCGCAAACACATTCAGTCACCCAGACAATAGAAAATTGTTCCTGGCTTCTCTTAGTCAGAGATTAGGTGTTCTTTCAATTAGATATAATTAAGAAATGCAGTCCAGTATCATAAAATGCTCCCAAGGAAATGGCAATCTTTATTTGGCTATGCTTATTGAAAACAGCATTATGTTTTTTCACTACAGGCAATATATAAACTATTCATTCTCTGGATTATAATTAATTGCTGAAGGTCAGTAATTAATCTCTTTGTTTTACAGGATAGACTGCTCTTACCTGCACTGAGATGTAGTGGCAGAGGTGAATACATACAGTAAGATTTTTTCTGGCACTGCATGCAGAAGGAATTTTTGTATGGATGGGTGATACCAAGTTGCTAATGAGACAAAAATGCCTCATTTAAATAGGTCCCTGGAAACCTTTGTGCAGACTATCATATTTGCACAGACATCCACCAGCCATGAAAAAACATCTTTTTTTGAATAGGCATTTAGGAAGAAGGTCAGAATTTATAACCTTATATCATTGTCTTTCCTGTTATTTTACTCAGATGGTGCCAGTCCATGTACTCAAAATATTTTTCTTTGTTTCTCAGATATCAGAATCTTATTGTGGAAATATTATCTACTCAAAATATCTTTGTCTGTACAATGAAATAATATTGAGAGCTTCCACACTTCTGAGAGCAAAAATTTTCAACACACTCTTTACATGAACAAGAGCAGGAACTGAAGGACTCTGTTTTGACTCCAAAATAGATGACTACAGATTGCTTTCCTAGATCCTTGTTTTTTTCAGGTTGATACAGTGTTTTTCATTTTGCTATGTAAACATGAAATAATTAGGATACTTACAGTGTTGTCCCCAAGAAAAGCTGAAAGCTACTGCCTGCTCCTGGGGTTTTGAATGTCCAACATAGTGCTTGTTTTTATTTCGAAAGGTTGTCATCCCCTTAACTTGCCATTGTAAATTTTAATGCTTGTTTCTAGTATACAGAAAGCTTCATCAGTTTCTAGCTTGCTAAGTGTGCTCTGGAATGTCCAAAAAAATATGACAACACAAGGCGCACACTCCTGCAAATACTGCGAAACCCATTGATTAAGAAATATCTTCTGTTTAGAAAAACAGTTAATGAAAACATGCATTGTAGTGCTGGCAAAGAAAAAAATCTTAAAATGGATATTGACAATACAAGCAGAGCAGAATTCGCCATAACCAGCAGCTCATAACTGCACCTCTTCAGCAAGATTTCATCACCCTGCCAAGGAGTGATTCAGCTTTCAGGACAGATGTGAATTAGACCTTTTGACCTCGTACGGTACTTTTCCAAGGTGAGTAGCCAAGACACATTACTTTCTAAGACTCTGTGAGTGTCCATGAAAACTAATTAAGGGTGAGAAGTTTGCAGTCCCTGCTGTTTGGTCCAGATGTATGCTCAGCATAGACCATCCTCCAGGTGTCTACCAGCAGATACACCATTAATGTCTTTTCAGAGCGATGCCCCTAAGAGTCAGCATAGTTGGATAAATACACACACTCAAACATTACAGTCATCGAGGAAGAAAATCAAATAATGAATGGCAAGTGTGATTCAGATTTACCTCATGAGTAATCAGCTTGTAAAAACACACCTGGGTAGCCTGCCAGCAGAACAGATGATTGTGGCCACTTCTCTCCTGCTGTGCTAAATATTTGCCTTAACTTCTATTAGAAAAAAAAAAAAAAATTGACTTCCATTTTCTTATGGGTTTTCTCCCCCTTTTTTCTTCTCCCTTGACATATTTTTAACTCCCAGTTACATTATGAAAATACAAATTGACCTCACCCCAGCAAAATCACTCTACCTTGAAATGGCTTTTGTGTTAGTGTTCCAAGCAATTACCATTCAGAAACAAATATTCTTTGTGATTGTAAACACAGAGCGTCAAACAAGATGATTCTCTGTTAAAAAACAGGGAGCTTTTGCCATAAAAGGAACAGGAAGATGAAGTCTCAGAAGAAATATTCCTCCAGAAAATATTTCTGCCTCCTGAAATGTGTCACTTCCATAATTCATCCTGTGCTCTGGGTAATACACATGAATGTACTGGAAATTAGCATTTAATTAGGGCTCTAGTACAAATACCAACCACCTCCTGTGCTAATAACTAACATTTGGGCCTGTAAATGTTTATCAGGTAAATATCATGTAATTATAAGGATCCATCTGACCTCAGGCACAGAAAACAGTGACGAATTTGCTGTCTCCATCACCCAGTGAGCCAGAGAGGTCAATTGATGGCATAATATAGTGCTAGCAGAAGATGGTGGAGTGAGCCTCAGGCATGACGGTGACAAAGTATGACAGTGATTTTTATGCAGTTAAAAGTCACAGAAAAGAGTTTCATATAGCACAACAAACTTTATTGAAAACATAGTGGTGGCTAGCTTCTGTGAATTAACCTAGGTTCAGTGCTCTACACCAGGGATTTGGACACTCCACCAGCTTTTACATGTGATGTGGACACAGACAGGACCCAATGAAGGTCCAAGAGCCCAGAGACACACTATGCAAGGAAGAGCTTGGTTCTGTACCCAGCAGTGAAGAAAAGAGTAGCTCTGGAGGACAATAAATTTATATGTGTTTTCAGCGTGCACTAAAAAGCAATTGCTGGAGCTAAGTTTTCCTCTTCCAGGGTAGAGACATAACCAGAATTCATTAACCAGAAGGTTGCTGTACCACTGGTGGTAATGAATTTATCCAATTATTTATACAAATATGCCAAATTTATACAAACAAATAAAATAAAGCATAGTCTCAAGCCTGAATTTATACACCATTTACAATGTAATTGTATATCACTCACTTCTGGTGTCCACTGATGGACACATCTGAGCCTGAGGGGCTACAGCACTGCAAAACCTCCTTAGCAATCCCACAGTTCCCCATTCCCAACTTCGAGTCCTCCCACAACTTATCATCCATCTTGGCTACCAATGGGCAGAGGCAAATTTGGAAGAGCAGACATAGCAGATATTCAGAAGACGTTTTGCACCACCATGGGATTGGCACTCTGAAGTGAAATTGAGGGTAAAACAGCTCTGGTGGTGATTAATGGTTGATGATGACTCTTAAGATGAACTCTAAATATTGCTGTAGACCCAGCTTCAGGCCAATGGACATGAAAATCTGATTTCTGTTTCTGAGACATCCTTTCAGGACACCTGTTTCAGGACACATGTTAGCACCTACCTGTAGGTACATCTGCCCTTCCCCATGTCCTCACTGTGTGGCTGAACCACTCAAATAAATGAGTAATGTGGATCCCAATAGGAAACACAGAAGTTGATTCCCAGGAAAGCCACGCGAACTTGGACTGGGCACTTTGCGTTGATCATCTTCATCAGGTCTAAAACCAAGAACAGAATTAGTAGGAAAGGCATGGAAACTAAATCCCCCTCCTCAGCATTGCTGACTGTAGAGCAAACATTTCAAACACTGCGACAAGATCCTGTCCTGCCTAAATCTATACAGATCTGAGCTGCAGCTTCCTAAAACACAGTCCAAATTTGCTGTTGGACATGAAAACTTCATATATAATATATGAGAAAAGTCTGGCACCTCAGAATGGAGACTAAAATGCCTCTGTGTATTTTAAGAGCTGCAGTGAGCCAGTTAATGGGTCAAAGTAGACCTGAGGTGGAAGAGGGACATAGTTTAAACTCTTGTCCCTCTCCAGACATCAGCACTTCATGCAATGCTGTAAGCAAATGGTTTTGACACTGTGGTCTCCAGAGCTGGGAATCCTTTTCTCAAAAGAGGCAATGACAACCACACTTTGTGAGCATAGCCAGGGAAGATCAAGCCAAGCATGCTGGAGCCCATCTCGCATACAACAGCCTCATACCTAGAACAAGCACAAAATAAGGCTTTGGAGATCCCATATCCTCCTCATTTCCTTGGCATCAAATACATGTCTTCTAAAAAAGTGCTCCAGGAACCAGACTGTAATTAGTGTCTGGATTAGAGAACAACAGTCTTCTCCTTCATCAAAGATTTTAAATAAATCTGGAGATTTAAAATCACTTGGACAGTGATTTTGAGCCCAATCTGCCACACTGAATCTTGGCAGGAAACCTCAGCATTTTGCCAGGTTCTGTGCTCTTGATGCACAAAGAAGAAACACACAGAATCACAGAATGGTTTGGGTTGGAAGGGGCCTTCAAAGCCCATCCAGTGCCACCCCTGCCATGAGCAGGGACATCTTCACCAGCTCAGGTTGCTCAGAGCCCCGTCCAGCCCGGCCTGGGATGTCTCCAGGGATGGTTCATCCACCACCTCTCTGGGCAACCTGGGACAGTGTTTTACCTCCCATTTATCACATGAAATGTTTATTCCAAAAGGTTCCATTCTAAAGGTCAAAGCAAGACTCTAACGGGTGGCAATGTTTGGGGGTTAACTCTGGCATGTAGCAAACGAACATTTTATTGACTGTTTATGGACTGCAGCCCCAGTCTGCAGCCAGCTCGGTCCATCTGAGTTCCTGGTGTTGGCAGCAGGTAATTTGGAAACCTTGGGATGCTCACAGATGCACAGTGGTCCAGGACCACTTTGAAATGCCTCCCGCCAGATTAATTACTGCTGTTCAAGTCCTGCCTTGGGAGATGTTACCCTCTGAGTGTGGGAAGCGTGTCCTTCAACACAGGGACACTGCACACAAGAGCTGACAGTCAAGATTATCTTTCCAGTTTCTCTACCTGGCAACCTTTTCTGTGATATAGGGAGAATATTTGTTTTTATGAGATATGTGAGGTGTCCTCTGTCCTTGCTTCTGATAATAACTGCTGCATGAGATAAATTGTCCATGTTATTAATTAGCCAGCTGACATTAATGTTTTGCTTCATTAAAACCAGGTTGGGGGATTATTATTTTCCTCTCTATCTCCACACACTGTGCCTCTGTCATTTCAGCAGATTCTCTTCCTGTCAGACTGGACTTATTCAAGATATTTGGTAATTAAAGACAAGAGAGGGAGAGAGAAAGCAGACTGTTTAATTTAAAACAGTCTCTAAGGAGCACCCATTCATCTACCTAATATTTTTTCTAAAATAGGAAGGATCTTACGTAAATGTTGAATTGCTCTTTTTTCATTCTTGACCGTAAAGAGGGACACAGGCTATTTATGGCCTTTGTCTGAGGACATGACTGTCCACTTTGATTGCTCAGTCATTCACATTAGCAAGAAGTCATCAAGGGTATGTATTTTTATGGTGTTCCGCAGTATAATATTTTTTTCAGGATCATAAAAACACACACAGTTGACAACTTCTCCTGAACTTCAGTCACAGAGCCATAGCTCATAATGATATTCTCTGCAAGCCTCCTTTTCCCCAGAAAACTTACCCTGTCTAAAACGAAGTAAACTTTCTGCTTGCTGTCGTCATATCAGCAGTCAGTAATCACGGCTCTTACTGTGATACCCAAGAGGTACTCACACACTTGTAGTGACATCAAAGTTCAAGACAACAAGTATTTTAACCTGTCTGCTATCGATGCTTGTCAGAGCCTGGTTTTCATGTGCACTGAAGAGAGAGAAGTAAAGGTCACATCCAGATAATCTATTCCCATGACGTGCTTGTTTCTCTCTTTGATTACTTGAAGCATCCTGATTACAGTGGGTAGATTCAACTCATATATCATTCACCACTCATAATAGATATTTACCTGTGAAGCTGTCATGCTAGTGTCTCCTGTAGTCAGTGAGTGAAAAGGAATATAAACCTCTAGGATGCAGCTGGGTGGGTCAACTTTGGATGTACATTTTAGGATGGGATGAATTCTGTTCTAGACCCCATCCACATCACTAGGAAGCCCAAAGGGACCCCCAGAGAAACAGCTGAGATATACCATCTCTGGCACAGACATCTATATTTTCACATTTGAATCATGCCCAAGAGGTTTCAGTCATCCCTCTCTTAATTTCATGTATTCCAGCAGCACCTAATGTTATTTGACACACCATTAATATGACCACCTTGGACTTGCACCCAATGGTGCCTCTTGTTACTGAAAGCTGTAAAACCACAATTGGACTTCAAAACAGAGATTCAGCCTGATGTGAAAGAGCATCGTCCACTGAATGTCACTAGCTAGTCACCTCCTGCCTTGCCCCTTATCCCCATTCCAGTAGCAACTCGATTAGGCAACCACTGGCTCAACTGGTTCAGCTTGATTTGCAACCTCAAAATACAAATCTCCCAGTGGAAAGCTGTTGATCCGTGACATAATATTAAAGGTTATTTCCCATCCTGTGATCTGCCTGATACATTAAAGCCTTCCTTGGCAAAAGGTGTGGACTGGAGCAGCAATAGTTATAGTTTCCCAGTAAAGAAGGCAGTGAGAACCCAGACACAGCAGAGGGGTCAGACTCAATGACCTCTGAAGGTCCCTTCCAACCCAAGCTATTCTATGTTTCTATCAAAATGTAGGGAGCTTTTTTTTTTCTTTACAAGCGTTAAGGCTGTGTTGAATACCAACAAGGTCTAGTGTTCTGGTCATTGCAGCTACAGAACTGAACTCTAATAAGGACTAATTGAAAGAGGTATTCCCCTTTCAGTTCCATATTTGCTAACAGTTGCCTTCCGCTTTGTTGTTAAACGCTATTTTAATGATTAAGTTTGTTGCTGCTTGAAAGCAATTCAGTGGACTGGCATATGATGGTGACATAGAGTGAGGACAAGTGGTGATCACTCTCAGAGGTGCCCTTGTTGCAGGTGAAGAAGACATGTGGCACCTGGTTGGGGAGCACAGTCTTCCTGCCCACCCTCCATCCTATATACGTGTAACCCACAGAAAGCTCCTCAGCATCTCACAGTTGCCAAAGGTTTTGTGTTTCTGTTGCAAGAAAGCACCATTATCCTATTTATTCTGATTTTACAGATTAATATGAACACTACTGTGAAAGCCTGGGGCAAGTGTGCTCTTAGCTACTCACAAACACAGAGCAGAGAAGAGTTAGGGTAAGGGGAAGCAGAGGCATTTTGCCCCAGAACAAGGAGATGACAATGCACCTGCAGAAGTAGCAGATAAGCTTATATGTGAAGTTGTGCAGCATGAGGGTTTTGCCACAACAGGTCTCAGCAATTTTTGAAAAATGAATCTTCTGTCTACTCCTTCCTTTTTGTCTTCAAGGCCTATGGAGTCATTACAGGGACACGATGGACATAAAGATGTGGGTTTGATCATTCCTAAGGAGCTTTTGAAACTCAGGGCACCTTTCTGTCAGGTGCTGTGCACAGTCAAATCTACGTAACAGTTTGGTAATGAAACTTAAAGTGATTTTTTCAATGACTTATAGCACATATATTGCATAAAGAAGACTTAAACATCAAATCCCAACCCCTTGCCCCAACTCTGTTGTCAACAGCTGGCTGAACTCTCCATAGACTATGGTCGAATAAATTCAGCCCCTTGCCCAGTTTGATTTTGCCTATGAGGAAAGGTGGAGCCACACTCATAGGTAAGTGTGACAATGTATAAGAAGGAAAATTAATTTTTTCCAGTGACTTGTTTGAAACAAAAGTGTTTGGAAATATTCTGAATGACCAAGAACACACACAAACAAAAAATTATGTCATCTTTTGAACCATTCCTTCCCCTTTAGTCTTTCCAAAACACCTTAATCTCTCTTTTTATATGTGTCACTCAAAGGAGGAGCATAAAAACGCCTGGTTATTGTAGATCTGCAATGGTTTGCATTGGGGTTTTGGGGTGGGGAGAGTGTTGTTTTTGTTTTTCCTGAAACTGTTTTAAATACAGATATGAATAAAACCCACTGTGGGGTTATATTTTGTTGGAACATATTAGATATAAGAGCAGTGCCACTGCTTCATGGGAAGAGACTGTGTGACAGTGCTAAAAAATGTGATAACTTGTGTAATACTCTCCCCCAGGTCACCTGGAAGGCACATTTTTATGCAATACAGATGTGGGAAAACTGTATCTTAGCTTATTTCATTGCTCCCTTTCCCTTAATCTTGTCTGACCTGCCTTTCAGAACAAGAAATCTGTACAAATCATCAATGAAGGGAGCGAAAAAAATGGAAAAGATTGAGAAACAAAAGATGTAAAGCAACAGAAGGGAACATTATGTCAGAAATGTGTGGCAAATGTCATTTTTCCTGCTCAGCAGGGTTTTGAAGCGCAGCATTAACCTTGAAATTTTACTTTGCTGGTAAGGAATTAAAAATGCTTTTTTAATGTTTTTTTTCTCCTTTCTCTCTGAAAACATCTGCCAGAGAAAAGGTTATAAAACACAGAACAAGGTCAGGATTTCTGAGTTTGAGATCACACCACTCAAGAACTTCTGCCATGATTATTTTTTAAGCATTGACTGTTCATCAGCTTAAAGTCTCTATCATGAGGCCACTTCCAATATGTATGTGGCATGAGGTGTAAGATAAAGAGCAAATGAATTATTACCTAGAAGGTCAGTAAGGTGAAATCAGGCACATCAAAACAGATTTTACTGCTGTACAAAGGTCTTTTTGTCTCTAAGTCCTAGCTCATATTGTAGGCTTTCAATCAAAATAGAAAGATGACTCAAATTGGCATTCAAAACTTGGACATCTCATGATACTATCTGCTATATTAAGGCTATCAAAAATGATATTTATGGCTAGACAAGTTATGCTCTGTGCAGCTTCTTTAAATCTGCAATAGTTGTTAGAACAGACTTGAAACAGAAAGCTTGTATTTCTTGACAACTGAAATAAAATTAAAAAAAAACCAAACAAACCACCAAATTTTCTGCTCACAATGCCTTCAGTGCACTTGCCTATCCTGGGATGCCTCTTCCAGCATTTATCATTACTGCTTATCCATGTCTAGTCCAGTTGAAACTAGACCACTGAGGTAAGTAACAAGAAGAGCAGTCCAAAGAAGCAATGGCTCATCTTTCTTCCTATGAAAGAGCACAGAATACCACCTGGGTTGAAATTCTTCTTTAGGTACTTGCAAAGTTTTATAGTTGTCAGGGTTAATAAATACAGAGAAGCCAAGATGATCCTGGCAGCTGGTCTCTTGGTTTTGCTGCAGAATGAGCACTCACATATGTGTCTTAAACCAAAAATATAACGCTGTACTATGGCAAACAAAAAATTCAATTCAAAACAAAGAAAAAGGCTTGTAGTCTACTCATTTTATTTAATATTTCTTGGTATTATCCTGCAGGTTCTGAGTACTCCTCTATATATCACTTTATGTTGTAATTTGAGCTTTAGGGGAAGACCTATTACAACCCTATCCATACATCTCAGTGATGAGGAGATAAATTATCCAGTGTTATTTCATTGTATTGCATTGATTGATAAGATTTTTAACCTTAATTGATTATTTTTTCATCTCAGTGTATCCAATTTAGTACTTTTTAAAGTATACATTAGCTGTGACTCTCTCTTTTGCGGGTCCCTTGAATAAAGGATAAAAGCAAAAATCATCATGCTCTGAATGTCTAGTGATTCACCCAACAAACAGAAGTTGGGTACATGTTGATATTTTCTTAGACACTGATTTCTGGAAACACCTTGTTTCTCACAAAACAAAGAAATTCTGGAAACTTGCTCATTCGCTGCCCAGTGTATCAATTGACCTCAGAATCACAGGATCATAGAATCACAGAATAATTTGTGTTGGAAGGGACCTTCAAAGCTCATCCAGTGCCACCCCTGCCATGAGCAGGGACATCTTCACCAGCTCAGGTTGCTCAGAGCCCCGTCCAGCCTGGCCTGGGATGTCTCCAGGGATGGTTCATCCACCACCTCTCTGGGCAAACTGGGCCAGTATTTTACCATTCTCATAATAAAAAATGTCCTCTTGTTGTCTAGCCTATCTTTTGCTCTGAAGTTCCTTAGCATTCCCAGCATCTTTTTACCCTCTTTTACCCTAAGGGAGACCTCAGCTTTTGACTGTAACTATTGGCACTCTCTGGATACAAATAATAATCTGGCATAAAGTTGGGGGGAATTGCAGTTACTGCCCCACTACCCACACCATGAGATCTTTAGATGAGGTTTCTTTGTTATGAAAGGTTATATGAACTGACACAGACTGGTCACAGGAACAACCACAAAACCATGAATGAAATGCAGAGTAAATTTATTTTCATTACCTGGCTAACAGGGGATACCCAAAACAACACCCAGGCAGAGGTACACAAGTGAGAACATGGGCTCTACAAACCTCAGTCCATGCTGCAGGACACAAATATGCTGGTTTTGCCTGTATTTCAAGGATTCACACAGGCATAGTTTTTCCACTGTGCTTTTATCTTGGCAGCAGAGTAAGAATCACAAGGATGCTCGATAAGGTGCCTCAATCATGCGCCTACGTTACCTAAACACAGAGGTTCTACCTATCAAGCTCACAAGACTAAACAACAATTAGTGTGATGTTTACAATTCTCACCAATCTTCTCTCATATTCCCACAAAGGGTGATGGAAGTGAGTGAAACAGTGAAAAGATGAAGGCAAATTGCACCATAGATGGAGTTGAACCACCAGTGGAAGACAGCGGGAACATCCCTTGATGTTCTGCCTGGGTCCAGAACCACTGGGTGAATATCAGACTCACTTTATGTGGGACAAATATCAAGGAACTCTGAAATATAAGTGTCAGCTGTGCCCCACAGCACTCCACCAGATTTAGCAAATCTTGCTAGAGGTGCATGTGTCACTTTCTCAGCTTGTGATTTAGGAATGTGAAGGCTCACTCACAGCTTCAAAATACTTTTGGATTTAGAAAAATGGTAAATGTGTAAATCTAATTTAATCCAAACATAGTTTTGATGAAGTGTCTAGTACCTACCTGCACACACATGCTAATTACTACCTTCTAATATAAGACTAATTAACGAAGCTCTTAAAATTTAGTAAGACTAGTCTGACATCTGAATTGTCTTGATTTTCAACAAAAGGCAGGTTTTTTTGGTTTTTATGTGTCTCTTCTTCAGTTCCTTTTCCTTCATTCTCTTAGGAATAATAAACAAATGAGAAATACAAAGTGCTACTGAGTTGTCCTAGGCAGCAAGACATTTTGCTTCTATTTCAATTCAAGGTGAAGAAATGTTTCATGTAGATATTTTCATGTGAGTTGAGTGTTTAATATTGTGTGTTCAATAAAGATCTATGCAATGCAGCATAGAGATCTATTTTTTGACAAAATGCAGGGCTGGGATTCAATCACCAAAATTAGATGATAGAGTACCATCTAAAATCTCTAGGGTAGCTACGAACATCTGGACAAGGTTGGCAGAAGTAACCCAAGATTTAAAGGGACTCCCTTCTTCTAGAGCAGTTCGGGGCACAGCAAAATAGCCTTAAGCTCCCCAGAAGTCACCAAATGTTTATTTTGAAGCAACTCAATCAGGCACAAGGAGTGTGCTCAGAATGAGATGAATTACACTCTGAACTCCACCAGCTGCACTGACTAGCTTTCAGTAGACTATTTTGGGAGATTACACACATGCTCATCTGGAGACATCTGTTGGCTAGATTGATTATAGTAGGAGTTAGGCATCTGTCTCACATGTCAACACCAAAATTTCAGCATCTTTATCTGTGAACTGAATCACATGCTAAAGCAGGGTTTCATCTCCACAGGCTTTAGTAGCCACATCAGTCCAACTTTCGTCTTCTATTAAGTTGCAACATTTGACGTAAAATAAAGAGCTTGCATATAGCAAATTATTTTATAAGAATTACCTTTACACAGTAATACTGTGTAAAGTAATAGCTCATATCTATGGCACTGAGATCAATATAACATGCTAAAACTATCAGGTTCTGCCCTTCTGAAGGACTGAATGACTTATGGGGCACAGGCAGGAATGAGGTAAAGAAATTGAAAGGATTTCAGCCTGGAAAATTCTTCATACTAACTCAGACCTTATGTGCAAATTATGATAATAATTGTAAGAAACACCATGTCCTTCTCTAATGTCTTTCTATTGCACTAAATGCTTCTCTCAATCTTCCTCTTTCAACTCCTTTTTGTATTGAAGACTTCCAAGAGCCAGAATTATTTCAGTGTACAGCAACAAAAGGATGTCTGTCAGACACCAGAACAAAGCAGGATGCTCTCAGTTGACAGCTACCAGTCCAACAGTCATAAACAGCTTGTGTGTGATATCCTCATAAGAACCACTGCTGTAACAGGCTAATTTATTTGTCCTGTGGCACCTTCAGTGCTTTTGAGTATTGCCAGGAAAAAGCTTATAAAAATTGAGATAATAGATTCTAAATAGGTTGGCTAATATTATCTGTTTAATTAGCTATAAGCCACATTTTTGCCACTGTCCAAAAGAACTAGTGATTGAATTGCCTGCATTCTTAAAATGAGCTTTATTATTAGAGCATGCTAGGCTTGCTTCCAGGAGGAGCTGGAAGCACAGGTCAATGTACAAGTAACTACCTGTAAAAAACCTACTCTTTCTATTGGCTTGTACTGGATTTTTGATGTTGGGAGTAAAAGGTTTTTTCTTTAGTCACTAAGGTTTTCCAATCAAAAAAAACCATAATGGTATCACTACATATCTTTTTAGTGAATGGCCAGGCAAAGGGAATACTGACCCACTCTCCACAAACCAGCTTCTTACAAATCCAGAGGTGTTTCCACAGGCTGAGCACCCAGAGAGGACAGGAAATTCTTCCAGCTTTTGGGAAACTAGAACATTATGTTTGCAAATAAGAGATTTAAAAATGCAAAGAAAATAGTCTAGCTCTCTGAAGAACCCTTTGTGAGGCTGCTGAGAACATAGATCTGTCCACGATTTGCCCATTACATCTTTTGACATAAACATCCAAGTGCTAATGCCTGTGTCTTACTTGCCACAGTTCTAGGGAAATTGGGTTGATGGATTTCTCTTTTGGAAAAGCTCAGGAAAGGTCTTAAGCTTTCTGCACACATGAAATCTAATACAAGAAAAAAAAACTAATTATAACAATGAGGGCATCAGGCCCATCTGCTGTAATTTATACCATGATAACACTGAAAGATGAGGGCTGGGTTCAATCTTCTCTAAGCCGCTGAGGTGCTATACCTTCAAGATATTTCTTTCCTCAAAATTTTCAAAACTTTAATCTTCAATTTTAAAACCTTCAGAGGGGTAATAGGGTTGAACGTGTGATTCAACATGCACATCAATGACATGTACTTCTTATTCTTCTCTCACATCTCAAATTTTCATGGTAACTTGTTAACATGAAGAAGGTGTGCCCTGACCTTAATGACATTACAGATGTCCCTTGACGTAGGATGATATTTATTAATTTTTCAACAGGTTGGCAATAGCTTTACACTTTTTCTGTAACAGTAGCTGGGGACCAGTTAAATTCAATATTTTGCTAGTATCCTGTTCATCAACCTTTTAAATCCTTATCAATAGCTGGATCAATTCTTATTAGTAAACTTCGTAGGGCAGGTCTCCCTGGCAATTGAGTCCAATCAGCAGATTAGCATCTAACATTCAAGAAGAGCGCTTTACTTACTCAGTAAATTGAACTATCCATCATGTTGCTGAACTCAGGCCCAATGGGCATTAGAAAGACAACCGGCAATTTGTACAAAGTTTAGTGAGAAATATCTACATTCTTGCAAAATAAACAGAAGTTCAGCGTGCAATTAAATATTTTAGATGTTTGCCTGTGATTATCCCTTTTGTTTTTCATTTTCCCCTCTTGTTTTTAAATCCTTCATTGTGGCTGTGCTCAACAAAAGTCTTCACATTGCTTCCAGTGTCACCTAGGAGCTTTGTGTTTCCTGTTTGACGGAAAATGACTACTTGAAATGAGGCAATTAAAAGTTGCTTAGTTCAAAAGACAGTTAGAAGTCCCTGTGGGATGTTGAAGATACCATATTTTCCAGTGTTTTTTGTTTGTGTTGATCTCAAATGAAAAAAAATAAGATGAAGAAGGGCACTTTAAACATGTTTTTTTTCTCCTTTCCCTTCCCATCGTCCAATGATCTTTTAATAACTGCTTAACTGCATTGTTTCCCTGTTTGAAGAAATGACTGTCCCTTTCTTTCTGAAATTATTTTACAAGGTACAGTAAGATCAGAAGAACGACATCCCCTTCAGGAGCATCTCAAACATTACTCAAACTCAAGGAAGTACAAGAAGTTTAATAAATCAAGTTTTTGTTGTATTGGAGGCAAGATTATTAACAGATATTTTGTGACCATTTGAGATTATTGTCTGGGATAGGTGAATGGATACACCAAGCCTTTCTAGGCTGCCATCTCTGGTAGAAAATGTCTACCAACTACTGGCACAGCTTATGAACAGAAACGTAATCGAGACCAGAGCAGAAAGAGATTCTGCAGTGTACCAGGCTAAATGAGGGAGAAGCACATGATGTCATCTGTGTTTTCAAAAGTAGCCACACTTTCTAGATGATAAAGAACACCAACTGTCAAAAAGCTCTTCCTCAACAAAGTGACTCATCTGCTCTTTTTCCTGCATCCTACACAGCTGACACGTGTTTACGATTAGCTGTGAACTGCCATTTGGGTACTTATTTCTGTTATCTCTCAATACATGTTTCTGAAGTGTTCAGTCAAAGAGAATCATAGGAAGAACTGAATCAAAAATCTATTAACAAGCAAAGGACAAAGTCTAGACTTATCTTCCCAGAGCAGTCACTCAGGTGTGATGGTTACTACAACCACTCAGCCATCAGGAGATGCTGCCCAGGCAGCTCTCAGCATGAGCCCAGGATCTGAGAGGATTTGGCTCTTTTCAAGGTTATCAAAAAGTGCTGAACACAGAAAAGAAAAAAGTGAGTAGTAGTTTTCCTGGCTTGCCAGGAGTTCTGGTAGTAAAGTCTTTAAAAAGCTACACATAGAAAAGATCCTTTGGATACTCCAGCTTACAGTTTGGGCCTCAGGATGGTCACAGTGCTCCAATTGGATTTGGGATCATAATTTTTAAAACCCTTCCTGCGGCCTCAGAGATCTGCACCAGTGTTGCTTCTCACTCTTTCCAGTGTAGTGCAGTGTTCACATATTTTGTGATAGTCAATGTCAATAGACTTGATTTGGGTGTAAAGTGGGGGAGAATTCTGTTGTTAAAACATGGGAATGCCATGCTATTTTAATGTGGCTTAATACTGGGCATGTGCAGAGAATCATAGAATCATAGAATCATTTTAGTTGGAAAAGACCCTCAAGATCATTGAGTCCAACCATTAACCCATCACTGTCACTAAGCCATGTCCCTAAGAACATCATCTAAATGTCTTTTAAACTCCTTCAGGGATGGTGACTCCACCACTGCCCCAGGCAGCCTGTTCTAATGCCAACAGCCCTTTCTGGGAAGAAATTATTCCCAAGATCCAATATCAACCTCCCCTGGTGCAACTTGAGGCCATTTCCTCCTTTTTTATGTCATTTTACTTGAGAGAAGAGACCAATTCCCCCCAGCTCCAACCTCTTTTCAGGCAGTTCAGAGAGCAGGTCTCCCCTCAGCTCCTGTTCTCCAGCTGAACCCCCCAGGTTCCTCAGTGGCTCCCATCACACTTGTGCTCCAGCCCCTTGCCCAGCTCCGGTCCCTTCTCTGAACTCATTCCAGAACATCAAGGTCTTTCTTGCTGTGAAGGGCCCAAAACTGACCCCAGGATTTGAGGTGCAGCCTCACCAGTGCTGATATGTGAATATGAAATGACCTAAGAGAAACCCATTCATTTCTGGAGGCCAAGTGGGATATATTCTTTGAGAAGTTACACTGCCTCTCCACTCATTTCACTGCTACTGCCACAGCTGATGCATCTCACAATTTCATCACAGCATCTTTTTCCTGCCAACTCAAAACAATGTGTTCCAAGTCACTGTGTCCCTCTGTTGCTCTAATTGCACTTTTATCTAGGGAATTTTTCCAAAGCTTATTGTAACGAAAGATGTCACTGCTAAAGAACATATGAGCCTTTTGTGCTAAATATTGTCACGAACAAAAAACAAAAGACAAACACTTCTTTTGGAAACTTAACCCTTCAAGGGGATACAAGAGAGATAGAAAAGAAACAGAAGAGCCCACTAGACATAATGATGGATAGATGTCTTACTGCCTTCACATTACTAACCTTTTGAAGATATCAAAGAAAAAAATACTTGCTGAGCAGGATTCTAATCTATTAGGAGGGTCAGAAGAATAAAATGTTTTTACAGAGATCTTTTCATTATGTTCTGGAATAAAACCTTAAGTTTTATATTCCACTTTATACAGTAAATATGAATATTGATTCTAATTTTAGTGATTTTCTACTATCTTTAACCATAACAATCTAGAAGTAGAAAGAAAAATATTAAATTCCTACTTAGAGACATTTCAAAGGTGTTCTATCCACTTTCGGTGGAACTAATATTTCTTCTTGAAAGATTTAATGTAATAGCTCGATTGATTTTCATAGATTTGCATGAATTCAAAAAGTTCAAAGCTTTCAATTCTTAAAAGTGTTTGCCAATAATAATACATGAAGAACTGGTCATTAATCTATAGAGCTGAATGATTAGGTTACACGGATGTATTTATGGCTTCCAGTTTTTAGTGAATATCATAAATGAAAGAGGAATAAAACACAGAAATAGTAATGGGCAATGTAAATTTTACAGAATTAATAGGAAAGGGTGGAAACAAAGTTAGGAAAGGGAGAAATTCAGGGCATTTTTGTCATTGCCAGCCATCTCTGGTATTGGACTTTGAGAACAAGCTGCTCCCATACTTGTGAAGGAATATTAAGTAGCAAACAATAAAGTGAAAAACACAAATCAAAGATACTGATTAAATCAGCAGAAGTTTCACAGGTGAAATTCATTGGGACCCTACACCAGAGGTAATGTCGTGTTGGTCCTAACAGACCTGTCACAAAATAGTTGCATTACTTTTTCCATCTATATAATGACATTAAAAATAAGATGCAGGTCCGTAGGAGGTAAAAGTAATAATTTTAAAAATATTTTTCTCATCTGTGACACATTCATGCCCCTCTGCCAGCAGAAAGAAGAAAGGTTATAAAAAATATAACCTTGATGAAGTGTTACCATAACACAAGGATCACAACATATAGCTGAATCTCCAGAACCATGCATTTGTGATCATGTTATCAGTGAGGCTGATTACTTTTGACAGCAAGTCAGAGGCAACCAAGTCATTCTGAAACTCAGTGGGCTACAGCTGTTTTCCTTGAAAATCGCGCAGTTGTTCTTCAAACCTACCTGAGGTTTCAAGGTAATAAAGGTTTCCCAGAAATCTATGACCGTTATACAAAGTAAGCAGACAATTACTTAAGGTTAGAACATGAGACTTAATGACTTAAAATATCTTTCCCCAGGTATTATGCAGGACCTTGTGAGTAAAAGCCATCACCCCATTCACAATGAGTCACTTTTGAGTAAAACACTATTGTAGCAGAATAGAGACAGCAGATTCAAGGCTATGTCCTTAGACAATATGAATTAGTCCTGCTCTTCCAACAATGGCATTATAATGAATATTTTCACTTTGAGTGATTGTATATGCAAGCATGGAAAAAACAACTTGGTGGAAGCCACATGAACTCCTGAACATTATGTGCCATCCTTGTTGATGCAGGAGCAAATTAAAATCTCCAGATCAACTAAGTATAGGTTAAAGTACATCCCAAAAGTCACATTAATCTGGACACACTATTTGCTTTATAGATAATTGATTCCTGCTGCTGAGAATCAAAAATTGACTTCTTCCGAGAGATATCTGTCTTGTGAGTACTGCAGACCTCAGTGTTCCTATTCACTGATCATGACTGATATGTATTAGGTAATGTTCCAATGAAACAAAGGTGACCTGCAAGTAATATTAAGTTTCTTGGTCTGTCCCATGCCAACTCCAACAGCTCCTTTTCCCTCAGCAATTTGTAATGGACACATTTTTAGCTGAGGTTGACTTAACAATGCTTAAAGATGATTCTAATAGAGCAGAGTTTGGAATAGATGTTGATTTGATACTCCATTCAGCTCCATCACACTGTTGGTACAACTAAGAAAATGAAGCATTGAAAAAGTAATTCTGAGCTCAAGAAATGCAAGAAAACTCTCTCAGACTAGAAGCACACTAAACAACGTAAATACATGGAGTCCTGTATGCATCGAGAAAATTGTACTTTAGTCTCCCCTGGATTGTCCCAATTATATTTGAATCACTGACAGCAAAGGGAAGGAGAAGAGTGCTACCAACAGAGCAAATAACACTTATCTCTAGCAGTGTTGATTTCTCCCTGACAGTGAAGATACTTGTTTCTTTGCTGTCCCATATTATGTCTCTGAATTTGTTTTGTAGGGTTTACAAAGGTAAAGAATGGAGTTTTCCATAATACATACAGCATTTTAAACAAAAACAGCTATAAACACTATGACTGCAGTAATGTCATGGTTGTAATAAAGCAAAGCCTACTTAATTTCATTTTTTAATTTAATTTTCCAAAGTTTTTGGTTTGAATTACTTTTTCAGAGGTGCTAATAAATACTGCTATGACACACTTTTCAACATGCACTCCCTCGGATAAAAGCAGAATGATTCACTGGATTATCAGTTTTGTAACGGTTTAGATGGGGGATTCATTATTTATTTAGTATTTTGAAACATTTTGAGCAAGGTTCCTAGAGTGCTTTGGAAACAAAAGGCCAATGTTTCCCTGGAGTGAAGTCATGGTGAATTGCAGTTGCTGACTACACAGAAGCAAGCGAAGGAGCTTCAGAATGCCCCCATGAAATAATTGAGAGGTAGTTCAAAGACAGAAAAGGGATAAAATAATTTGTTTACTGGTACAAAAAGAACTTTCCTGCAACTAAGAGTTTAGGAACAGATTCCCTTGATTGCCAGCCAACAGTTTTGCCCATCTGAACAAGCCAACTGTTTTACCCAGCTAAACAAGGAGTGTGGACCCAAAATACCAACATTTGGTTATTTTGTGTGTCTTAGTCTTCAGAGATGTAATTTCTACACACCTATATCCCATGTTTCAGGGCTGTCAGGCTGCTCTTTGGAATGGGATAACAGTTGTACCTCCAAAGGTGAAATTTGCTATCCTCAGCCTACTGAGTTTTCCAATGTGTTCTGACTGCTGCCCTCAAAATGTCTTTAGACATTAGGAAAAGATGCAGTTTAAACAGGGCGAAGCGTCTCTGCCTACTCACCGTGTAAGCAGGATACAAATATGAAACCGAAAGATGCTGAGAAAGCAAAAATACCCAACTGTATGCAATTGTGGTGACTTTCATCCAAAAGCAGAGAGGTTTTTTTGGGTGCAACAGTTCAGCAGCACACTGCACTTTTTAGTTATGCAAAATATAAAAAAAGGGATGGGGATATAATTAAAGACTTAGAAGATCAGCACCCTCTGGAAGAGACATTGGAACCAACCATGAGAGCACTCAAGGACCATTTCAATGAGAGGTAAAGCAAACTGGCTTCTCATAAGCACTTACTGTCCCTTTGCTTGTTATCCTCAAGTTGTTTTCAAGATCTCTTTAAGAAAGCTCAACATTTTACAAAATATTTGCTCCTCTTCCTCACTTTCCCCTGGAACACTACCTTGTTTCCATGTGCCGTGAAGTCTCAAGTACCAGGTACTTTGCTATGCGGTTTAATTCGGAGAATCTGCTATAAACACCTTTGTCACCTCCTCACATCAACGTTCACTGAGGAAAGCTTGTTCCTGGATTAACCAGATGAAGACAGGGAATTAATAATCTTATCATTACACCTTGCAAAAATTACTTTGCAAAAGTGAATTTGTTACATAGCAAAACTACACTGGGAACTGCTATTTGGGACCCTTTTCTGTAGAGGATTACAGGTTCTATGTGGAGTTCTTCGCTCTTGTTATGAAGATAGGACCCACCCCTATGCTACCCATTCTAAAAATTACCTGAAATAGATGAAATCACTAAGAATTGTGCTGATCTGTTCCAGCTGAGGTTCTCTAACAAGAATGGCTGCATACATGAACATCTCCTGTGATCACATATCTAATACTCCTTCTCTTTGGGAGACAGACAGTTTTAACCCAGTTTTCAATTATTTTTTGTTCCTAGACATGTTTTTTAAACACAATGAGGGTGAAATGTTATAAGACTGCTCCCATATTTTTACTTTAATATAGTAGAATTTAATTTTATGGAACTACTTGTGTGATGTGGGAGCAGAATTGTTTCTAAAACTGGAGACATTTAAATTGACAGAAGACTTTGCAAATAAATAAACCCTTGAATGGGCTTGTGTCACCTCCCCAAAATTGTGCCAAAACCCACCGAAGATCACTAGAAAACTTCCAATAGATTGAGGTTAAGTGCATACCATGAACATGACAGAAGAAAAAATAGAATAAAAATCAAAAGAGCTAATCTGTGTTATATGGTACTATAAATCTAAAAATGTTGCAGATGTTCCCTACAGAGCCACATTTCACCCACTTTATTGCTTAATAAATCACACTCCATCCATGACCAACATATTTTTATAGAATTTTGAAGAAAATTTTCCATTATAGCTTCCAATTTTTATTTATTCCTAACTTTGTTAAATTTTGCTCCTGATAAGGACTCAGCGCAATATTGATTTTACTTTTTCTTTCTTTCTTATTCCCTTTTGTTTGTTTGTTTGTTTCATGTAAGCTTCATCAAAATTAAGCCTTTTTCTTTCTTTTGTCAGCTCTCTATGGTCTTTTGTGGAGTGCAAAAAAAAAGGCAAACTCAAATCATGTTCATTGTGCCCTTTTGGAGACTCAAATTCTAATACAGGTAGATGTTGAAAGCCAAAAATTCTGGCTTATGAATAGTCCTGGCAAAACACACCCCTTGTTCCAAAGGAAATGAGTCTGATTTGATTAAACTAGGTGATTTTCCCAATCACTCGTTTTTTGTGGGGGGTTATTCACAGAACAGCCTCAGTCATAATTCAGGGCTATGAAGAGGCTGCTTGTAAGTGCTGTTGAGGAGCCCCAAGATCTCAGAGCACACACTTAAGGAAGAGTTTTGTGCACAAAAGTAAATTCATTACATACTGGGAGCAGCTATCCTGGCCTTTTTGTAAAGGGTTACAGGTTATAAGTGAAGGAATTCTTGCATCTAACTGTTCCCTATGGCCTAAATTCAATGATTATGCTGCAGCTGCTCATAGGGTGGGCATGTGTTCCATCCTTTTTTTTTTTTTTTGTCATGCACAGCAATGCCCCGTGATGTCAGCAGTTAGTCCTGTGGAAAGTGGTCCAGAAGGGGACCACATCCATGGTATATGAGGGGTGCAGAGAAGTCCTGTTCTTTGGGTGGCAGAAAAAGGGAGTTTATCAAACACTGGTTGCCTCCGTGCCAAGTCTGAATGACTGTGTTCCCACACAGGTCTTGTTGTGGGTGTCCTTGATCTTGTTGTGGGTGTCCTTGATCTTTGAAAAGCTGAGGTAAGCTGCATTCAGCTCATTTCAGAGCTTGAGAAGGGAGAAGTTCAAACACAACATGTGATAAAACAGCTGCATTATTATTATTGGACCATGCTTCAGTTGCTGTTAATTGTTGCTCCATAGAGATCAGGCTCCCCACCTCTCCTACCTGCTCCAGGTTTTCTTAGTTTCATTATTTCAGAAGCTTTAATGATTAAAATATTCTTACTTGAATTTTAAGAACAGGGAGAACTGTATTTTCTGCGGACTGACCTTGTGAGTTTTTCAGTGTGTGGGATGCAGGATTTAGCATCTTTCCTGTCTATCTCAGCTCTGTCTAATCCTGCCAGAGTGCACTCTCCTCATTTGTACCCATCTGTGGGGAGAACGCATGGCCACAGAATAGGAAATACACCACTGGGCTGATTCTGCTCCAGACCATAAAATTTACTTTTTGAGATAATTGCTTTTTACTAATGTAAGGAGGGTAAAACTCGATATTAGTGCTCACTCTTGGACACAGCAATGATTGCTTGGTGTTTGCAATTCCCTGGGACTCTGAAATAGTCAGGACCAGATCACACCACTGCTCAAAAGGACAAGGAATTATTGGAGAGAGCCCAGCAGAGAGATAGAAAGATGATGAGGTATCTTGAGCATCTTTGTTACGAGGAAAGGCTGAGAGAACTGGGTGTGTTCAGCTTGCAGAAGAGAAGGCTGAGTATGGATCTTATTATGCTTATAAATGTCTCAAAGGTGGGTGTCAGGAGGATGGGACCAGACTATTTTCAGTGGTGCCCAATGATGGGATGAGGGGCAGTGGGCACAGACTGAAACACAGGAGGTTCCATCTGAACATGAGGAGAAACTTCTTTACTATGAGGGTACCAGAGCCCTGGACAAGGCTGCCCAGAGAGGTTGTGGAGTCTCCTTCTCTGCAGACATTCAAACCCACCTGGATGTGATCCTGTGCAATCTGCTCTGGTGAACCTGCTTTAGGTGCGTTGGACTAGACAATCCCCAAAGGTCTCTTCCAACCCCAACCATTCTGTGACTCTGTGATTCAAGGAAACCTGGCAACTAACATCCAGCTGTGAACACACTGGTGCAGAGATGAAACTCTTTAAAATGCCCCAATTTATTTCTGTAAAGATGCCGAGAAATATTTATGGGTTGAAAAACACCTTCTAGCTCATCAAATGCCACCAATGCATGGTACGTTGCTAGGTGGGCTGAAGTGTTCTGATTCTTGAGGCAGAAGCAAGAGCTATATTGCTTTTAAAAGTAGAGGTCCAGCTCCTTTCCAACCACTGAAATGGGGCAGTAACACCTGACTGACTAAAGTCTACTCTGTGTTTGACTAAATCATAACTTCTAGGAGTGTTCCTTATCTCGCTTATATAAACAACACAGGGTGGTAAATGAACCTTATGCTCTAGCCGTTTGTTCTAATAACCCTCAGGTACAATTACTTAGGAGAATAGTAAGCCTTTGGAGTTTTTTGTTTTATTTTGGTTTGGTTCATGTGTTTGTTTTGGTTTGGGTTTACTTACAGCCATTTGTTCCTTCTATATGTCTTGCCACTTGTATAAAAAGGGATTTTGGCACCCAGTATCTTCAACCCATGAAGACAACCAGCATTCATCATCAGAAATATGTGTGTCAAGTTGATTGGAGAGGCAAAATCATCCATTAGTAGTAGTTTTTTTTATCCTTTTCCTTTTACAATACTCTTTCTATCCTATTCCTGAAGCATTGCTCTGCAGGAGAAATTGTGTTTAAATGTGAAGTTCCCCTGGGTAACTGCTTTCTTCTGTTCTACCCCATATCATTTCTATGCCACTGTAAATTAACTTAGCATAAATCAGTGTGTGACTCTGTTTCCAAAGTCCTTGGCTACACCCTACACGGCATTTAAGTGTCACTTTCAGTATTGGGCACAGAGACAAGAAAGGTAGTAGCACTTCAATTCCCAGTCCCAGATCAAAATACATTCAGGAAAATTTTACCCAAAGCCAGTTAATTTATACAAGGCAATAAATGGTTTGAAAAAAATGGAGTGAAGCAAAAGCAATTGTGACAATATTAAATGTAATTCAAAATCCAAGGCACATCAGATAAAATCCAGAAGTATATAGCACATTAAATAATTTGTGATAAAAATAACCTCACAGCTATCACTGAAACTGCTGCTAAACTGAAAACAATGTATTTTTTTAATGTTCTGAAGAACTGAAAATGAGATTGAAGGCCACAATTCAGAAATGCTTTAGGGTGCCTTCAGAGACAGTTATCCAGGATATCTGAAGATAGCTTAAGATAGGTCTTAGAGATGTCTAAATTCCTTTAACTGACATCTGAGATCTGGGACAATACTGTTTAAATATAGACACAAACTATAGGACTTTGGACTGACTCGAATTCACAGTGTTTGTATTTTTCACTTTTCTGAATCTACTGCAGTAGTTTGCATATAGGAGCAGTAATTTCCAAAGATATTCTAAATTAGATCCTGTAGAGATCACTGTGTCCTCACATCTCTCTTATATCCCAGTGGGGAACAGTCTTTATTAGGGCCATCATATTCACTAGGTGTTTTAGTGCTGTGACAATAATATTAAGATCTGTTGTGATGTGTTAGAACCCACAAACCACTGTATAAGGAATATACAAAATAAATAAATGATCCCTGAATTTTCTTTACCTATAGGGGTATTACCTATATGAGTCTGCATTTGCACACAGCACTATTTCAGATCTATTCAAAGACCTACCTGTCCACAAGGCCTGCAAATTGCTAGGGAATAATCAGTCTATTTGTGTGCCAAAAGTAGAACTGTGTGATTAAATAGCTTTTCCCAGTCCACTTGGAATAAAAAAAATGTGTTCACATTTTCAAACTAACTGAAAACTTGCAAAAGCTCTTGGAACTGAATAAAATGCTTTCTTTGAACTGAAAAGGTTCAATTCTTTCAAGTCTTTTGTGCTTTTATAAAAATATGTTAAATTCCAAAAAGAAAAACCATTTTGCACTAAGAAGGGAATATGTCTTTGTTTTGTACAAACACTCCAAGTTCTGTAGGGTTTCAGGCTTGATTTTTTTTCCTCTTTTCCCCCTGATAAACGCAGTAAATTTAGTAAAATTCTTGGACCACCTGCCTGTATTCTGGGAGGAGAGAAATGGGTGGTAAATTCTGAATAACTGCTACATAGAGTTTCACCAGCTTCTACCTGCAACTACCCCACCCTAACAGTCACTTTAATGTCTTAAAGAGTAGATTAATAGCTGAGAGGAGGAAAGCTAAAGTTGCTATAACATAATTGCTACCAGCACACAGTTAATGAAGCACAGAAAACATGGGAGAGCCTTGCCAAATAGAGAACTAGACTTTGTATATGCCTGGAGCAAAATTAGACCCTGAAGAGCTGTAGAATTACATGAAAATTGCTGATAGTGTCTGGTAAAAATGAATTTAGACCATTCCAAATAACAACTTCATTTTTTCTCCCAATAATAATACTTTTCTATTTCCTATATATTGGCCATGTGATACTCCCACTGTATCCCTAACAATAAAGTAATTCTCCAGCGACATCCATAAATAGGACAGTTCATTTTATCCATGGGAAAATAATCTGGAAAAGAGGGAACTACTTTCACTAGCAGTAGTAAAACCCACTCATCTGCATTATTCCTGCTTGTTCTGCAAAATCCTACCACCCCTAATTATTTTGCTTGGAACTCTGTTGGGGCTACTGTTGAAATAATTTAAAGCAGTTCTTGTCTGCCTGGCAAACTTCATCTCCACATGCCCTACTCCATTGCAAAGTACAAATAAATTAACAGTATGGGATTAAAATTATGGGAATAGATGTAGTCCATGCAGTGCAAAACTTGTAGTCTAGAAAACAGATTAGAAACAATAAGTGAGAGAAGGAGTTTTTTTAAAGAAAATAAAGATCTGTGTTGTCAAGCATCGAGGCGGTTTTCTTGTTTAACCACCTACCAGTGAAAATCAAAACAAGAGTATCTGTTCACTTCTTACTATGTACCCAGATGCCTCACCACAGCATAGTTTTTGTTTTCTTTTGTTTCCAAGAGATGACTCTGTCTCTGGCCTTTTTCACTGTTGCACAAAGGTTCTAGAAGCTGTTGTAAATACACCCGACAGCATCTTTAAGCTTTTCATCAAGCACCTTCCTTTTGTGCCGATGAGGACAAGCTGAAAGAAGAGGGTTTGTGACCAGGAGGAAAATAAATCTGTCCAAAAGCCAATCCACATGAAAGGAAGCAGAGGTTTGATAGAAATGCCCTTTTTTTAATTTATATTTGTTAACAAAGTGTATCCTGAACTTCAGTACATTGGACATGTGATAGGCATAGACTGATCCCATTTCCATACCATGGCTATGATCTTCTGGAAGGCTTTAACAATCTAAAGGTTACTCTGTTGAATGAAAAGCAGCAAATTTGAGATGTCAGAAAGCATAAAGGTATGCGTTTGTTAGGTCTTAATGGGAGAGCTAAGTCTTTCCTGCAGTTACAAGCCTGTACTTAATGTCTTACTACAGCTCATCTGACCGAAAGGAACTGGTTAAGTGATAGTAAAGTAGTTGTCAGTTTGAATCATTCCATCAAACTCTCCTCTTGAAAACCAAAAAAGGGACTGCTGTTAAATGTCAAGGACTCCTTGCCTGGCAATAGACTGAAATTTGGAGATTTATCATAAACTTTAAGAATTCATTTTCCTCATGCAAAAAATATTCAACTGCAGTCCATAGTTAGTCCCTGTGGTGGGGATGAAGTGACATTACTTTTGTGATGAAAGTGAATTCAGTCTGTAAAGGATGTTTATACACTTTATAAACTCCCATTCTTTACATAAACACATGTAATTCTCACCTCTGAATAGCTGTGTATGGTTTATTCTTTAGCAACTGTTGTATGTTGAGAAAAAGTCTGTGGTGGGCCTCTATTTTGGTTGATGTTCTTTTTATTCCTCTAACTTCTTCTACTCATCATCCACGGTACGTGAGTAATAGGATATTGTTCACAGAATCACAGAACCACAGAGTGGTTGAGGTTGGAAGGAACCTCTGGAGATCATCTCTTCCAACCCCACTGCTCAAGCAGGACCGTGTCCAGACAGCTTTTGACTATATCTCAAAGAGTGAAACTCCACAACCTCCTGCAGAAAACTGTTCCAGTGGTTAGTCACGCTCTGGTATGTCCATGTTTCTCTTGTACTGAGGAACTCAGACCTGGACACAGTAATCCAGTCCTCATTCCAGTTCCCATTCCATTGCTTAGCCTGGACCTCACACATTCTCAGAAGAGAATGAAGGCTTATAGATTAAGACAGGTTCAGCCTCTCAAAAAAGAAGCAGTCTTGTGGCACTAAGGAGGCCTTCTGGTTGATGAGCTCAGGCTCGAACACTATCTGCTCAACATGAAGATCCATCCTTGATCCATACTGCTGAAGCTTTGCATTTTGAAGGAGAAAGATCCCAGAAGTTGTTTAACCACCAAGGGTACCTTAGGTAGCAGAATGATGTTTTCACTTTATGGTTAGGGATCATCTCCACAGGAATCAGTTCCTTCTCCAACATGCATCTTGCACATTGTGTCAGCAGGGCTGGAAACTTGGGATCATTTCAGCAGAAAACGTGAAAACTGCCCAGATTCTTTTTTTTTTCATACCCTTCTCCTGGGCGCAGATGATGTTGCTCCCAGATACCCTTCATGAACAATTTAGCCTCTATGTAAGTGTATATAAAACCAGTGACTGATACCACTGAGGCCACATTGGCTGTAAAACAGAGCCAATTTATACTGCAGTTCTCTATATTATTTTGAATATGTTATTTCAGAATATAATTGATTTCTCCTTTAATGATCTGGATGCATTGAGTTGATCTCTGTTGACTGGAGTGAAAGCCCGAGATGATGAACTTGAATGTAGAGGTCCTCAGTTCTGCAACCATCCCACTCAAAAAGCTGTGAGGTGACAAGTTTGCATTTTCTTTGAAAGTTCCATCAAGACTCACAGAAGTAACTACACCTGAAAACTCCACAAACTTCAACCAGTAATTGTACATGTCGAGTACCTGTAAAAGCATCCTTTACTCAGTAATTGCTAAGTTTTGTAAAAAAATGGGCAGAAGTGGGTTAATGTGAGCCCCTTTGTGGAACTGTTGTGTTCTGGACCATCTGATTTTAATGTTTCCATTTACTGAAAAACCCTAATGTTCCAAACACGTATAGAAAATGATGAAACCAATTTAGAGCCTTTTGGTATCGTGTTCCTTCTGTGTAAAACCTGTTAAAGTTTTTTTTTCATAAATGATATTTTTTTTCAGTTCTTATAATGACTTTGAAATATTTAAATGATAGTGTGCAAAAATGTGAGATATTTTCCAGATGTTATCCTACTGTGATTATAGGAGTGTGCAGAACCTTTTAGAGCACAAGGCAACACTACTGTTATTCACACAATGGAAACAATCATTAACCAGGGTGTCAGTGGCCAGTACCATATCTTCAGAGATGAAGAATGTTCACAGTACCAGCTATACAAAGTAATATAAAAATAAAAAGTGATGGTCCTTTTGGATCAAGGTGAAGGTAAAGACCTTGAGATGAGTAGAAGATTAAAAAAGAGGCATCCCATTGAAATGAAAGCCCTTGGGGTCATAGTACAAAATTTCGTGTTCAAAAACCATTGTTCACCTTGGAGATTAAAAACAGTAAAGAAAGCAAAAAGGGGAAAAAAAGTCATGAAATTATGTGCAAAATCTCTTGAAAGTGTATATTACTGTCAAGAAGTTTAGGGAACTGCTCAAAAACATTCAATGATTTGTTGTTGTTGTTATTGTCATTGTCATTTTTCTTTTTTTTTTTTTTCCAAAAGAATTTTCATGTGTGGATGCTTGGATCCTAATATGTAGCTCATTAATAGTTGTGAGTGAAATTCTGCCAAGTAACAGAATATTTCATCAAATTTTCTTATAAATGAATGATATGATGATGCACTGTTACTAATGACATAATGTGAGGTCCCTAAAGAAATAAGGGACTCATTAGTGTAGAAGCAAGTAGTAAGAGACAGTGTTGTCCTTGAAAGCTTTAATCCAAAGGATTGAGTAGGGAAGATAATGGAGAAGAAAGGGAAGGGAAGGGAAGGGAAGGGAAGGGAAGGGAAGGGAAGGGAAGGGAAGGGAAGGGAAGGGAAGGGAAGGGAAGGGAAGGGAAGGGAAGGGAAGGGAAGGGAAGGGAAGGGAAGGGAAGGGAAGGGAAGGGAAGGGAAGGGAAGGGAAGGGAAGGGAAGGGAAGGATCACTCATAGTCACCCCTGAAAACATAGAAAGAAAAAAATAAATGTTCCTTCAGTCTTTCAGAGTTCAGTTCATGAAAATAAGCCCATTTTGCCAGCCTGACTGCCAGATCCTTAAAATATATCTCGTTTTGCTCCATTGCAATCGGACATGGCTCTGCTTGGATTTGAGAAGGAAGGGATACAGATCCTCAATGAGGGTTTCCAGACCCTTTGGAAGATTAACAGAGTGTAAGAAAAGATTGGCCACTACATTATGTTTCTCAGCAACCGATTTAATTTATTGCATGTGTTTAAGACTGAGCCCTTTTGGGAAAAAGCTTCCATCTTACTTCATGAGTTCAGATTTCCATGTTTTTCTTGTTTCTTAGGTGTCTTAATTTAAACATCACATACTACCAGCATCTCCAGCCCACTCCAAAAATCCTTAATTCTCTACCAATCATAGAATTTTCTTTTAAATATATTTAGTATCAAAAGTTACAACTTTTAAAGTATTTTGAACTTCATAGTTATAACGAAAAAATAATATCAAATCAAATAAATAATTTTTTTTCTTTTCTTGATGGAAAATTTCAGGCAGTGCATTTGAAGAATTTCAGAAGTGTGATACTTTTTTTAAAGATGGAGCTTTGCCAAGCTTGACACTTTGTTTAGAACAATTTCTCTTTTGGCAAATCCACGTTGGTTTTGAACCAAACTGACTGTGTTGGATAACTTTCACATGGTTCTAATTAAAACTGTTCCAAATTACTTAGTACAACTAATCACTGTTTTCATGTATTGATGCCAAAAAGACAACAGTGGTAGGAGCACACACCATGCGGATCATCCCAGCCTCTCATGGACAAAGGATGCTCTGTTGCCTAAACACATGGGAAGTTCTGCTGATGAATAAGGTCTCCTTCTCAAAATAAACACATACCACATTTGAACTAGACAACCAAGACTTTGACAGGATACAGGATTTTGCAGGAAAATTCACACATGTTTAATGCCCTCAAAGATCTGGTGTTGAAGTCACTGCTTCAGACTTCCTGTGGAATTTGGGACAAGGCATCAAGATTCTCTGCCTGATGACAGGTACCTCAAAAATTCTGAATGTCTCAAAAGCTTTAACATATTCAAGGGCTGGATAAGTACCTTCATTAGAAAAAAATCTAGTATTTTCAAATATAACCCTACTTTAGATAACAGACAGGAATTATTATTATTATTATTATTATTATTATTATTATTATTATTATTGTTGTTGTTGTTGTTGTTGTTGTTGTTGTTGTTGTTGTTGTTGTTATCATCATTTTTGTTATTGTTACTGTTGTTGCTGTTGTTGTTGTTGTTGTTGTTGTTATAAATTTAAGCAGCACATACATCAACTGGAAGTGGTTTAATTCATTGGGGTTTTGTTACAGTCTAAGCCAAAAACAAGCCCTACCAGTACAATCCTCAGGTTGCTCCTGTCCCAAAGCGATGAACTACAGACCTGTGGGACAAGTTAGCTAGCAGCTAGGGAGAAGAGGCACAACATAGTTTATGGTCATAGAAAAAATTACCCATATGTCTGGTTACACAAAGGAATTACATGGAACCCCATAGGAGATTCATCTATGCCACAGACTTCAAAGCTACACAGTCAGGGATGTTTACAACACAGTACAAAGATTAGTCAAATAAATGTTGAACAAATATTTGTTGGTAATGTTTTCTGGAGGAAACGGTCTCTCTGGTCTCGTATTTGTACTGGTGTGGCCTGACAGGTGACCTTGCCTTGGTACTAGAAATTAAAGTGGTTATAAAGTGCAACAAGTTCACAAGTGGCCATTCAGCATCAATGCGTTTGTCACTGTGTAGCCTTTTAAATAGCCTTTTTCAGACATTTGTTTAAGTTTCACAAAGGGGACCAAATATCCTTAATTTCCTGTTAAGAATTTAAAATGCTGATAAAATTTATACACATAGTCATAGACTGATAGAACAATATAGTCTGGAATGGGCCTCTGGAAATGACCTGGTCCAACACTCTGCTCAAATCAGGGCCAACTCAGTCCAGATTCCTGAGGGCCATGTCCAGTTCATTTTCAAATATCTCCAGGGACACAGGTTTCACAGCCTCTCTGTTTCCCACTTCTCTGACTATCTTAATAGTGAAAACTAGAATTATAAATGGTTTTCTTTCATCACAGCTTCCATGTGCTGCCTTTTGTCTTGTCACTGTGGGCTTCTGAGAAGAATTTACCTCCATCTTCTTCATACTCCTCATAATTTCCTGGAGTCAGTAGAAGACACACATGTGGCAAGGAGAGTGTATCCTTAAAAGCACAAGTGATTACCACTGAAAGAGTTCAGTATTCTGAATCTCTTTATCTGAATAGCTTATTTGTTCAGCTAAGAAATAAAGGCAGCTTTGATCCTATGGCTACGCTTCTGCTCAGTTTTGCCAATAAAAAATAGTAATAAAAAAGAAAAACCTGTGGCAATGACTTAAGCATCCAGAAATGGAAAGGAGGAAGGAAAAGGACTTATTTGATTTCGCTTTAGGAGCACCAGCCTGTAGCATTGAGATGGGCCCTCTGGCATCTCAGTGCTCTGCATCAGGACTCACTTGACAGTGGAATTGTTCTCACGTATCTTCCTTCTTCAAAGAAACACAACTTTTTTTTTAACTTGCAAGGCTCCCATATGAGTCTTTTTCAGAAACTAGCATTTTGATGACTGGAAATTTTCTTCTAAGTTGCTGTTAATGTTCATGTGTTTCTCTGCCTTTAGTCATTCTGGTTGGAGGAGTCTTCTCCTTTCTCGCATTTACCTTGTGATGTGAAGGACTGTCAGCCTGTCTCCCACTTGCCTTCTTTTGCTACAATAAACAAGTCTTATCTTTTTGACATTCTTTTTCTTTAAAGTGGTCCCTGATCACATTTTCAAGCCTTTCACTTTAGATAGGAAAGCTAAAAATGGTTTGAGATACTTTTTCTTTTTCACTCTCTTTCACTCTTTGTACTGTAAACTGAGAACCATGAAACTGAAAATCTGCTGAGCTTTATTTGTTTTCAGCACCTAAGATATTTTTTGAAACAATCAACAAATATTAAGAGAATGCAACATCAGCAAAACTCTGGCATAATTGTTAAGGACTGGCTGTGACAGTAAAAAGCTATGGGAGGCAAAAAACAGAACTGTATAATTTTTTTGTTCCTCTTCCTATGTCATATTAATAAAATATGATTCTTATATTGCTCTCATGAGTTAATTCATGTTCATTCTACCAGCATATGATGACTATTAATTTTCCAGGCCTTGAGAATAGTACAGATAGATAATCACAAATCTTAGTCCAAAGCCAACTGAAGCCTTTGGGAGAAAATAAATTATAGGCAATTCTATCCAAATTGCAAGCTTTTTAATTTAATTGGTCTTCTTCTCATGAGATATGGGGCCTCATTTCTAATATAGATTGTATTTTTCGAATAAAAATATACGCTTCATAAATTGTCATACAGAGGAGTGTAAAACAATGCCAATTTTGCAGGAATGCCAAAACAATGATGTGCTGATCATATTTTTTTTTTTTTAATGAAAGGCAGCCTGTAATAATTACACCTGAAGTGAATTACTAATCCAAGTGTGACAAAAATTTAATTGTCAAAATCTGGACTGTGTTTCAAAATCTAAATGTGTTTGTCTCACATATCTGTGGATCTACTGTTGAAAGAGACAGATCGGTTGGTCTGCTGAAGAAACAGTAAGAGATTGGACAGTGGTGAAATTAACAGGAAAAAGGAGAGGATTGTACCTCCAGGAGTCCTGGATACTTCGTGTCAGGTTCCCAATCTTTATTTTAAAATTTTGAGACATTTGAAACTGCATTTGCAACAGTCTTGAAAAATTTGTCCAGAAGTTCATGGTGTGAATTTTGGGGTTGTCGTATGCGGGGACAAGAGTTGGACACGATGATCCTTGTGGGTCCCTTCCAACTCAAGACATTCCATCATTCTGTGATTCTAAGTAGCCCATCAGTGATGTCACAGTTCTTCTCTGACAGCAAGGGGAACAAAAGCTCTGACTACACCGCATCATAGTACGAGACTTTCTAAAACTCATATTGTGCAAATCTTTTAAACAATCCTGTAGTCAGCACTCATGTACTGTTTGAAATAATGATTTTGGTGAACCTATAGGAAGATGAACAATCTCTGGCACATACACATATCGATGATCATATGCAGGCATAATTTGGTTAATTTCTTATAAAGCATTTTGCACACATGCAGCAAAGAATTCTCATTTCTTAGGCCATCCATTTCCCCTTAGCTGGCTTTCCCTCTTCCTGAATCCACAAACTTGCCCTTGTTGCTGACACTTGACCTTTTAATGCATTTCCATCTAAAGCATTAAAGTGACAAGAAATAAAAATGAGAAACAAAAGAGAAAACTGTGGTTAAATTTTCCCATCTGAAAGCTGGCCTTTATTTCTCCTTGCTCTACCTCTAACTGTTCTTTTTATGTTTTCTGTTTTTTTACTTTCTCCATAGAAGACAATAAAAAGGCTGCATCACATTCTTCTCCTAGGGAAGATGGATTTACTTGATTGCCCATACTTTAAATAATGGTATGTGAAAGTTCTTTTTTTCCTTCTTGCTCTGTCCCTTCTTATGTGTTGTGCTCTTTGTATTAGTTCTTTTGCTGTGGTGGATATAAGACTCATTCCGATGGGATATCACCTAATTTCTTTCCAAAAATCCGTGTTAGGATATTGTGCACAATGAAACTTTGCCCAGATTTGATGTCAAACCTAGGCCAAACTTAAAAATAGTTTGTTTGGTGTTGTTTTGGTTTGTGTTGTTTGTTTGTTTTACTTGAAGATACGAGAGTAGAGCTAAACAGCAATATCTGAAGACACCTGTTTCTTCCCAATGACCACAGAGAAAGCCAAAGAAAGCCTAGACCATGAGGATTGGGTGAAATGCATTTTCTTTTAAGAAAGTGGTTTTGAAACTGAGATCATGTTTTTAAGCAAAGCTGTAAGTGGAAAAAATATGAGATGATAGAGACATAAAATTTGGAAAAACAAATTTGGGGATAGAGAATCTTTCTACAGCATGTACCATGAAGAGTATTGGAAATCTTTATTATAGTAATTTTAACCACCTTTTTTTACACACTCTCTCAATTTTGGCTTCAGTGAATATTCTCTTTGGGCCATGTCATAGCATTTGGCTTCCTTCTTGATATTGGTACCGTTTTCTTTTTGTGCCAATTACTTTTTCCTCCCGTGTTTTCTAAGAATGAACTGTTGCAGCTGTGGTAAATATTGCAAATTCTGTGCCTAGAGGTAAAAAGAGCTGTTGACATGTTCAGATTAGCTGACATTAAACAATAGCAAATGCTTCCTTGCACTCCTTGTGGCAAAGACATTGAAATAAGGAAATTACTGGGCATAAATAAAACTGTAAATAAAATTACAGCTTAATCTATCCCTCTGAAAGAGTGATAAAGAAGAAAAAGCAAGGAAAGAACCAAGGAAATTCAGGGGAAAAAATGAATGAAATTATATGAAATCACATTACCAAGCCCTAAGTGCAATTGGCTTTTGAGACAGCTTTGAAAAAGCAAGAGAACAAAGACACAAACATCAGAGGATATTCAAGAGAGTGCTGAGGAGAGGATGCTGACTCTTTTTCTAGCGTGTTTCAGATCTTATTCATATGGCTCCTATTGGCTCCACAGTGAAACCTGCAAGACTCTTTCAATATAATTGTTATAGCAAGAGAAATGGATTGTGAGGACAACGACACAGTGACATGAACCACAAATGCTTCCTGTTTATAAATGAAAAGCAGAAGGGGAGGTAAACCTCTCCAAAACTAGGCTTCTAGGAAAGCCCTATAAGCAGAATTAGCACTCAAGAAACAGAAGATCAGGTTTATGGGGTTTTTTAAGGTCTTACTTTGAGCAGTAGTGGATATAATTTTATGGAGGTGTTGCAATAAACAACTAGAATTTAATGCAAATAAATCTTCTTGACACCCAGAATATTTCTTGTCGCAATATACTTATGTTTTACTACTCAAAGTGCAGTTAACACATACCAGGTTTCAGAGGATTTACCACACAAAAATAATGTTATTTTAGCAATTACAATCTCTTCTTTAGGGACGCAAGCTTAATTTTGGTGCTCTGATTGATCAGTAACTTACCAATTTAGTAACATCACTTCTGAAACGGGTAATGAGGTATAAATATTAACTATAATAAAACCTCCGTTTATCCAGTTGTGGTGGGTTGACTGTGGCTGGATGTCAGGTGGCCGCTAAAGCCACTCTGTCACTCTCATCCTCAGCTGGACAGGGGAGAGAAAATATAAAGAAAGGCTCGTGGGTCAAGGCAAGGACAAGGAAATCATTTACCAGTTACAGCCATAGGCAAAAACACACTCAACTTGGGAGAATTAGTTTATTACCAATAAAATCAGAGTAGTATAATGAGAAATAAAAACTCAGTCCTAACACACCTTCCCCCCTCCTTTTTTCCCAGGCTTAACTTCACTCCTGATTTCTCTACCTCCCACCCCACAGTGGTGCAGGAGGATGGGGAATGGGGGTTCTGGTCAGTTCAACACACATTGTCTTTGTCTCCTTCCTCCTCAGGGGAAGGACTCCTCACACTATTCCTCTGCTCCAGCATGGGGTCCCTCCCATGTGAGACAATCCTCCATGAACTTCTTGAACATGAGTCTTTCCCATGGTCTTCAGTTCTCCATGAATTGCACCAGCATGTGTCCCTTCCATGGGGTGCAATCCTTCAGGAGCAGACTGCTCCAGCCTGTGACTCCCTTGGGGTCAGAAGTCTTAAGAGCAAAAGTCCCACCAGGAGCCTGCTCCATCTTCCCATGCGGTCATAGGTTCTTTCAGGAATCCACCTGCTCCAGTGTGGGGTCCTCTATGGGCTGCAGGTGGATCTCTGCTCCTCCATGCACCTCAATGGGCTGCAAAAGGACAACCTGGCTCACCATGGTCTACACCATGGGCTACAGGGGAATCTCTGCTCCGGCACCTGGAGCACTTCCTGCCCTCCTTCTGCATGGACCTTGGTGTCTGCAGAGTTGTTTCACTCACATATTATCACTCCTTTCTCTGTCTGTTGCCACACAGGGTTTTTTTTTCACCTTCTTAAATATTGTATCCCAGAGGTGCTGCCACCATTGGTGATGGGCTTGGCCTTGGCCAGGGGTGAGTCCGTCCTGGAGCCATCTGGAACTGGCTCTATCGGACACAGGGGAAACTCCTGGAAGCTTCTCATAGAAGCCACCTCTGTAGCAACCCCAACTACCAAAACCTTTCCACGCAAACCCAATATGCCAGTTTCTGAAATCATCTTCTCTCATCATACCTCACTTTTCCCATTAGATTTCACAAACATCCTTTATTTTTCCCTCATCCCTTTGTGGGATAAGCATGTTAGAGCCCCACAAACATTGTAAATAATTTAGCAGGATCTGGGATAATTCCTACTCCTACTGATGTTTAAGCAAAAAATCCTACTGAGATCATATGGCAGCCAAATTGCATATTTTGCCACACTTTTGATTTCTTCAGGTTGTTTTACCTCCTTATTAACTACTACAACCACTGTTGGCCTCACTGGTGAGTTTTGTAGACTGCACCAAGAAAGTCTGGACATGCAGTGGAAACACAGCAAATAGGTCATTGAACTTGGCCTCAAGGAGACTTCAGGTTGATTCCCAATCATAGATCCTAACATAGAAATTTTGACTACTATACTTCATGCTTAGTTTAGCATGCATCTCTTTCATTTCTGCCTCTTCCCTCTCCTATTCAGCTGTGGTGCAAGGTCACTCACTCAGGAGCTGTCTCTCAGTGTGACCTGAGATGTTCTGAAAATTCCCATTAATGTTTTGTTTTCACATCCTCATTGTGCAATTAGATGCTCATCTTATTGAGGAAAATAAGTACCAATCCCAAAGAAAGGTTCTCCGCAGTAAAGTGTCAAGATTTGTAGCATAGATTAATAACTAATATCTAAGGGTAGCTGCTCTTTTCACCTGTGTTAAACTCTCTTGCCTTCATCCACAATTTGTATTAATTCACCTCAGCTGTACCCAATGTGTGTAACTTGACATCTGATGTACCATGTGTGGTTTGAGCAAGTCACACTGATACCTGCTCATGTTTTGTTGGAGCTTAAATTAGAAGTGCATGTTCATTGCATTTTTTTAATGTGAAAATACTGACAACATGAAATGTTTTTACACAGGAAGGCTTCTTTCCCAGGCTATGCCTTTGTGGAAGCACTTCTGTACAGTATTCATCACAAATATTTATTCTGCTTTAGTTTTCAAACTTCACAGTAATCCCAGCTAACATCTCTGCACACATGAGTCTCATGCCCTTCATTATTTCAAAATTCAGACCTCTCATGTGTGGTGTTTGGGTGCGTTTTATATTTGCATAGGATTCATCTCCCCCAGTTGACACACTTTTTTGCTTCAGTGCAAAACCCACGATCAAGTTCCAGCTGTGGAATCAGTCACCATCTGTCAATTGATGTGTGTTAACTAACAGCATGAGACCTCCTTGGGTGTTGACCCACATGATTTCAGCCAATGGTTGGAACATTTCCAGGTGTTGCTCCACTTCTGCCAGAGCCCATCGCTGCTGCAGAGCAAGCTTGGGAAAAAGAACACATGAACTGATCAAAGTGAACAAAAAAAGCCACATCAGACCTTGCGCTGGATCAGAGGAGACATTCTGGGTCTGGTGATGCTTCATAGGATCGATTTTCCTCATCAACTGTATGGAGAAAGCAGCTGAAAGCAGTAACTTTTCAAACTGAATGCATTCAGCTATACTCACCCAGATAATAGGTGTAATTGGGCAACTCATGCATTCTCCCCCTGTAACTACAACAAGGATTTTACCTGGCTTTACCTATATGTATTTTACATGCTTTGGTTACTCTGCTACAAATTGGCATTGAGATAATGCAGCAACCAAGGCCGTGGGAGACAAACCAGATATGAGCAGAGTAGCAAAAAAAATTCATTCTGTCTGCTGTGCCAAGTGATTGCAAGGATGTTTTTTTCATAAAGATTTCACAATTAAGATTTCAGAGGGTTCACAACGGCTGCTCTCTAGAAAAGTGACACACGTTACCCCAGCAGCATGTGCTTGGGAAGTGCATAACTGTTGTTTTTGAGAGTTGTAATGATGCACACCCTGATATGTAGGAGGATAATGTTGTCCTTAGGGTCTGGGTAGAGAAGATTCTTTTTACTAACTGGTACCATTTCATTATCTTGGAGGGAAAAGAAAATCAGAGACCCATTGTTCTTAATGACCTAATTTCAGAAGACTGACATTTTTCATTATAATAAATATAACTTTGGGGTATGCTTTCATATTATAGCAAATTTAATCCACCTTCTAAAAGCACTTTCTGGTATGTTTGCTTAATTGCTGTGACTTTAACATCTCTTCTGATTCTGTCTCTCTGGTTTCACAATGGAAAATAAGGGAAAAAAAATATTTCCTGAAATAAATACTAAAAGATTACAGTATCTGTAATGGTGTTTCCAAGGCAGCAATAACAGAAATAATTGCTGTTAGGAGGTTTCGAATTTTATTTTTTTTCATGACTTAACAAAAATGACTACTGCTAAGAAACCAAGTTGAGAATAGTTCAGTCTAGCGATGGACTGACTTCACATTTAAGCCTCTTAAAATGACCCTTCCTCCAAGTCATGTGCCCTGTTTATATTTCATTCCATAGATGAATAAGCTTTATTTCTATAAATTCATCACCTGGTACTTCTGATTGTTCGGTTTCAACTTAAATGTAGGTTACAAAAGTTCTGATGCTTCCTAAATGATGCCTTTTTGTCTGATAAGTACCTGTTGTTTATTACTTTACATCTCTAGACAGTGTAAAAAAAAAAAAAAAACCATAAAAAATAAGGATCAGAAACAGTATAGATTTCAAGCAAGCAAAACAGCTTGAGTGCAGCAAAGAGTTTAATCAGATTACTGCTACCTGATCCATATGAGCCCTCCTAGAGCAGCTACTTGAATGGTCACTCTCAGTTGGCTTACATGTAAAATAAATATTCAACCAGGCATTATGGAATCTTTAAGACATCTTAAGCAACTGGTCCCAAATATGCCGGGGGTGATGTGTAAGAGTTGGCATGTAAAGTTTCATAACTGTCAGTTTTGTTGTGCAGAAGATGAGAGACAACAACTGTGGTATAGAATATTTATTTAAGGATCAAACAGTATTTTTGTGGAGTCCATATTTTGTATGGCTTCCTTGAACACAAGCGAATTTCTAGCACAATAAGCCACTAGTTTCAGCTTTACTCATGGAGGTGTAATCTATCTCTCCACAGTCAGGTTGCAACAAGTATGAGTTAACTGGAATTAGTCTGTTACTATGTGGTTCTTTTTCATGCTTCCTGACAACTGTAATACCTGATTTTCTGGAGTCTCCTAGAAGACAAGTTCATGGGATTGACAAAGGGATGTGCACCTTTCAGGAGTGTAGAGTTGTACACACTTTCTATTATTGATGCTAGATATACAGGAATATAACAATCAGGGGAAATATTTCCATCCTGTCTTCAGGGCATTCATGAGCTGTGTTAATAAATACCCCTGAAAGGCTGTGGTTACTGCCCCTTCTGTTTATGGCCAGTACATGTACATGCGAAGCAAAACTGTAATAAGAAACCTAACTGACCATACTTGGCTGTAATCTGCTATATCGCTTCTTTGGAAATAAAACCAAAGCCATAAGTGAATAAATAATTCATGCTTTTCAGTCTTTTTTATCTGTATGCCAGGAATATTTTAATGTTTTTCCAAGTTTTTTCTAAGTCAGAACTTTAAGGATATTTTTGTAATTCTCAGTTTGGACTTTACACACACCAGCCATCAGGGTGCAAAGCCCGTTATCAGGCGAGCCTGGCAAGGCAAATCCTACAGGAGGACCCAATGCAACGTGAATTTAATCATGTACCTGCCTGGGTTCCTGTCATTCCTTTATCCAGGAACAGAGAGGAAGAAAGGAGAAAGACTCCTTGGTGAAAGGTCAGCTCAAGATTCAAATGTCTAAATTTGGGCAATAGAAGCAGATATCTACATGTAAGTTAGGCATTTAGATTCCCACAACAGCCATTAAAACCCAGTCAATATAATCAGTGGAGCTTACAGAGTGATGCAATTCACAAACAAGTTGATACTTTTGGATGAGCTGAGTAACTTTCCAGGGTCTATTGATGATACTGACCTCCTGTATTGACTGTTTATTGCATAGTCCGTTAGTATCAACATGATTTTATATACCAACCTCATATGAAGACAATCAGAATTAAAAAGCATAAATGAAGCAGATCAATTTAGTTTTCTATAATACAGTTTCATAAGGCCATTTGAAATGCCATAGGTTTTATGCAGCATCCAAAAGACCTAACAGTAGTAACACAGGGCCTGCAAAATTTTAGACTGAGAGTTGCAGCCAGATGGAAATCTTCAGGATATCTACAGTGGCACTGGATGCTCACAGCTGAACCCTTGCACCAAAATCCTCCTTCCTGGGTGCAAGCATCAGTTTGCAACTCTGCCTTATTGCAAGTATGAGGAATGGAGAGGATGAGGAACAGAAAGGCCTCCCGGTGCCTCTGGATGTGACCCACGTAACAGTGGCTGCCCAGTTCACCTGATGAACCAAAGCCTGAAGTCCCAAACTCAGCCTCATATCCTATGGGAAGATAAGCATGGAGTGCTGGAGTACCCCATTCACTCCAACCTTGGCTAAAGCTCATCACTGAGCATTTGCACTGTGTACTAGAAAATACCATCTCATTAAGGCAGAGTGCTTGGTGGGTCACGGATGTAGTCAAACCATCAAAATCATGGACTTTTCACAATTAAAATTAACATCCTGTTTTCTAGTTAGGATATATTTGCTTTTTTTTCTTTTTAAGAATCGCTTCAGTACAACAATACAAAACACTTTCTTTGGTATCGTTTTAATCCTGCATGATTTATAGAAAAACATGTCAAAAAATTTTTTTTTAAAGAAAAAAGCATAGTGGGAGAGGGAAGAAAGCAAAACAAAACAGCAGTTTCCAGACAAGAAGCACACTTACTATTCAGCAGATGCTTCATGTGTAGAATCTCTTTATTGGTATGATGTTTACCAATGCACGCTGGTCTACTGAAATGACCTTTACATGCCATCGGAAAGGAGTCACTGCAAAGAATACATGACACCAAACACATCTCCCAAAAGCAAATGCCACCTCATCATGTAAATGTCAGCAGGCAAATCTTCTGGAAGGAATGCTGATGGGCAAAGTCAAGTCCTGTTACACCACAGCACAAGAGATGCCTTGAGAGTTCAAGCCATGTACACTTGTTTTTGAAAGGATCCAACTATTTCTCTTGTCTTGTTTGGAATCTTCCAGGAGACTAAATGATTGACAATCTCTAATTAGTGTCTGCTGGAAAATTTGACAATAACAAGCTCCAAAGGAAAGAAAAGTTTAACAGCTTATACTTAAGGGTAAATTAAATAATCTAAAATGACTGGATACCTTTTTCAGTCTCTGATATACATTGCGAATTTATTTTTCAGCAGTCAGCTTCAACTAGGTCTCTGTAAATTATGAAACATGCCAGGAATGGAGACTATCTTACTTCAGAATAAATGTGACTTCTGTGAAAATCAGATGTTAAACTTTTTAATTTCTACACTGACTTTTTATCCCCTGCGACCTAATACATATAAAGAATTAGGATGGTTCAATATGATCTCAGCACATTAATCTGAGAATGGAAAAGACCAGAGAAGGAGCTTTTCTAAAACTCATTGATATCAAATGTCATCATTTCTTGCACATATATTTTATTCTTTTCTCATGGACACTAATTACTGTACATTCTGTAACAAGTTGAAAGGCAGATTCTGTCCCTAGATACCTGCTGACCCACATTATCATATCTCCTTATTCAGAAGAGCTGCAATAATTTAAATCAGCTGAAAATCCTGTCCTATAAATTGTTCACTGCAGCAAGATGTAAGATACGCTGCTGTTCCTCATCTTTAATTAACTTTCTCTGACACTGCATTAATGTGGAACCATCAGAATAAAAAAAAGAATAAACCAGTTGCTTCTTTATATCTTTTAAAGATTTCTGTAAGTGCTGTTAAGGTAACCACAATGAATCTGTGTAATTCATAGAAGAAATTGTTCCATGTGTGGAATAATAAACATTCAAATATGAGCTAACAGAATAAAACAAAATCATTGTCTCTGAAAACCTAACCAGAAGACAAAATTTCAAAGGAGTAGGGAAGATTAGCTCTGTCTTTCATGATCTTATTATTGGCTTCAGCATAATAAAAGAAAATCTTAAGGCAAAAAGTTGACTTTCCTAGCGCACACATTTCATTCAGTTATTTCTTTGTGCTTTTATGTTGTCCAATTTCTCAGTCTGAGAATGATTGACTGTGCTAGTAATTTTTCCTAATTATCAGGAAAAGACAAGGATTACATTTCTGGTACAAGAACAAGTGGATTTTAACTGGTCTCCAATAAATTTAAGCCACACTTTGTTCAATGTTTTTAACTGCAGAACAGATTTCAGACCAACCTTTTAGCAGGTTGTGGAGGGCAACCAGTCTAGTTAATTTTAAGATAGAGTTTGATTAGCTGATAAAAGCAATTAATTCAGTAGCAGAAGACTGGATATGGAATGTGATCCCCTTAATAACCAGTACAGAGAAATACATCAGATTTTTTCTATATAGGATGGTGTGAACTGTCCTCCATAGGTGCTTACTATTTCACATGAAGTAGAGGAGGCTGCCTTCAGCTAGACATTAAACTTTTGGATAGCTAAAAATTGGCATTTGACAACACTAGGAAAAGCCAGGAAAGCTGAAAAGTCAGCTGGAGTAAAGGCAGAGGAAATTTGTAGTCAGCTGTTTTGTTATAGTTGATCTGGGTTTAAATATCCAACAGGGTGACCTGCCATGCCACCTTTGGGGCATGACAAGGAAATTGGGATGTAGCTGCATATTTCTATTGAGTATCTGAAAAAGTACGGAGGGAAAACACTTGGAATTTCTCTGCAAAGTAAGGAAGACACAACTGAAGAGCGATGATTTAGATTATGTCTACCCCACCATCCAAAGGCATGAGTATAACTCCTGTAAACATATCCAGTGTAATATCAAAGCAATTTTCTCCAACAGCAGTCTCTCCCATGATTCAAGGTCAATAGTTTTCATTAAAACTTGAAGACCCACCCAGAAGTCCTGAGTAAAACCTATGGAAAAGAAACTTCCTTAACGATCACCTTTGAATTGCACTGTCATAAACATAGATTCAGTCTTGTTTTTCAAGACAGCTGGGCACTTAAAATTATTAATGCCCAGGAAACAAAACAGTGCAGCAGTAACTATTCCAAGAGTGAAAAGTTTGCTGGATACCAAGGACTTAAAATTGGTCCCACTCCCATATTCTTCCCACATCTTCCCACTCCTGATGTACGTTCAGGATTCATTTGCATGGCACTTTCATCATTGGGCCCGCATCTCTCTGAAAGTCAAAAGGATTTCCATTCTGAAGTGACTAAGTAGCTTTTGGAAATACAATGTGTGCTTCTTAGGGGGTTGAGTCTCTTTGGAATAAAACATAACAATTAAGCCTCTCTCATCATAATTGCAAAAAGATGAGTAACGGACAAGTGTGGGTTTGTCAAGAGGAAATCATGTTGGCAAAGTTCAATTTTTCTTGTGCACTTTGTGAACAGGAAAATTGATGAGATATGCTATGGCACTGGTAGGGCTTCTAACACTATTTCTCATGACAGTTTCATGAGAAATGAAGGAAAAGCTGGTCTTGGTGAAATTGTTACATACTGGAAATAATGCCAGTCTATACCATTCCCAGTTATCAGGAGTGTTGTATCAAACTGCAAAATATGCACCATATAGTTCCTATAGGGTTCTGTTCTGCATTCATTGATTTTTTTATGACCTGGATGATCAAAAAGAGCCTATGTTCATTAAATTGGCAAACAAAAAGTGGGGAGGGACTGCAAAACACTGGAGGACAGGATTGACTTTCAAAAATATCACAACACAGGAAAAAAATCGTCTGAAAGAAGGGAAAATTGCAATAGGAACAAGTGTAATATTCTCCCTTTTATCAGTAATAATTGACTTTATATGGAGAAGATGGGAATTAACATGCAAGACAACAGATTTTCAGGAAAGGGGTTAAAATAAGAGAATAACCGTCAGTGATACTTTGTGCTTACTAAAAAGGTAGTTACAATAAGCAGATGTGTAATCTGAAGACAGGAGATATTGTTGGTCAGGCTATGCGTATATGTGTTATACCAAGGGTGGTGAGGCTCTGGAGCAGGTTGCCCCAGGAAGCTGAGAATGCCCCATCCCTGGAAGTGTTCAAGGTTACATGGGGCTTTAAGCCACCTACTCTGGTGGAAGATGTCCCTGCCCAAAGTCAGGAGGTTAGAAATAGATGGTCCTTAAAGTTCTCTTCCAATCCAATTATTCTGTGATTCCATGCATAATCTGCAAACCAAAGACATGATGTTAATGTAAATATATGCATGTAAACATAATTATATGCTTATATATCATTAAACTGAATAGTGAACTACTTTCAGTGGCATCACCATGACCCAGAGATGCTCACAAAGGAGAAGCTTGTGTTGGTACTTCAGAGGTGGGACCTGCAAAATGATACTCAGGACCAGACCTGGATATAGAAAAAAATAGCTTGAATTATCTTGACAGACTATTCACCAATACAAAGCACTCAGCAAAAGCATTATGTCAATTATTGGACTCCATGCCCCAAGCAAAAGAAAAAGACACTCAGCAGAATCCAAAAATGTGTGAATTTAATCAGTCAGGGCTCAGGATTAATCAGTGAAAATAGATAGCAGGAATTGTAGTTGTTTAACTTAAGGAACAGGAAACTGGGGAGGAATATACAAGAATCTGAAAGCCGTTTGTAAGGATGAAGGGGATGGTCTTCCCTGTATCCTTCATGCACAGGACAAGAAGAGATGGGCTTGCAACACAGCAAGGAAGATTCAGAATTTAGGCATCTTTCTATAATGAGAATATTGAGACATAGTCTAAGAGATGTATCTCTCAGTACTGTGTTTTAAAGACAGGTTAAGTAAATGTCTCTTAGGATGTATGTACAGACCATCATATGGGAATTATCCTGCTTTAAGCATGGCAAGGTTTACATACATTCTACAGTTTACTTTTTGATTATTCTACAGCCTATGTTAGTGTACTTTTATATTTTCATATGTGGAAAATCAAAAATAAGAACTGCTATCCTCATCAATTTACTTAGTCTCTGTTGAACAGTTCATGTTAAAAATATGAAAAAAAAATGCAATATGTAATAGTTGAGTTCCACTTATTTTTAAGCAACCCATTTTGATTTTAGGTTTTGAAATGCATTAATCATGACAACCACGTAATCCAGACCTCAGTTCTGTGGTTGATAGTACCGACAGAAGCATGAAAGAGTCAGTTATTTCTATTGCAAACAAATGTAATTTGGATAGAAGGATACAGGCAACATGCTGTAGAAGAATTTGTTTATTGTACAATGGCTTTCAAAGAATAAGTGTAATTTCAATGCAAATGCTCCTGACAGAAAAAATTCTGATGCACTTCCATATGTATATGTGTATACAAGAGTTTCACTTTGATAAAGAAAATTAGGTTGAAAGAAAACTTTTCTGAAGGCAAAAATGTGCAAGAACCAGATACAGCTTTCCATTGGGAAATGAAATTTATTGAGTGTCTTAGAAACCTGATTAAGATGAAACACTGTTCCTCCTTGAGAGGTGATGTGCTGTGCTGGTTGTGACAGACATTCATGTGGGTTTGAGTCTTGGGGTGACATACTGCAGTACCCATCAGAAGTCACGCTTATTCCTATCAAATTTCTACCCTTAAATATACATGTTTGTTCATGGCCATTAGTCTCTGCCAGGAAGACCCCACCTCATCACATTGGTCATGTCAACTCCCGGAACAGGACCATAGCAGACTCTTGCTGAGTTTGGGAGGTGATGGTCAGTATTGTCTATCACTGAAAAAGCACATTTTATTAAATTGATAGAATGACTCCCCAGGGAACCTTTTTTCTATGCACAGAATAGAAAGAGGACCAGAAAGCTGCTTCATTTTTCTGCTCCTTGTCACATAGAAAGACTATTTATCGGCCAGATGTTGCAACATCGTGGTATCAAAGCTCAAGCTGTGAGTGAGGTGGTACCAACTTTAAAAGGGCTTAACTGGCAAATAAAATGAATGGAAGTATCGATCTTCATTCTCTGCTCGATTTTAGTGCCTGTGATAGGGCCTGAGGCTGGGAAGTTCACTTTTAAACTTTCCTCCTCTCTGAGAGATAGCAGAGAGAACTACGAAGGTGATGCACACAGAGATACCTCTCTCCTCACCATCATCCCTCCCACACTCACTGCAGGAACAGAAAGTCAACCAACTCCTCTGGTTTGTGAGAAAATGTCATTTGCTTTTTTCAATTCCCATGGTGAAGACTGAGGATGGTGCCCAGGTCTTCAGACACTGTGGTTCTTCCTCTTTAGATTTCATTTGTCTGTCACCTCAACTACCTTCCTTCTCCTCATGTAACATCTGTATGATCACGGCTAATTCTTTACTGTTAAGTATTTCTGGATGGGAGATTATGCCAAGAAAAATGCATACACGATTCTCAACAGGTTTCAAACTTATTGGGCGTGTATGAATGTGTTAAAGCTGGTGATTTTGCCTTTATTTTCAGAATTCTCCAGAGGTCCCTTCCAACTGCAACCATTCTGTGATTCTGTGATTCCTTGTAGCAGAAATAGTTCTGCTAAGAAAATAAGAGAGAAATATAGACCACTCTCCTGGGACAGAAATGTCTTATCTATGAGGTTTAAATCACAACTGATATAAACCGAGATGGAGCAGACTGGAATGGACAGACGTTTTGTATGGTCACAACAGCCCAGCTGGCTTGAAGAATCTATAAAGTTCTGATAACATACTAACAGTATTCAGAAGTAGCTGACAAGTACAACCCTGGCAATCCCAGTGACAGTAGGCTGATCACTGATGGCAGATGAAAAATGCAATCAGCAAAAAAAAAAAAGGATTTAGTTCCCAAATTAGGGATCACTTGAGTTGCAAGCCCAGAAATGAGCAACTATGGAAAAAAAACCTTTCAAATCCTTAGTTTAAGAATTTATCTTCCTATTATCATGTGCCTTTTCAATGAGTTAAAAGAAAATTTGTTTTCAATGGTGGTGGCATAACTGTTGCTTTCTTTGATAAATTTGGCACTTGCAGCTTTTCCAAAGTTTACCAGTTCTCTGGTCTCCTTTTCCACTACATGAATTTGGAACATAACATCATCACTTCAATATGGTTCATGCAACCTGAATTCAAACTGTATTTTTTAAATGCCTAAATCTGAACTGGTGAATATGGATTCCCTTTAGCAATAGTGGAGAGAAATTAACACCTCCAGGGGACAATTCATCTCCATCTAACACAGTCATAAGATAGTTGCCAAATTAGTCCATTTCTGGAGGCAACTTTTTCTCTCTCTATTCTATAAGAGAGCTTTCTTAAGCTTAGGTCACTTTAGAGTTGCACACTTAACATTTAGACATCTAAAACTGTGAGATGAATCACCACTTGAGATGTCTGAACCTCACTCTTCTGGTTTGGTGAAGCGAGAGACTGTGCACAAGTTAGAAATAATCCGTAATTATATAATAATCTTCTAAATGTTACATCTGATAGGCATTGATTCCTCCTTTAAAGGAATTGTGTATTTTTTTTTCCTCAAGCACTTATCAAGCAAGTGGTTAGCACACAATAAAGGAGACAACAAGAAACACCTTCCAGACACAGTCCATTTGAATGATGGTCTGATGTTCTATCATTACAAGTCACCACCTTCTCCAAGGTACAATTTATGGTGTTTTCTACACCTGTTTTGCTCTCCTGATGTGTTCTTTATTTATAGAGCTGTTGAGCACAGCCTGTGTTTCTAACTTTCATTTTTTACATTTTCTCATAAATATTATTTCCACCCTAGAGAGACATGAAGCTTTTTCTCTTAATCTAATACATTAGGTAATGTGATAGTCACTCTGCTTGCATCAGGAACGTAATTCATCTTTTGGATGTCAACCTGATTCTGTAGTAAATTTTCAGTGATTTAGGAGAATGATGAATGCTTTAAGGAAAGGCTTAAAAGTGTTTATGGTCCACTGTTTTATAAACGGAAGATAGATCAACTGGGCCATAGTTAAAATATCACCAAAATCTACTCTCAGTGTCCTTGAGCTTTGAATAGGGAAATCTTTATGTTTAATCCTCAAATCCTTATTTTAGAGAGAATAAATGGGAACTGAGAACTACAAACTAGAGAAGGAACATCTCTTAGTTATGTACAACCAAACAATGACATTTGCAGGATATTTCAAAGATCTTGAAGATGTCCCAGAGATTTTCAAAGATTTCTAATTAAAGTAGGTCAAATTCATCTCCCTTCCTAATAGCTCCTGATACAACTAAATTTTCTGCTAATACAATGAAGGTTTTTGTATTGTTTTGTTTTATGTTCTCTAGAAAACTTTTAAGTTAGGGGTTCAGAGTTTAACCAAGTACAAAGTGCAATATTGTCTGTGTCTTGTAGTTAAACTCTATGTCTAAGCCTTGAAACTTCCTTCTGATATGGCACATTAAACAGTGGCCAGCTTCATTGTGCAGTTAAACTAGGATTTGCAAGTGTTCAGTTTACATTATGTTCTACTTTCCTGTGAATGCAGGATCCACCATAACAGGAAACAATGAGCTGGTTAAACCTGATTCAAATACAACAAAGCCAAGTGAGGTAAGCAAAGAAGCATGCTACCAAGATTTTTGCAACACAAATTTGTGTATATAAAAGCAGGTTAGTAAAATTGTGATTATCCAGAGGACCTGGTTGTCCTAGTTGTTCAGAGCAGTTTAACTTCTTCCCCAAGAATCTCACAATGTGGAAATAAGGAATTGTGGTATATAGGCAAAATATAGATATTCGTGCTAGAGACATCCAAATCTGAACGACTGGCCTTCAGTCAATGACATAAAACAAGCCCTTTCAGGGGGCAATTCCTCCTCAAGTAAACATCAGAGTAACTCAGACAAAACTTGGCCAAAATTCTTCTTTTTCTCTCTACTAATTATTGCAAGGGTCTGCACTGTGACTAGCTCTGTTGTAGTCAGCTAATGTCTAGTGAAATTATTGTCACTTGGTAGAATTGATTTTTCTATTCCACTCTCTTCTTGGGAAAACAAGTAAGCAATTCTTCCATTCTCCAAACAAACACAAAATATAGATGTGAGCTGCCTGCCAACTATGGAATTATAGGACCTCTACAAGTAATAGTGTCTTGTGAGCCCACTGACTGAGAAAAGTCCACACAGTAGCAAGAGAATTTAGCCTGTGAACATATTTGGGTATATTCCAGGTCTGTAGCATGTCAGACTATTCTAAAGCAAGTGTTAGAAATGACCATCTGGTGAACTCCCACAGTTGTCACTGGAAGTGCCTTAGGATACGGTCTAGAAAGCCTTAAACCATACTTAAACTGTTGGATGCATTCACTGCAGGGACATTTCCCTGGTCCCAGCCCAAATGATAAAACATAGCTCATGTCCCTGCTCATGGCAGGGGGTTGGACTAGATGACCTTTGAGGGCTCCTTCCAACCCAAACTATTCTATGATTCTATGTCCATCTTGTTTAAGACCAGCAATCCCTAATGCACAGTGTAGTATCCGCTTGACATAGTGCTTCATCCATGTGTTCTTGGCTCTGTAGAGTGCTCCTGGGCCCCCTAGGAAATAATTAGAATTTTTAAAAGCATTTGGATATTTTTCCAATTGAAAGTACCTGATATAATCTGAAGGCTGTGTCACAGCCTACAAGGCAAATGGTTTTATAGCATGACACTAAGGAAATCCATTGCATGTCCAGAAGTGAGACAGGGGGATGTGATCTTTGTAATGACCACAAATGATGTCTGTTGTTTAACAGAAACAGACCTTATCTATTAGCTTTTCACTGTGACTTTTTGCCAATGAAGTCACTAAGGTGAAGTAACAATAGCGAGAAGGTCTCCCACAGTGGCAACAACTGAAATCTGTTCCTTCAGTTTTTCATAGCAAAAAGGATGCAGAAATGTGTCTTTTCAGAGTGGGTGGAAAGGTAGTAACTTCATTTAGAAGGCTAATAATTCTCATTAAAAGAAAAAACAAAAAAAAAACACAAACAAAAAAACCAACCAAACAGCAACAACAACAAACAAACAAAAGCACAAACAAAAACAAAAACTAAAACAAACAAACAAAATGCACTAATAAAAGTGTCTTTTCTATGCAAACAGAAGCCAAACTTTGAGAGCTGGGCAGTGAAACAGTTATTCAAAAAGATGTTTTACAAAAAGATGTCTTCTGCCAGTTGCTTAAACACCAATTCTACTTGGCCAAGACACGGGATGTTAAAAAATAAAAAGTAGCAACACCATTGCTTGTCAGTGTTTCACACTGTTTTATTTTTGGCTTGCTGCTAAGCTACAAAGTGTTGCCTGCCTTACATGGTTCAATGACTTCAAATAAACAACCGGCAGTTCATCTCTAACGGGGACTGGATGTTGAGTAATGTTTGCAAATAGTGAATACTAAAGGGCACAAACATGGTTGAACTTTAGAATTCAGCTTGATGTTTGTAATTTATTTTGTATTTGTTTTGGAGGAGGGATTCAACTAAATACTAACGATGATTGATGGTATGCTGAAGTTTAAGAATTACAACCTTAACTTGCATATGTATATAAAAAGACCAAATATAAAACACCATTGTATGCAAGCATTAGAAATTCCCCTTTTCAAGGCAATTTTTTTTGTTTTCTGCAGGTGTTTACTGATCCCATAGCTATGGATTAAAATTCACTTCCTGGAGGTTAGGCAATTGGAATATTTTCAGAAACCACATTACAGCTGATTGAATAGCTGGATGTTTTCTCATTCTGTGGTCACAAGATTATCATTGGCTGAAATCAGTGACCAAAAATATTTGCTTTTGCAAGAGTCATAATAATACCAACTTCCACGTGGATTTTTACTCAGTAGATAAGAGCAAGACAATGGAGCTAAAAATGGGACTGATCCCAAAACTTCACTTAGTCAAGAGGCACTACAGAACTAAATCAGACATACTGGACATTCATCAAACCAGTTGTTCTCACAGGCATGTTCATCATGCCCTTTGAACATTAATCAGTAATGAAAAGAAAGACTCATAACCTGGCCACCATCCAGGGATGGTTCTGGTCAAAAGAGTTCTGAGGGTTTTCTAACTGAGCAAACGCTTCACATGGCTCATCTTCTCAGCAGTAACAGTTCTCCAGAGTCTACCTTCTATGCCACCCTCTTCCTGGACCACGACTGGTCCCACCATCCAGACCCACCACCCTATGGGATGCCAAGGGTGGTATTAACCAGTAGATGTCACTGCTGGAGCACTGGGCTATGAGACACGTGCAGCAGACTGTCCAGAAGATGACCTGTAGACCTGCAGGCAAATAAAATGGCTAATTATCTGCTGATTCTACAAAAAAAAACAAATGCAAACACACATGCAAAAACACCCTGAGCTTCAGGATTAGATTTTAATATTATTATTTTTTCTTTATTGCCCTGTCAGCAATACATTGCACTTGGGAGAGAGAATTTTCAGACAAGCATCTGTCTGGAAAATGAGGCAGCAATTTTCTTCTCTGACACACTTTTGTGGTTATTCTATGGAAGAAAGAAATTGTAGGAGAGCAGGTACAACCTTCTCTGCGCATTTTGCGTTCTACTCTTCTTATTATGAAAACATTTACACTGTGCAGAAGGCAGGGACTTAATGAAATTTGTTATAGATGAATGATGATCAGAGCAGGTTCCTCTCTTCGCTTCCACCTGAATGCCAAGAGGTCGGTCTCTCCACTGAAAGTACCGCATGTTGAAAGATTTATGTACACTGCAGTCCAAGATACAAGTAGATACCAACAGTGGTACAACCTCAGCAACATGGAGTTCAGCATGGGAGTGCATATGACCTTTAGTTAAAGCTTTCACGGAGGCATTCATTAAATAAAGCAGGATGAGACTTTGCCCTCGATGACCCAGTGATGAATACAAAAGGGCACAACTGCCTCCAAACTGTGGACTCCAGGCTCAGAGGTTGGCCGTGATTATTATTTTGGTACTGAAGTGCTGTGGAAACCCAGAACCAAAAAGTTTGTTTCCGTTAAAGAAATAAATAAATGAATATATAAAACACAATTAATAACAAATTTAAAAAAAAAAAAAGGCAACAACAGCATGGGATTGATCTGACTAAAAATTGTCTCCTAGATTGTCTGACTAAAGATTGTCTCCTAGACTACCTTTCAGGTAGTGGAAATCTAATCAAGATATTCACAGAAGTGCAGGACATTCTAGGTTCTAATATAAGTGTCTAAAATAAGCTGATTTAATTGTGCCATGGAAGGCTGTTGGGTTTTTCTTTTCAATCTATTTGTAGTAGAAGGAGCCCAGCTCAGTCAGAGAGGTGTCTAAAGTCACACAGGAGGTGTCTAAACTCAGAGGTCTCCTACCAAGAGAAGCGCAAACAAAAGACTGGCCCTGAAAACATATTGTGTGGAAAAATAGTTATTTCCACCACAAACAAGCCCAAAAGAGTCTACACTCAAACTCTGATACAAGCTATTAATATCTGTGGCTAAATCGATCATGATCTGTTCCCAAGCACCGTACTATTTCAAACAGTCTAATCCCAAAATGAGCTCTTGACAAATTCTCCCAGGAAAGTTTAATTTCATTAAGAACATTTCAATATTCAGATCAGGTATTTCTTTTCACTGTAACATCAGATATCTAGGTCAGTAGTTTAACTTCAATTTTAATTTGCATTAACTTTAGTTTAACTGCGGAGGGTGAAGGGTGATAGGTTTGGAGAGTGAAATGAAAATATCTCATTTGAGCGTGAGCACCTCATGCTCTGCACTGTTTAGGAGACTTTTTGATAACCAGCTTCATGGACTAAGTACCCTCACTGTAAGGACTTGTCTCTGTCTTCTGTTTTGTCTGGATTCACATTCTGAGCCAGCAATCATACTATGTTTCTGATTTTTTTCCTCTGTTTAATAAGAAATTCAGATCTAAGTAATCTGTTTCCACTAAAACCTTGCAAATTATGTCTGTATAACTAATAGAAGCCATCTGATTCATCAGTGCTGTTCCATAGATCAGAATAATTGCTTGGAGGTGGCAAGAAGTAGAAATATACTGACTCATCAAGACAAAGGGTTTAGTGAGCTGTATGCCAGGATTTTTCCCTCATTTATACTAATAAAATACCTTTTAAAGTGCCTTGCAATGCAGCAGGACACAGAAACTATTATGAAATGGATCTGATGTCCACATCCTTAGGAACACCCATGAAAAGAACGCTGCCTCAAAAATAACAACCCGGGCTCACTTTTTGCATCTCTGGCAAGATATAACTTGTTCCTAAAAACTTCTCTGTAATGTATTCCCATGATGTTGGTAACAGCCATGTGCCTTATAAGCTTGTAACACAGGAGGGGAAACTTGGCCTTTCTACTTCAAAAATACCGAAAATAAAATAATTGGAAGACCTGCTAAATGCCATTAATCACAATAAATGGAGAAATTTAATTACACTTTACTGGCTGGTCTAAAAGCCTCCAAGGAGAGAGAAACTGTTCTTGGAAGTGATGTTGTGTTAAAGACTTAAACATGATATAGGACAAGCACCTGGTTATCAAATCACAGGATTTTGAAGCTGGAGGTGCTTTGTCACTATTCCCTCTTTAGATCATGTACAATGAGGGTGGTTTACAAACCAGTGAACTATCTAAGGGGGCATCACCCCACTGGAGATAGCAAAATTGTGCATTTACTCCGAGACAACGGTAAACAATATAAAGGTAGTTTATTTCTGATGGATCTGAACTTCTTTGGGACTGATAAGGTGTTAGGATGGACAAAGACATTCTGCATGGATTTGAGCAACTTTGAATGCAGTGAGGTGAGGAGAAGGAAGTTTAGATTATGCTTCTGAGTTTGCATGCAAACTCTGTAGCTTGCAAATCCTCCGTATAATGCTTCCAATTATGACTTTGGAAGCCACGACTCCATAATTTTTACCATTTGAATCGGGCTCTGCAGTTTACTATTCCGACAAATCACATAAATAAAATATACAGTGGAATCATTTGCTTTCTTATTATAGCTACAAACAGACTAATAAGCAAATAAATGAATGCAATCAAACTGAATGTTCTTAGTTATTTCATGGGAGGTAAAAATCATCTGCAAACAAAATGAGATATGTTTTGTGAGTTTGAGATACACAAGTATTTTGAAAGGATAAACAAGGTAATGAAACCCGACTAGCAAAAAACTAATTTTAATTCAGAAGAGGAAAAAGAACAGTGTATATTGGAGCTCTGTAAAGCAGGCAGGAGCTTGGGCAGAAGTGTGTTGAGAACTTCAGTAGGTTGAGTGCTGTACCATCATGGTCATTTGGGGAATGATTTCCTCTTTGTGTCTCAGTTCACCGCCTCAACAGCAAGCAATGTTCTACAAATGGCACAGATCTTCCAGTCAAAGAAGCTTCAGAAATTCTTGCCACACATTGCCGTCTTTTTCTGAGAAACCATGAGGTTATAGCAACACACATTTTAGTGTGCATGTACAGTTGTGTGCTGTACAATAACTCAGTATGGTTTTATAAACAATGAACAATCCAAACAAAAGCAAAGCTGAAGTAGTGGTAAGAAAAACACCCCAAAACCGTGTAGATTGCTTAGATAGTACCTATGTAGAGCTGCTTCATAAGAAACACTTAAGTCATCACACCCCCTAACCATTCAAACATTGTGCTGGATATTCACCACCATCAGTCTGAACCCAGGTTTTCCTACACAAGGTCCGGACAGAGTTAAGTTCTTGCAAAGAAATTCTAAAAGAGCCAATAAACGTATTTAACCATTCACCTCAAATAAATTCTCTACAATGTTAGGATCCCTTCTGCTCTTTTTCTCTTGTTTACTACAGTTGTGACCATTTGTCTTTAGTTCCAGGGCTGTAACTGTGTGAGGAACTTCTTGTAACCTTGAGGGGACACAGAAGGGAGGGAGGTTTGTGCAGTGGATCAAGCAAGACTTGATTCGTTTCACAGGGTTGCAGTGTGAATTCAATAACACCAAACAAACTATCAGGACACAGTCCAGGTTGTTCTGCTGTTCTGGTGGTAAAGGACATACTTGGACGTATCTCCATGAGAGGAGAAACTCAAGACTTTTCCACCCCTTCTTTGTTTCTCTGTGTTTCTCAGGCTGTGAATCCAGGTTTGTAGGAGATGCAAAGCACTGGAGTTTTAGTGTTTGCATTCGTAAATAGACTATTTTTGTCACCTTTCACATGGAGACGATATAAAGCCTTATAAATATGAGTCTTTAACTTGATAGGTAAACTAACAGCTGTGCAAGGAAACAAGTTGGGGAGCAAAAAAAGACAAGAAGAACAGCATATCCTTCGTTTCTGCCTTTCTTTTAGTGATTGCCCAGCTAATTAACAAAACTTTCTGAATCAGGATGCTCCAGTAGTACCACATTTCTGTCTGAGCCTTTAAAGGCCAGATACCTGCAATCAGCACCAGCAGAAATACTTAAGGATGCTTATCACTGAGCTCTTTAGACACTGAGTGTGTTAATTGGAAGCTCAGCAGAAGTCTCAGGAATGTCAATAATTCCTGAAAAACAAGATTGAAGCTTAAGAAAACACTGATAAGGGTCTAACACCTTTTCCTATTGGGGATTTGGTGTGTAGTAAGGCAAGCTGAAAACTAGTGCACACAGGTTATTTTGGAGCAGTCCCTGCAACCATACATTTGGTTCATAGCAAAAGAAAATGAAAGATGACTGGCTTCACTTTGAGAAGGAATAAATTATGCACTGCATAGTCAAATTAATCAAAGCTTCCTCCAAGTAGGAATTGAGTTAAATACATAATTCAGTCTGGACCTAAGAGAATTTGCAGAAAGTATTGAGAATTTGAAGGAAGTATATTTATCTTACTGTGCTCAAAACCTCATGGACACATGAGCTCTAAGCCTGTATATATGACTCTGAATCTTCCTGTTAATATGATTTCTTCAAGTTAAAGATACCGATAAGCATCTTAGAGACCAAATAGGCTCAGCTTAGAAACCTGGAGCCAAACCTTGTTCTCAGGGTTGTGAGTCACAGCAGGGACAGGAGGGAATGGCAAAGTTGTCCCTACCTCCAGAGGTTTGCATGGACCCTCATGCACAGATGGCTACATCCCTTGAAAATCAGAAGCTGAATTGCAGAAGTCTGTAGCACTGCATTAAAAGAAAATGCAATTCGGTGATGGTTTTCTTTAGAAAGGCTTTTATGGAACAGAAGAGCAGGAAGGGATTTCTAATCTACTATTTCAAGTTGAGAAAAGCCCTTGCTTAGATCCAAGGTCTCCACTGCACAGGTGCTAATCTGAAATGAATGGATAGAGTCCAATAGAGTTGTTCCAGATGTTGGAGTGTAACAAAGAGTGTTGCCCAGAAACACATTGTGGAATTTGAGCTGCAGGGCCCCCCAGGTCATGCTTAATGGCAGTCCATTTGTGTTATTTTTCACTGACTACAACAGTGAAGCCACCAATGTGACTGTTTAGTCACTGCACTACATCTGGTCCTGATTGCTTAAACCCAATAGATTTCTATAGCTCGGAGCTGGAACAGGGATTTTTACATGATGCAAGGGCAATAAGATTTAACAGCAATGGCATTAGTGGTGTCCTTTTGCCTGATGCACATATGATTTGTGTAATCACATCAAGAGGAATCAACTCAATCAGAGTAAATGCTCAAAGACAACCAGAATTAAGCAAAATCGTCTACAAATAAAACCATCAAGGTCTTCAAGTCTGATCCATGTGTCTGTGCCGTTGGAGTAAATAAAAGCATCAAATCTTGTTAGCATTAAGCCGATTTTCATTCAAAGCATAATGGATAGCTCTTCCAGGGAGACATATCACTACTGAATGTTCCCACCTCGTCCTTCTTCAAGGAAAACCTGTGCCAAAGTAAAGGAACATCAAATCAGTTGTGCCAAAAGAGTTTGGCTGGTTTTATGTTCTTTTTTTATTCATTCATAACCGTATTCTTCTTTCTCATCTCAACATTTTAATTTTTTCATGGCAGAGTACAAGGTCATAACACTTGCCAGACAGTATAAAATATCTTCTGAGAAATCAACCTTAAGCAAAGATGTTAAGAAATGCCACAATTTATTCCAATGTGAGGTTTCCTCCTCATGTCTGATCATTACCAAACAGTTGTAAACTCTAAAGCAGGAGACTTCTGTCACTAATGTAATTTTTCTCTGATTCTTGATACCACATTCAATCCTTTCAGCAAACTTGTTAAACGCTTAACTGTGAACACTCCCTAACACCATAAGTACATCTACATGAGGATGTTGAATATGTTCAAGAATGTTCCAGGGCTCTGTGTCCACCTGCTGCAGAATGACACGTGTAATACTGAGATCCCTTGACCACAAAAATAGTGTGACCGCCTATGAAACATCTGTTGAAATAACCCCTGGCCTGTAATAAGTCATCAGCTGTTCTAGAGAGGGCTAGATTAGCCAAAAATTAACTATACAGAAGATTGTATTCCAGTGCCACCAACCAAAGGTTTTAAGGCCCTATTTAATCTAGCAGTATGATGTAGCTAGCAAGATCAATATTGTAATAATATGTTGAATGAAAAAAAAATGCCTTTCATTTAGTTTTGTTCCATTTCCTTCTGTACCTAGCTTTATGAGAAAGAAAACAATATTAGTTGCATTCTGTATCTTGTCACTTCTCTTTTACTACTTAACCATTATTCTCTTTCTCCTTGTGAAGCTACCAGTCTTTTCCTATAATTTTGCTTTTGATTAGATTCCCCTCACACTTCCTCTGACCAATATTTGAGTTTTACTCATATCTTCTGATTCATTTATGTTCTGCAAATTCTTTTCAGGACAGAGTAACTAGTACTGTCAAGTGGATCCAGAAGAGACCAACCTGTAGTTCCTTCTGGATGAACTGAAGCTTTGTCTGCGGCACAGAAGAAGGCAGAAAGTCAGAGTTGCTCATGAAACAGGGATGAACAGAAAGGAGACGTATATAATAACACAGGAGAACAATTTTGTAATGAAAGAAGACTGCCCTTGCTTTACAGACTTGGTTTCTTTGAACTCAGGTTGTTCTTCATCCCTTCTTCGGGGTAAGGTATCATAAATATGCTGTGGAAATACAGACACAGGTAGTCCAGGCTTCCCATACTGAAATTTCTAAGCTGGTTCACATATTATTCAAGGGATTACATCTGAGTTATACAGATAAAATTGTTGCTGACCCTGAAAAGCAGTTTATTCCTGGACTGTGTTCAGTTTTACTCCAAATACCACAGAGTAACAGGAAAGGCAATAGGGCAACATGTCTCCCTTGGCTATGTTTGCCCACATCCTAATATTTAACAGCCTTAGCTACGTCCAGAAAAAGAGCAGCAATAGAGAGAAATGAAGCTTGACAGATAAGCAGTTTTAGCTGATATTTATCCTAACATTCAGGATGACATTTGCGTTAAGATGGAGTTCTTATGAAAAATGTTGCATTGTGGATATCCCTGGATTTAAAATTTTCTGTTCCATAGTAGGGGTTTATGACTTAGATTCAACTGAGCCTAGCAAGAAGATAATAAGGAAGTAACAAAGAGGAGAGAAAAAAAAATAAAATAAAATAAAAAGGACGTAGCAAAAGAGAGCAATTCATACTCCATGATAGCTCTTTGCGAAATACTTTCATCACATGCTTGGGTATATCAAACTGGACACCTAGTTCCAATTTTTAGCTGAATCACAGCATGCTCAGTTCAAAATCTGCTGGGAACTTAATGGTTCCAGACATCTGTGGTCTAGGTGTTCGTGTATGGATCTAGAATGCCCCATGACAACTCTAAACATTGTGACATAGTGATGTTCCATATGCCATCTGGGAAGAAAGATGCAGGGATGGGAGCAAGCATTTAGGTGATTAAACTCCAAAACTATTCACTCTTTGCTCTATTTCTGCAAACTGGAGTTAAAAATTGCATCCTGGATTTCAGCTGAAAGGGTACTATGAATATAGGTGAAAATGTGACCTAATTTGATTCCTATAACTCCCAAGATCATTTTTCCTCTTTCATTCTTCTCCTGGCATCTTGACCAAAATTGCCAGGAAAATAAAAGTCGATGGCAAAGATCAGCTATACTAAATAGCTACAGCTCCATAAGCTAAAGCCTCAGCCATAAATGAGATCCAACAGGAAGAAAACTCTTCACAAATGTTTAGGAAATACTCCAACCAGCCTTTTCTAACTTAATTTTGTACACACTAGATTTTATTCACAGAAAAAGATATTCTGAAAAGACAAAACAGTCCACAACACATACAAAATGGAAAAGAAATGGATAATATGATATACTGAGGAGAGCTGGAAATGTTTTCATGTATATCCACATTTATTCAACTAGAAAATCAGGCCACGTTCAAACTGGCAGAGCCCTGTGAGCATTGCGGTCCTCAAAATTACAAGAGGGAGACTGTTGGGACTTTGTTATCACACAGAGAGCAGGCTAAGGCTTAAGAGATACAGTCTGCAGGCATTGATTACCAGCTTGAAGGATGCCAGGACACTTAGTGCTGCCTTTGGGTCAGTGGGACTGGTTCCAGTACTGCTGCTTGACCTTGCAAACAGACCCAAATGGGTTTTGAGGTATTGGTCCTGTGTCTCTTCTTTGCAGGCTACGGACTTTCTGATGCCAGGATGCCTTCCACAGATTAGGTAGAGAAGTCTGAATGCCTCAATTCCTTTGCTTTGGAAATAACACTTCCATAAAGACTGAACTATAACCCATCAAACTTAGTTCCTTTGCTTACCTCTGAGTTTCAGCTGAATGTTTTTATACTGAAACTGGGTGAAGGTTGCTACATTCCTTTTTCCATTCATTGTCTGACTTGTATTCTTAGCACTCAACAAAGATAGCTTTAGCCTTCAGTTTTAATATGCCATGAGCACTGCAGTATGAAAGGCACGAACATGATTTATGATGCACTCACAATGTTCATACTACAATGTGAATGCTGAGGTGCTATTGTGAAACATTTCATTTTAAAATTCACAGTCCTAAGAAACAAAATTAAGCACGATGACCTATAGGCTGCATCAGCAAGTTTAAATGAGGAAACGCTGTGATTTGAATAGGGGTTTGCATTACAGCACACTTGAATTAACGCACTTGGAATGAAAAAGTATAAGCTAAAATATGCAGTCTGTTCCATCATTTCCCTCTTCATTAGAAAAATGAGCACAACAGAAAGAGAAAGCAGTGACACATAAGTGGCAACAGCTCCCACACATTTAAACCCTTAGCATACAAGATGGGTTTCAATGCATCCCTCACAATCTCTTGAAGTAAAGGACCGACACTACTCCAAACTGTGAGTAACCACTACAACACATTTCCAACAATAATGGACTTTAGTGGGTTTTCTACTTTTTGTCTGTTATTCAGTCAAGGTCAAGCTGATCTTAAGCATCTGGAAGTGACGAAGTTCAGGGACCGCACATTGATAAAAGTAGCAAAGTTTCAGTAGAAAATGTAAACTATTAATGCTTTCAGGATGGAGCTTGATCATCTTACAAACAGGGTATGGTTGTGTATTATAATAGGAGGCTGGAATCATTATTTGAGCAGGTCTCCACCATTTCTTTATCTTCTCTCTAATCTCACTGTGCACAGAACCATGCTCATTCTTTCTGCAGAATGATTAGCAAGTCCAGAGGTGGCTGTATGGACCCCAGTGGCATTCAATCAAGACTCAACCACCAACAACCTTGTTCCCATCAACTTGATCAGTTCCTTTTTACATTTTCATTTCTCTTCTGTAACACACGTGGAGACACTGCACATTTGGTGGAATATTTCGTTCTCTGAAAGCTTGAACTTCTCTGCGTTTCTGGGTTCACAGAAGTAAAAGAAGCCTATTTCTCATACACAGAAATGGCCCATTGCATTGTCTTTGGAAAGGCATTACACTAATGTACACAGCTCCCACATTTCTCTTTTGGTTTCCACTGCAGGGAACTCCGATGAAAGTTTTGTCCCATTACAATGATTCCACACCTTATACTGAGATATGAGAAAAAAAGCACAAAAAATGATATATTTTGAGCACATTGCCGAAATGTTCAGAACAGAATGCGAAGTGGGAGCAAAATGTTGTGACTGGCATAACTCCATTGAAGTTATGTCTCATATATTCACCACTTTATCTAGCCAGACTCTTGAATGATTTGCTCAACTAGCTAAAAATATTTTATTGGCACTTTTAACCATCAGAGCAGACATCACAGAGGAGTTTTGCATCCCCTGGTGTAAACTTTGTTCTGCTATTTCAGAAATTGTTGAGATTAAGCTAGAGTAGCACTTTCTGGAAAGCAGGGGACTGGCTGAAATGATAAACAGTGGCTGCCACTTTCTGCCTAATTTCAGGATACAGAAAAGATTGCACAGTGCCGTATCAGTGATCAAGACTTGACTTTATGCCAGGACTTTCTATGGGCTTGAATTTTTACCCTGTATCCCATCTCCTGTAGTACACACTACACACACACACACATTAGATCAGCAAACACCTACCTTTATTTTATAGGTTACGTTGCTAGCGGTCAGCGCTAACCAGGCAGGAATAAAGTATAAAGACTAGACTAGGCTATTGCAGTTAGAAGGGACCTACAATGATCATATAGTTCAGCAGCCTGAGCAGTTCTGGGTTGATCAAAAGTTAAAGCACGTTATTAAGGGCATTGTGCAAATGCCTCTTAAACACTTATTGTTATCTGAAAGATGAAAGTAAAATATTTTTCTTGTCTTTTGTTTTTGCTTGTATAAGGTTTTAATTCATTTTTGATTTAGGATGTTTGCCCTTATGAAATGAAAAAGAAAAATCTTTCTGAATCTGACCCGAGGTTGAATTTCTGGAGAAATGAGCTGAAACTGTAGAAATATCCCTAGTTATTCACAACAGGTGTTTCAGGCTGCTCTTTTCCCACGTCACTTTAAAAGACAACTTTGCAAGGCTTTCAATAAGTAATGAAATTAACAGAAACAGACATCTACATGATGTTTAGAGATGGTGTCAGAACACATACTGTGCCTGAATACAGCTTCTCCCACCCCACACTAATTACCCTTCAATGGAACAAATACAGAAATAGAATTTTAACTACCTGAGAAGCCAGCTTTCCACTGGAATAAGGGGGTTTGTGTTGCATATTAACGATCTAGAACTTGTGTTTGCAAGACTTTCATTTGAAGATAAGTTGAATCTCAACTACATATTGAAGAGACATTGCAGATAATATTTTCTAAAGTGTCTAGCAAAACTAATGGTGGAAAGAATACATTTTCTGCAGAAATTGATGAGCTTCTCCCTATATGTTTATTGCTGTAGCCAGTCACATATACTCAGTAAAGCCACACATAAAAAGGAACCCAAAAAAGAAAAGAGTGGAGATGAATTGCATATTAATGGTAAGGCAAAGGAACAAAACTGCTGGTATATTTTAGCTTAGGTAGTCTGTCAGGATGACAAAGAACCTGTGAGCTTGTGAACAGCCATGTGCAATGGTAACCAGCAGAATGGGCTCATGAACAAGGGGTAAGGCACTGTGGTCAAGGCATGAAAAGGTCAGGAGCTAGACCTTAATCAATCAAAATAACATAAAAAGGTGAGAAGATAAGAGGCCAAAGTGAAATTCAGAAATTATCTTATGGACAAGTTTAGAATAGGGAATGATGGGTTGTAGCAACCAAGAGCTATGACTAAACAGGAAAGAACTAGGAGACACACTTTGCTGTTGCCAACTGAGAACAACTGCTCAATCAATCTCTTATACCTGACACATGTGGATATACTCGGCCAGATTCACTGCCTAATCCTTCCTCAGCTAATCAAGGACTTCAGGCCCAATGTCCCCCAACAGAACAACTGCTCACAGATTATCATTTACAAAACTTGGTCATCCAGATGAAAATGAAGCTTAATGGAGATCAACAGAATGGGAATCTTGGATAGAAAATGCACATACACTGCCTAGTCTTCAGGAATCATCTTCACTAATGTTAAGTAGATATATAACTTGCCTGGAATCCATCTTTCATCAAAGCATGAGTCTCTGTTTAAAACACAAACTGACGTGCCTTGGAGGGTAATTTGAATCAGAGAATAATTTGGGTTGGAAGGGACCTCTAGATGTAATTTGGTGTAACCCACTTGAGTAATGGGTCAAGCACTTTGAAAGGAATAGAGTGGCAGCTCTGACCTCCCAGTCCTCTGAGTATGTACTGGCTTTATAGCACAATTACTCTCATTCAGGTTAAATCAGAAGTCGGTATGATTATAACAAATTTAGGTTAATGTCTCTGAACACAAGAGCCTGTCTCCAAAGTATATTTGCATCTGGACATTTTCATTTTTTCTAATTTCTACATTTTCCACCGTTATTTTGCTGTCCTTTTCTGTCATTCACATGCCATGTAATGTTGTGCTTAACAGTGAAAGTCTGGAGAACGAAGAAGGAAGAGGGACATTCTTGGTTATGGCATTTATCTTCTCGACGAGACGACCAAAGTCCTGGTCTCCAGGAAGAGGTTGGAATCCGCCTGCTGATGGGACGTGTTGAACAATTTCTCTTTTTCCTCTGCTTGTGTCTGCAGATTTTGCTTTCCCTATTGAACTGGCATTATTTTGATCCACAAGTCTTCTCATCTTCCTTCTGTTTTTCTTCCCATCCTGCAAGAGTTCCACACGCCAAAGTTTACATGTCTTAACTGACCAGCTCAAATCCACCCCATGAAAGGACAAGATTCAGTTTCCTAAACACAGCTGTTTAGTGTCTTCTGTGGTCACAGCCTCCCTGAGACTCAGATTCACAGGTCTAATGAGGAACCCACAGAAGACCTGTGCTCATTTGGTTTGGCAGCTGGTATCTGGGGATATCTCATAGCATCTCACATGGCATTAGATGTGAGCCACCATTAGATCTGGGCCACCAAATCCTATCCCAGCCATTTACAATTGCAATTTAAAAATGGAGTTCAGACCATCTTTGTAGATGTATCCAACTTGGTCACAGTCTTTACATGAGAAAACAAGATATGTAACAGCTGGCCAGTGACAGCACTGCGAATTAAAAGCACAGAGCGTCTTGTGTGACAGAATAGGGATAATATGGTTTGATGTGAAATGTACCCTGCAATAAGAATAAGTAGGGTTGTACTTAGTCTCTACATTCTCTTCCTTTGTTTCAAGTTAGGAGATCTTGAAATAGAGGAAAAAACTAAGAGAAACAAGGCAGTCAACATTGTTAAATGTCTTGGTGAGTATATGGATTTGGTCTATCTTCAAGAAGCAGCATGTAAAATGTTTTATTATACTGAAGCCGGAGAAAAAAAAACAAAAACAAAACCCAAAAAACCTTGGTCATAAAAATATGTATATCTACCACTCAACAGTGAATGACCTAATGCATATAGGCCCTTCCATATATGGGACTTCAGCCACATAACTGTTTATTGTCTTAACAATTTTTTGTACCTGTTTCTTTGTTTGTTTGTAGGTATCTTTTCTAACTGAATTTCCATGCCTGACAATTCAGAAGGAACATCATTTTATTGCAACTCTTAATGACACTAGAAATGTTTGAGGATTATGTATTAAGAGTGGAGACTGAGCTCAGAATGATTGTTTTCTTCCTGCTGTGGAAAAAGTCTATGTGAGTATTTACTTTTCCAGCTCTTACAATTTTCTGTAACTGCAGGTATGAAGTATTTTAAAAACATCTTTATATTCTTCCTCCGGCTTATTGTCTGCATTCTAGATCCCAAAGCTGCTCTAACCCCATTACCACAGTTTATGTCTGCACTTGGTAGTAAAAGCCGATGTAAAGGCTTCAGGTGTTTGTGAAACACTGCGTCAATGTAATTTAGAAGCATTGTAGTTGGAGAGGGAGAGACAAGTTTTTCAAAAATCCATGATGCACTGTTTGACGCCAAAGAAACAGTTTCTCCTTTGACAGCCTTTGTGTTGCTACCTATAAAATAGCAATAAGGGCACTCCTCTTAGCGATAATAACCCAGCTGAGTCTCTAAGCCTTTTAAAGATGTATTTGTGAAGCACCAAGAGAAGAAAAACTGAAATACTGAGTGGAACCTACAGCAGAGGTAAAATGTTCCTGTTTAAACTGGACACTCTAATATATACTGCGGGCTATATTGCAGAAAATGACACCATTAGGAAATGAAAACTCATTCCAGCAACTTATAATCAGTCTTTCAGCAGCTTAGGGAGTTAGTATTGAATAACACGGTATGCCTTCAGCTTCAGTGGGTCTTTAAATGCTGCCGTTAAAGTGGCTGCTACATTGACTTGGTGTAAAAACCTGTAAAAACTGTAAAAAAAATGATGGGTTTGTGCCTGCAACAATTGTGCTGGCACACGCAAAAAAAAAGGCACGTTCTAGCATGCCCTGTAGCACAAATAATAAACTTAGACTATCGGAGGTTTAAGTCAAGGCCTACTGCGTTCCTTTCATCCTCTTCAGAAGAAAGTGGACCGTCTGTTCTGCTGTTCAGTGTTACTCTTCAGCACTGAATTTGGGGTTGAATTTTAGAGGACGTGATCTGAGGTAGGCAGTATCTTAGGCAGAACCAAAGGATTTATTATAGAGACAACAAAGCCTTTATATACCTATATAGATACATACATGTATGCATATATGCATATATAAGTTTTTGTATATACACACATTATGTACCCCAAAGGTAGTGTGGCAAAGCACAGTATCTGTTTAGCTAGTCTGTAAATTATCATCTCTTTCACCTCCACCCAGACACTCACATGCTGCTGGGAAAAAATGCAACGAAAGATGCAGTAAGAGCACCTTGCAGTGCTATATTTTTACATCCAGAAATGTGAAAGACCATTTTATCGACAGAGATTTTGAACATGTGGTGATTTGGGGAAATATATTCCAGAAAACAAGCTCCCTTTCTCACACACTCACTCACATACAGAGATCCTTACTCAGCCATGGTGTATGCCCAGCAATGGTCTATTTTGAGCTCATCCACAGTGAAAAATAACTGTGCAAGGAGCTTGGAGCTCCCAACTCTTGAATAAATACGTTGGGTTTTTGGCTACATATGAGAGTTTTTTATTCACAGGACTTTGGTTTTGGGGTTTTTTTTTTTTTAAATTTTCTTTTTTAATCCTTCTACTTATTTGCCTTCCCACCTGCAAACTCTAACTTAAAGTACCTCTTGTTCTGTTCCTACACAACTGGGCCATAATTTTTTGTCCTTTATTGTGCAGAGGAAAAGGAGATCCAGGTAAAAAGGTGAGCAGTTGAAACCAGTGTTAACTGAGTGAATAAGGAGAATACTTTGAGCTTTATCCATTTATCAAAAAATGGATTAATTACTTTAGGTTTGCAGCTTGGTTCTGAACCTGACCCCTGACCTCACTGGTAATCAATGTCATAGTTGCACTATGCAAGGAGACAAATGTGCTGTTATTAGCAATTAATATCACAGATGACCTGAGCTCTAAAGGTTTGATTGTGGCCTGAAGGGACATTTAAATGCTTTATGTTAGCAGCTGGAGGTTTTATATATGTCATTGTGTAAAGTCAGACCATTGTGAGGACTCTTAAGGCACTCATAAACAGGACAAGAATATTTGAATCTCTGCTTCAGCACCTCATGCAAAATATGAAGAAAAGTCTCCACATCTTAGAGACTAAGAGACAGACTATGCAAAGACAAGCTGATCACTGTTTTATTAAAATATAAAGAAAAAAGCAAGTCAAGTTGTAGCAAATACCTGCCTCATGGTCTCTTTTTTCTTTTATAACTGCTATTGACATAAAAAGACACTGAGCATTTATATATGAACCAATTTGCACTTAAAATGAGAATCCAAACAGATGGCAATACCAGCATCCAACATAACTCTCTCAGGAGTCATCTAAAGCCAAAACCACTTAAACTCCCACCATACCATCCCTTTTCCCCTGAAAGCTTTGTAGACACCTGCAGTGCTTCTTATGTCTTCAGCTGGACTGGTTTAATTAATTAAGAGAAAATACACATGCTTATACACCACTAGCTGGAACAGCAGGTCGAGCGCATTCTAATGGGCTAGTCCAGAGCCAAACTATCATGTGTAGACCTCTGACGGGTACCTTGAAACAAACAGAAGTACTTACTTTCCACAGTAGGGGCATTAGACCTGGTTTTGATGTAGCAACCTGCTGTTCAGAACACAGCTTAAAACATTCTAAGCCTATAGTACCCACCTGACCCGAGACTGCTCCAACAATCAAAGCCCAAATGAGGAAAAAGAGGGAAAAAATATGTGGCTGAAGATCCTTCCACAGTGGTGATGCCACATTCTTGGGGCTAGAGGGGTCCAGACATCAACAGGATGACAGCAGTCCAGCAGTCCATGAAGCTACATCATAAAACCCAAGGATCTAAATATAAATGCCCTCTGAAACTTTTTATTAGACACATCTTTTAATTTCTCCATGCAAAACCTGAACAGTTATATTAGCTCTGACAATATGGAGGAAAACTGATTCACTGCTATCCCTCCAAAAGCATCATGTAAGGTGAGTGGCCTCATTCTCCAGATCCCCTGGTCTCTCCAGCTGTGGTCTGTTGTCTCCCTGTCCATATTTTTGCATCTCAGTTTCCTACCACGAGTCCTGACAGACTCTGGACTGCTAAACAGCTCTTCTGCCACAATGTCTACTGTCTATTGTTGTCTCCTGGAGCAACACCTCCCAGATAGGAAACTGATGATGTCTTGAAAGGTTTCTCTCATGAGGCAGGTCATTCTGATGGTCCTGGACTTCCTTGGAAAGGAGGTGGTGATCAAGATGCAGAAATGCCTCACATGTTGCTCTGGCTTGGGGAGCAACACATAACCCCAAAATTCACTATGAAAAAGACTGCAAGGTCTCTATTGGTTTAATAAACCAACACTTGAGTGTTGGTGCTTGTATCACAGGTATTTCTCCTGGAAGTCCATCTATAACCTCAGGATTCAGAAAGTGAAAAAAGCAACCTGAACAGTCATTCTCTTCAAGGCCCCTAAAAGATGCACTGCATCCTTCACAGTCTGAGGATGGTGAAAAAGTGCAGTAGAGGTTGAGACATCTGGACATATTTATCTGCCTGTTGGGCAGGTGACCATGTCTGTTTTCATCAACAACCATAGCATCAGGGATGTAAGACCCAGTACTGGGTCACGGCAGCACTGATTGCCCTGTTACTGTGGGGAAATGGCTCCTTTCTGGCCTTGCAGAGGTTGTGGGGATTTACAGGCCCAATATTTTACTTTGTATTTGCCATAGGCTAAAAGGCAATGTGTGGTGACTCATGAAGTCTTGGAAATGTAATTACCTATGAAAGCACTCAGAGTAACCTCTAAAATTCACCCCTTTTCTCTTAAAATGTCAGGAGAAAATGCAAAGGCAATAAACTTTGCAGTAATAAGGGAACTTTATCATCGAGCAGGCCTATGAAACCTACATTATCTTAAATAGCCTAAAGTTATTTAGGCTAGTCACCACATAATGAATGTCATTAGCATCGAGAGAAGTGAATATGTGCGTGCAGATCATTGCAAAGAATTTGGATGCATTATGAGATATAAAAAAATCAAAAAACACTGGGCTGGAGATAAGAAACTCATTGTCCTGATAGTGCTCAGAGCTGCAGAGGTACAGAATTTATTTCCTCTATTCAGAAAGGAGAAGTGGGTAGACATCTCAATTTTCTTGTCATTGTTTCTAAGCAAAATGCAGTTGCTCTTATGTAGAAATTAAAGTTGAGCTAATTGATGATTAACAGCATGAGGAGGAAAAAAATCATAGTAATGTAGCAGTCAAGATGGGGACAGGCAGTTCTGAAAATAAGCAGGTGAGAGTGGCATTTTCTCATTTTCTCTGTAAGTACTACATGACTCCGGAGGCATTTGTTAATCAAAATAATGAAACAATTCAGCTGGCATTTGTCAATTCACCTGAGTGTGCTCACCTGATTAGCTTTGGTCTCCTGTTGTGACCTTGTAACTTAATGGAGTCATGATATGAACAGCAGCCTAAGAATTGCCCCAAAATCTTCTTTGCTGATATTGTTCATGTCATAATATCATCATGGTCTCAGGTTGCACCAGGTAAGGTTCAGATTGAATATTAGAAAAAATTTCTTCACAGGAAAGGTTGTCAGGCGTTGGAACAGGCTGCCCAGGGCAGTCGTACAGTCACCATCCCTGGAGGGGTTTAAAAGGCATTTAGATGAGGTTCTTAGGGACATGTTCTAGTGCTAGAGTTATGTTATGTTTGCACTCGATGATCTTAAGGGTGTCTTTGAACCAAAATTATTCTAGAAGAGCAAAAAGATGTGGCAAACCCAGCATTACTTAGGGGATAAAATATATGAAGGAACACTTTTTATTTTTTATTTTCCTGTGCAATACTGATTAATTATGCCCTATTATAATTTGCATTTTGAGAAAGGTAGTCTGCATGCTTTTTTCTTTTCTCTTTGCATTTGCATCTGAATTGGCGGCAGGAGCAGGCAGGGACGGGCAGGGCACAGGCAGCTGCCTCTGTCCATGGTGCTGCTTCCTGCAGAAATTGCTGCTCCTTCTCTCCCCATGTACTGACAAAAAGGGTTTCAGCAGATTTATGTTAATTTTTGTTAACATCAGTGCCAACACAAGTGATTATTAATTGTGTTTTCTTTGGCAAGTGCTCATCTCTAAAGGGCTTTTGTACATTAATACCCCAGTTATCCTCTATGGCTGTGAGACTCACTATAATCACCCCAGGGAGGAATTTTCTTCTGGTCTGACCTGAAAGTCTAAAATGATGAAGGTTCCCTTTGCAGCCAGCAGACCTCTAGTTGGTAAAGTCCAGGACAGAATTAACTCAGTGCTAAAAAATACGTCTGAATAGGTCAAATAGATAGTGACTTCAAAATAACTGTGTATTGTTTATAAAACAAGCTGTCTTGCATCAGTGCAGCTGTTTATACTGAACTTACGTAAAGCTACATGAAGATAATTTCAACCCATTCAATACCAGCCCACATTAAAACAGTCAAAATCACAATAATATCTCTCACTCAAGATAGGATTCATCTTCTCCAGTGATGAAACTGTTAAGTGAGATACCTATTCAGACCTGCATTATTCCAGGCTCCTTCTAAAGTCAATGAAGAGAGATGGGTGTACTGAGGATGATCCTAAATTAGTTGCTTAAAATAGGTGAGATTAATCACTCCCAACTTTACAAAAGGGTTGGAGTCAATTAGCTAAGCAATAAAGGAGAAGCTTGTTGCTTTTGTTAGCATTGCTGTTGCTTGCCAAATATGTCTTCTGTAGATTACTCTGTATGACTTCACCATTGATTCATGCACCCATGCAAGCTACTCATGTGCCAGGCTTGGTCTTTCTTACGTTTTTTTTCTAAACATTCATTTGCTTAGCTTCTTATACCTCTACAGGAATGCCGCTTTTTGCTCCCTGATGACCCTAAAGTACATTCCCAGATATTGTTCTGTCAAATGCAAATCCCAAAATCATATAACAACTAGGACTGTGTTTGGGTTTTTTTTTCCCCCTCTGACTCTCAACAAAGCAGACATTTGCCACTCTTGCTACTTTATTGTCTCAAGTAACAAGTATCTGAACATGATGAATTCTAGCAAATTCCCTTAAAAGTATGCAGATTAATTAAAAGTCTGCTCCACATTCCTCCCTTAAGCCTCTAGGCTGTTAATAAACAGAAGAAAATCTTATTTCAATAGCCTCTCTTCTAATTAACATTCTTCTCTGCTTTTCCCTGGGTATCTTAAACATCTAGTACCACACTGCAACTCAGTTGGATAGTGTCTTCCTACAGACAGTGCATAGCCCTCTATGATATTAGAAGTTAGATAACTAGCAATGTTCAATTTATGTTAAAAATTAAACATGCATGGAAAGCCAATGTCTAAAGTTACTCATTCCCTTCCTTTCCCTTTGGCTTTGGTTGTATTTATGGTCCATTTGTTTGATTTTATTATCTTAGGCACCTCAGTTTAGCTGCTTGAGTGCATGCATTGGTTCTACCAGAGGAGATCATTAGGACCACATGAACCCACAATAAAGAAAAAAAAGCCTAATAATTTACCTTGCTCTTTAAGAAATGAAATGCTGAACATATTCAAAACTAGAATTAAATATGACTCGAAGAAGTCCATGCATACACCATCTATTTCACAGATCTCACCGTAAGTTCAGATTAAAGTGGCCCAAGGCTTCTGAAACTTATGCAGTAAATAAATTTCTGCATTGTTGCTTTAGTTTATGCTTATCTACAAGCACCAAAATGGCAGTTCTGCAAAAAGATAGCCTTCTCAGAACTTGGCGAAATGTCTCATAGTCATCCTATTCCAGTTGGTGACCTTTTTAGTTTTTCCAAGATAATCTTCTATATGCATGTATTCTGACAAGTATAGAAGATCCAAGTCAGTTGCCAAATGACCAGAGTCAAATATATAATAGACATCATAGAGACTGAAGTGCACAACAGAAGTTGAACGTCTTTGTTATTATTTAGTGTTATTCGGCGTGGGGGTGGTGTTTACTTTCATGTAAAGTGTTTTAGTTTGTACTAAATCTCACTCCTCACACCCAAATCTCACTCCTCACACCCAAAGGGAAAACAGCAAGAGAAGAAAAAATAAGTAATGGTGAAATAAAAATAATAGAGAGGGGAGCAAACCTCTTTCTTCCACATTGTTCTTGGCCACCCTAAATTATTTTGATCAAAACATAATAAACCACTCATTTTTATTTAGCATTTATTCAATTCTTTTTGTATTGATTCAAATCTATTAAAAACATTAAATCAGCTTCTACTTCAGTAACAGTTACCTAAGCATAATGGTTTTCAAACACTTTTCCCAGTTTAACTTCATGCATTTTTTTCTGGTGTTTCAACCACAGCAGTATAATATGGTCAAAAAGTTCAAGCTGGAGCACTGCTGTTTGGTGACAAGGGTTTCCTCTGATTATGGGATACATGTGGATTTGTTTAAAGATTACTGATTCTGAAGATGTTTTTGCCTTCGAGTTGCTCTTTTTGAAAAAGGAACTCACCTTCATTGCAAAGTCATTGAAGGCTCCTCAGTAACAAATTTACTAGGTTTATGTGTCACAGCACATTTCTGTTCAACTCTTGAGAAAATAACCACAATTATTAGGTTATTTTAGAACCTTCCATTAAAGATGAGGGTATAAATGAAAATGCATTAGTTCAAATTAAATAAACTGGCTCTGGAGAGATAATATTTTCAATAGATGTTCTGATGAAAGTATTTGGCTTTGGTCCTTGAAGTACTCACAAACATTTAAAAATTAAAATTAAAAATTAAAAGTATTTAAACATTTAAAAATTAAAAGGTATTTAAACATTTAAAATCTAAATTAAAAATTAAAAGTATTTAAAGGGTAGCTACAAAGAAGATGGAGACTCCCTTTTTACAAGGAGTCACACGGAAAAGATGAGGGGTAATGGGTACGAGTTACTCCTGGGGAGATTTCAATTGGACACAAGAGGGAAATTTTTAATGATGAGAACAATCAGTGCTGGAATTACCCCCAGGGGAGAGGTGGATTCCCCAGCATTGGACACTTCATAGATTCAGCTGGACAGGGCGATGTGCTATCTTATCTAGACGGTGCTTTTGCCAAGAAAGCTTGGACCAGATGATCTCTGTGGTTCCTTCCAGCTTGGTATTCTATGACTCCATGATTTGTGTTACAATCTTCTTGCATTTCACCCCTAAAGAACCTGTCTTGGGCTGAAATTACTCTTCATGCTTTTTCTAGGGGATTTTTGTACAACTATTTATGTACTAGGTTTATTTATTGGACTAGCAGTTTAAACTGAGTCCCAGAGACTGTCTTGCATCTCAAAGTGCAGACTTTGTCAATCCTGATCCTTTGCTGTGGACCTGGTAGTGTTCTTACAAGTCCTTTTTTCTTCCTGCATAAGTTTCTGTTCACTTTTCATTCATTTCTCTGTGTGAGTCTTTCAACTGCAAATTACTCTGACAGTTTTTAGAATGGAAATGTACTATTTTCTGTCCTGTGAGTTCAATTAGCTGTATTTGCTTGCTTGTATATTTACCATAATTTATGAAAATGATGCCACTTTATTTGTGATTTTCACAACTTGAGATGAACACGGGCTCACACTCATGGATAGCTTTCCTTATATTTTTTTTTGTATTCAGAAGATTTTCAAAATCCATAATTAGCATCAATAGTCATTCAGAGTCTGACGAATTAATATAGGCATTCACTGAATGCATGGTTTGTGAAAGCAAACATCACAGCTTCTGGATGTCATAAATGCTTCATTGTTCTGCTCCACCTTAGCAGCTAATGGATTCGGCTTATATATTTCATATTTTCTGTCAATGGTTACAGCACTGGATTCTTCTTTATTTTCAAAACCAAGAATGTGTATGTGAATTGCCCTCAATTCCTTTTTTTTTTTTCTTTATTTATCCTAGATCTGCACATCAATAATGCAGGTTATGTTAAATTTTCCAGTGATTTTACACTTAAATATTGTATATCTATCTGTTGTAAACTATAATTGTTTTACCATATAAAAACACACATAGAAATCAACTTCAGACAAAACTAGAGCAATTATTAAAGCCTCTGCTTTCTTCTCTGCGAAGAAAAAATTCACCAGATTCAGTCTCACAGCCACAGAAGCCTTGAAAATCCCTTTATCTTACTTAATACACTATGTAGGAAGATTTATGACTTTCGGAATAATGTAGCTTGGGCACTGTGGAAATTCAGTAACTCTCAAAATAGGGCTGGCATTTTAATTTTGGCCTGACAGTTAATATGAGATCTTCTGCAAATGTAAGATCCAGATAATCCTTCTTAAATTCATCTTTAGTTTAATATCCCAGATTGATAATGATTTTTTTTCTCTATTTTTCACTACTTATCAGTGTGTCATGTAATAGGAAAAGCTTTCATAAAGACTTCGGTAGACTTTGGTGCAACTGAAGGTTGATGCCACCTCACCCCGTTTACTGTCTGCCTGTGTTCTACATTTTTCCAATGGTAGATTTTTGAGTTTTACCTGTAAAGACCACTGAATAAGTCTGGAAACAGCCCGTGACAATTGACCCTGGTTACACCAGAATTCTTTTGCTATATTTTTTATGTTCACACATTCTGCGAACGTATTTCCAGGTGATTTAGAGGCTTACTGATAGAGTTGGACTGGGGGATGAAAAGGGGGGTCTAAGTGACAGTTTTGAGGATGTCAGAAGAACATGTGCACCTCTGGTGATGTGACCTGACCGAGCTTCCCCAAAACAGTACTGGGATTTTGTGGCAAAATAAAAAACTGAAGGCAGGTCCCTCCCACATCTTTCTAATCCTGGATCTGCAAAGCCATTGCTTCTTACTTGTTGGTGCCATTGATTTTCTCCAAAGTACACAATATAACATTATTTTTCTTAAAGTTAGGCTGATGTCTCCTCAGAGAAGAATATATTGGGGGTGCAGCTCAGTTCATAGAGGGACCCTGACATTTTGAGGTGTATCTGTACATAAATTGAAATCCTATTAACAATCCCCTAATCCATTTTCCACTGATCAGGAACCAAGAAGGGAGGGAATATGCAACTCCTGGCTGTGGACAATAGCATTGCAATACCATTAACCTTCACAACACAAATCCAATTATTACATCTTCTTACTGCAGCTAATCCATCTGATTTAAGCCACGGTGAGAGACGTTTCTCACTTCATTAAAGCGTTAACGTTTCTTTTTCCTTCTTTCATTTCTGAACCTGTCAGAGCTGCTCAAAACTCTATTCATCCTTTTTCTCAATCCACATTTACTCTACCTCAGACTCAAAACTACAGCCACTATAGGCAGAGGGATAAAGAGGAGGAGGTGTGAATATGCTGTTAATGTTGTCATGCTAAATTTGTCCAATTAAATGATGGTTTTAAGAAGTGTGTTGTAATCTTAAATTTGGTAGCATTACTGGGAAAAGGGAAGACTGTTACTAACATGTTTGATATTGAATGAAATTGATCCTGGTGTCTTTAAAATGGATATTTTACATCTTCTTCACCTGCACTACTAACCGAGCCATTGGATTCTTAGTCTTCCAGTGTGTCTGTTCTGCTCTTCTGGGCCTGATTCCCAAATGAGACAATCAATTCATTTGAACTGTGAACTTCAATATCTCTTTTACTCTATTGCCAGGTGCCCAGTAGCTCTGCCAGTGCTCATCCATCCTCACTTAAGTATTTTTCCTCTCCTAGGTGTGTGCTGAAGTCTCTAGCACTGTTGCCATTTAAGCAGATTAACGAATAAGAGAGCTGAAATCCTTACTTCTAGGTAGGATTTAAAGTCTACACCACAGTGAGAGTGTCCACTAGCATGGGCTGGGCTTCAGGTCATACTCCTTATAATGTACTGGATGCTTTGAAGCCTTTGCTCTGAGGGTAAAACCCTGATGCCCACCAGACCACTGGGTTATCCCTCTGCTTAATAAAAACAAATGGACCTGTAATGAAGAGTACTGATGCCAGACCCATGACTGGAAGTAATCATCATTCCTCCATCGACTTCTGTGATGATTTAAGGACATTAACTGACCATCAGTTCAGCGGAGCATTAAATCAGTGTCACACAGGAGAAAAATAATTCCCCCTACCCCATTACTATTGAATAGGTCTATACAGCACAGTGTGTCCAATGTTAATTTTGGCAATGCAGCCTCAATTCTATTTCACAATAGGGTTTTATTTTTTCCCAGCATGGAGACATTCAGTAGCCTGCGTGCTCAACAAAGGCACCGCCTGCATTCCAGCCTCTTGCCAACAAGCCCATGATTTGTATTTGACTTAGTGTTTATTGTTGGGGTTTTGTTTATGTGATTTACTGAGATAAACAATGTTGATTGTGTGGACAGAAACTTAATAACTACATTGCACAAGTCTGAAAGTTGCATGTATTTTTAGCATATGCCAGGCTTGCTTTGTTTTGATTTGCTTCAGTTTGGTTTTGCAATTAGGATATAAGTGTTTAGTTTATGAAATGCAAGCCACTGCATTTCCAGAATTTGGGATTAAACTTGGGATTCTTGGACTTAAAATCTGAGCATTTACTGCTGTTCAGTTCCACCCCTTCTGTCTGTGCTAGTGCTCCAGCTGCGTCTGAAAATGTATCTGAACTAATCAGAAACTGGGGCTTTTCTGGGTCCTCGTCCATCCCAGGACTTGGGTAAACACTCTGGCACCATTCTTACATGGAGTGCCTGTCTTCTGCAACACCACCACTGTCACTGTCTACAGTTGTTCCTGCTGAGATTGTCCCTCATGCTAAATCTGAGGCAACAGAAGGGTCTCATGTAACATCTGTGATGTAAGTTGACTGAAGAAGGAAGAAAAGATATTTCCATTGGATTCTGCCTTCTTTTCATTAGTCAATGCAAGTTTTGAAATCCCAGGAAATTGGAGGTTTTCCTCTTAGCTTCATGTTCTTCCAGTGTATCCAGGATGAATGAAGCTTGCTTATAACAAATAAAAATCTAAGGACAATTTAAAATTTAGATTATTTTATTAAAATAAATTTTCTTTTTAACGAGAACATATTTTGAAACTCTTATGTTCCTCAACCAACAGTGGATTACACATAAGAAAATTTAACTGTTATTGACTCTACTGAATAATAGGTTTGTATTCTTAAGGTGAGTGGGTGAGATGTATATTTTTTATGCTGAAGGTCTCCTGATTTTGCTGTTAGTTTAAATGATGATTTTTCCTTTCAAAATCCATGGACCCCTTCCTCCACCCTCACCTTACCCAGTACTGTGACAAATATATAGAAAAATCTTAAGGGAGAAACAATTACATGCAGCAATAATATTTACCATTGCACTAATTTTGGTCTGCTAAACAATCATCTTCCAACTCCAAAGAAATATTCTCATCCACCCTGTGTATTTAGCACGGTTGTACCCCGTGTGGCCCCCACACACCACTTAATATCAGACAAAAAGAGTTGCAGAAATTGTGACTTATGTTGTAAAAGTGAGAAGCGGTCCTTTAGTTCTTCTGTGTCTGCACAGCACGTAGCATCATGGTTCCCAATATAACTTTGGGGGCTCCTGGGACCTAAATTCATTCAAGTGTTTTCATGGTATTAATTGTAGCTGGAAATTGCAAGGACAGCACTGAATTTCCACCCTCTCTGAATGTAACTGGGGGATGCAAAGACAATATCTAACTCAGAAAATGAGGCGATGTTGCTCCCTATTTCTGTCACATATGAAGGATAGTTTGTCTGTCTCAGCCTCCTGTGTTAAACAGGAATGATGGAAGTTGCAGTGATTTTCACTTATTTCAAGTCCTCGGCAGGAAGGGTCACAGTGCAGTTTAAAGACTGAGAGGTCTTTCTTGCATGGTGGCAGGATCTGATAGAGCTATTATCACTGAAAAATGAGGTCTTAGGGTAGCAATTCTCTTATGCAAATATCACTTCAGCAGCAAGTAGTAGTTCACAAAAAAAAAGAAATCTTAGGAATTCTTAAGGAAGAAATAGAGGAAAAAACAGAAGGCATTGCTATGAGACAAAAGGTGATGTGCTCACATCTTGAAAATTGTGTGCAGTTCTGCTCACCTTATAGTAACTCTGGAAAAGCTACTGGGAAGATTGATCACAAAAGGGATGATCCATCACTTATGGATGGCATCGGAATGAGGAGCAACTGAATAGGTTGGTAGGTATCCAGGCAGTGGGGTGACTGAAAAGGGTGCGATGGACACCTGTGAAATCAAGAGTGATGTGAGCAGTGTCAGAGAAGATGAAAAGGCAGCAAATGGTCCCTGCTTTTCTTGTGTAGCAATTATTCCACACCAAATCAAACCAGCAAGTGCCCAGTTCAAAACAAACAAAAGAAGATGCCAAAAAAAAAAAAAAAAAAAAAAGAGAAAATAGATGCTGAACTGTGAAACTCTGAAGCATGTTTGAGCTAAAAGTTGCATGAGTTCTAAATCACTTAGAGATATTCAGGAAAATAAAACCCATAAACCACACAAACACATCACCTCATCTCATGGTGTTGTCCAACCCTCTACCTCATACCCAAGTCTCATACTGTGGTAGGTTGATAAAATATACCAAGGAAATTTCTCATATTCCTACATCCATCCCGGGGCAACTGCTTTGGACACATTGAAGATGGGATACTGAGAGAGGTGGTTTTGAGGACTGATCCCACAAGGATATTTTTACAGTTTTTACCTTCTCAGTGCACCTATTTTTAATGTTTATTTGCTGCACAGAGCAGCACTTGAGTGAGAAGTGAGTACATGAAGGCAGTTGGTGGATTAAATCTATAAGATTGAAGTGTGGGGAAAAAACACCTTATTAATACTCCTTGACTGAGGGTGTGCTATTTGACCACCTATGGTTTGTGAGAACATCACCTCAGAGCTGCGTCATTCCAAATAAATAATGACAGGGGAAAAAACTACCAGACGTGTTTTGCAATTATACTCTTCCTCAGATACAAAATTGAAATGAAAAATAGAAGCGGCTTCATATTTAAAGGAAACAGCATAACACACTTGGTGAGCTACAAAGTTTTTGCAGGAACATTTATATTACTTAAAGAAAAAAATAAAGGTGTTAACTGAATGATAAAAAAAAAAAAAACAACAAAAACAAATAAGAGAATAAATACTTTGTGTCAGCCTCAAAAACTTTTATTTCTTAAAGAAATAAAAAGGGGAAAAATAATTTTGTGGCGACCAAACCGCTCATCCCAAATAACTTTTATTTTAGCTGTTATGGAGAATATTTTTTAATAACATCATTTTCAAAAGATTAATCAAAGATATCAGTTTGGTTTTTTTTAATTGTTAACTGGACATGAACACATTCAGTGATTTAATTGACAGATTAAAAACAAGATTTGTGCAAAAAGAAATTTTCCAGCTCTATTGCAAACAATGTTAGTCAGGATTAGCTCCCATAATTAGTCTGTACAATGTCTAGCCTCAATATGTGCTTGCAACCAGTGCTAATTCTAGGATAATAATAACAACCAAAATTCTAAGTGTATGTCTGAATCTTACCTAAACATTCTAATTACATTGAGATCACCCACAGAACTGAGATGCTAAACGACATTCTTGTTCAACAGCTGCAGAGATAAAAATAACCTACCCGTCGTCTCATATTTTTCTGCTTTCCACAACAGCTGGTGCCAGACTCAGAAATTACAGAAAATGCAAGAAAATGAAGGTGGGTTGGACTAAGTGGCAGCAGAGTATTTTGACCTCCTCGAAGGGCTGGATTCTAACACGGGTAAGACTTTAGAACCAGTGCAGCTGGAAGAAGGGACTTGAATAGGCTGAGATTTCACAGATCACTTTCCAAAATTCTTTATTTAAATCAGATTTGAGCCCAATCCAAAAATTTAGATCTCACACTCCAGACATTAAAAAGCAAAGGAAAAACATTCATGCTTTTAATCTCACCCTGCTGATCTTTTTACCGAAGACAACCATTAACCAAGGTTCCCTCTTTACTTTGAGGTTTTCTGCCCTCAGTGTACAAACCATTTTTCCTGCTATCCTGGATTTGTGCATATTTGTTTCTTCCAGTCCCTGTATGTTTTGGGATTGGAAACTTTCTTAAACAAGTATAATTTGACGGGGAAAGCAGCTGTACAATAGCAAAGCTTCCATGCAGCTTATGTTCCTTTTTTCCCTCTGCTCTTCACCAGGCCTGATGTCCTCCTCAGATTTCTTTGCAACAAATGCAGACTTTTCATAGCTGGGCATGATAACCCAAAAATATCACTCTCATAATTAAGAAACATATGTGTGTTGCATGCTAACAACCATAGCAAAGCTGGCTGGACTAAGCATCCCACTTCAGTATGAGCTGGATAAACTACGTATCTCCATCCACAATGTCTACATGTCCTTTCAGAGTTTCCATAGCTGTTTAGCAGATTATTTCTTTCACCCAGCTGGTTTCAGAAGGCAAATAAAAAGAGTCTCTCTGTCTCTTAATTTGACGTAATCCTTCTGCTGAATAGTAGTAAGGTCTACTGTGGGTTATGCCTAGGGTTAGACAAAACCACAAGTAAACTAGCTCGTTTCCAAAGGCAGTACATTTCAGCATGTGCAAAACCAAAGGTATTAAGTATATATGTACATATATATATATATATATACTGAAACAACATTTCAGCCAAAAAGCTTCAAATCTCAGAATAAGAGAGGACTAAGAATATTAAAAAGGGATTTGTTTCATCTGGTCAACATACTGTAACATTCCCAGCGGACTATAAATGAGAGTTCTTTGATTTCCTCAAAGCCCGAAGGCAAGCAAGTTAACTGACTCTTTCTAACAGGAATGATGTTTCTTATAGCCTGGACATGCATATTTGCATTTTATGAGTCAACCCAGTTGACTTCTAAATGAGCCCCATTGCAATCCCAAGGCAAATCTGCTCCCCCTAAAGACACAGAGGGAGTCTTTTGTTTGGGATGCACCTCACTTAAGGTTATATATCCCACTTTCTGCAGGAGTTATCCCACTTTCCTTTACAGCTGTGGAGAGAAATAGTCATTTTGAGGTATTGTCCATCTGCCCAGATTTAGACAGCTCCTTTAGAGAGAAACAGATTGTTTCACTGGGCTTCACAGACTCTACTCACCAGATGTCTCTTGTGCAGAGTGGCAGCTGAGATTTGTCAGCTCAGTGGAAGATATCAGATGAATGTCACTCTCTGTGGCCTAAGTAGTTAATATTCCAAATGATTATCTCAAAGACTCTCATCCTTTCGTCATCGAACCCTTTCTGGTCCTGGTTTGCTTGTCTGGAGCCATACTCTACCTCAAGGTTTTAAGTTTTTTCAGCAACTAGAGCAACAATTTTCTCCTGTCTCCCAAAATCTCTAACCCAGCAGCTCACAGGCTTTTCTCACCTCTTCTCTCTTCCATAATCATAATATTATTTCCATTTACAGTTCTAGGCTAGCCACTCTACTTGGGGCCCTGGTTACAGTAAAATGCAATATATGCTCTTTTGGACAAGGATTGCAATAATCCTACCCATCTGCTAAATATCTTCGGTTGAGTCCTGAGCTTCCTCCTCCAGAGCAGTCCTTTTCGTGACCAGCTCCCTTACTAAAGCTCACTGATATTGTGTCCCTGTCATTACACTGCCTAGTTTTTTTGGAGAGGTTTAAATTTCCATTCAAGAAGAGAACACACTGGAGCTAATAAAAAAGCAAATGGCTCTCTGCTGCAGGTTACTGGTATCCTAGTTCTGTTTGTTGCTATATATATTTCTCCAAATGGTTATTAAGCAGATTGCTTTCCCTTCTAACTGGTTAAGAACATGAATTTCTTCTAACAGTAGTGTCTCCTTCCACCCTGTGGACCCCTTTTGGAGTCATTTCTCTGTAAGGATGACACTCACTGATGTGCATTGTCCTCCTTCTTCTTCCCAGAGGGGAGCTGGCACACACTTCAAACAGCATCTCTAACTGCATTTTGCAACAATCCAGCCCTCATCACTGACATTAATATATATTTGCAAAACATCTCTCTCAGGTCATCATCACCATTAACTCCTACCTTGTGCTTTCCTCTGGACAGCACGAAATGCTTTGCAAAAGAGAGGGGACTATCAGCATTGCTCTGCAGATGGGAAAACTCAATTTACCAGTTCAGCCAAGCTCTAACCTGAGGTTCAAGCAGTTACCAAACAGACTGCCTGCTCTGTCACTCTGCTGAGGATTATCTTCAAAGCAGAGCTGGTGGGAATGACTATATGAGCTCTCATAAATCACTTCAGGGTGAAGTTCAGGAGCTGAGCTCTCATAAATCACTTCAGGGTGAAGTTCAGAAGGTGAAATTAAGCCCTTTCCAATATCTGAGCACCTCAGGCATGTGACATGGGCCATTCTGCTGTGCAGTACATAAATGCCACCAAGGCAGCAGAGACAAACCTGGCTATGGATGTGGATTAGTAGCCAAAAAGGCCAACGGCATCCTGGCTTGCACCAGCACTAGCGTGGCCAGCAGGACCAGGGCAGGGATTGTCCCCCTGGCCTGAGCACTGGGGAGGCCAAACCTCGAATCCTGGGGTCAGTTTTGGGCCCCTCACAAGAATGACCTTGAGGTGCTGGAGTGAGTCCCAAGTAAAAAGTGATAAGACGAGAAGAAATGGCCTCAAGTGGTACCAGGGAAGGTTCAGATTGGATATTAGGAAATATTTTTTCCCAGAGAGGATTGTTAGGCATTGGAACAGGCTGTCCAGTGCAGCAATGGAGTCACCATCCGTGAAAGGGTTGAGCAGATGCAGAGATTAGGTTCCTAGGGACATGGTTTAGTGCCAGCGTTGGGCTAACAGTTGGACTTGATGACCTTGAGGGTCTCTTCCAGTCAAAATGATTCTATGATTCTGTGATCCTGCAGTTCTATTATTCTAATTGAGTGGGACTGAAGTGGTGCTGTTTGCCCTTCTCACACCACCCTGGAAAGCCACAGGGACCCAACAAGGCCACATCCTGCACCTAAGTTGTACCTATCCCACAACCATTGTATTGATTCTGCCCTGTATCTATCCCACAACTACCTATTCACCCTACACAGGACCTTGCTATGCAAGTATAGCACTGTACTGTCTGCCTTGCAAAACCTAGAATGTGGTAGGCACTGCCAAATGCTTCACAGGTCCTTCAAAGTGACATAACTCATTTTTTTTACTGTGTCCCTAACTCACAAATCATTTAGACTACATCCCCCACTCACTTCCTATCTGAAACTGTCATCAGGACAAATCCTTTATGCTAGAAAAGGTGTGACGCTAGTGGAGTGTGACTCATCTGGCACATTTCAGGATTAATTGAACCACAGCCTAAGGGATCTCTAGGGAAAACAACTCTCCATTGGTGTCTAGAGCTATGTGGAACGAATCTCATCTTTAGGCTGATGGTTTCCATATTTAGTCTTCTCTGTGGCTCCAATGGTGTTTCACCAGCCCACTATTCTCCCTCTGGGGAGCATAAGAAATGTCAATTTGTATCTTGATAGTGTGTGCATCTATGCATCCACTATGCAGAGGAGTCAACTCCCATGTGCACCCGACGATTTGGGGGCACACCACCTATATGGCTTTGTGCTTAAAAC